>NW_012137969.1:168176-250541 GCF_000956105.1 Propithecus coquereli | reverse complement strand
CCTGGGCAACAGAGCTAGACTCTGTCTCAGGAAAAAAACAACAAAAAAACAATCCCAGCCTGTCTCACCCCGACTCAACTGTAACAGTGATGGAGATGGCTTTGCATGTAGAATCTCCTGCTTAATCTCCGCTCAGAGCCGTGGATTATTATTACTTTCAGTTTTAGATGAGGAAATAGAGGTGCAGTGACTTGCCCGGGGCCCCACAGCTAGGATGTGGAGGAGCCAGGTTTGGAGCGCAGTGACTGCCTCTCTGCCCCAGTCCTGGCTCGGGCCACAGTGCCAGCTCTGCCCGGCGCAGGCCATGACCTTACCGTTGCTCACCATGGAGGAAAAGGTCCGCACCAGCTCCAGCAGTATGGCAGTCCCCACAGCAGACTTGGCTGCCCCTGGGCCCCACGCATCCCTCTGGGCCCCGATGACAACATAGTGATCTGGGGAGGGAATGTTTGCGGCCCACCTTTTACACCGGCAGGCCCGACAGTCTTCCCCTGCACCTGGGAGGGCGACTGCTCCCAGGGCCTCACTCCCACCTCTCAGGCTGAGCCTCCCTGCCCCAGCCCCTCATATCTCAGCAATCCAGCCCTACAACCCCTGCCGTCCCTAGAGAGAGTGCCCCTTCTCCCCTTGTCCCTCCCAGGATGGCCTGCTCCTTCAGCAGGGTGCCTGGGGTCATTCTGGACTTCATTCCCTCTCTGGTCGGTCATGTCCCCACTGGTCACCAGGTCCTGACAGGTTTTCCCGTTTAAATCTCTCTCCAGCCCTTCCCCCACCTGCGACTCTCACCATCAGTGTCCTCACCTGAGCCCCACCACAGGCCTCTCTGCACCTGTCCCTTAGTGCTGATCTGAGGGCTTGTCGGGACCACACTGTTCCCACTGCGCTTTCATGCTCTGCTCTCCAGCTGGGAACTCACTGTGCAACACTGCACATTCCAGCCCTGGACAGGCCGGAACAGGAGGTCTCCTCGCCATCACCCCATCAGTCCCCACTCAGCCTCAAGTTGCCAGCCTCCCTCCTCTGGGCTCCACTCCTGCCCCCTCTCTTGCCACAGTTTGTGAGCAGAGGCTCTCCTCCCACAAGCTGTGAGTGACACTGGGCAGCAAGCATACCTGGCTCTGAGAAGCCCTCGATGCAGCCAAAGATGTTGCTGATGGGGGTAGAGGCCCTGTGGTTGTTGACCCCTAGCTGCAGGCCTGGCCCTGGGCCCAGGCGATAAGGGGAGCCTGGGAGGCGCCCCTGCCATTCCTGGGGGGCTACAGGGCCTTTGAGCTTCCTGGAGCAGAGTAAGGCAGAAAGGGTTGGAAGTGGCAGAGAGGCCCAGGCTACAGAAGAACCCAAAGCACCCTCTGGCTCCAGATCTCTGCCTCTGGACCCTGCCTAGGGGGGAACTGCAGCCAGGGCTGCCCTGTACAGTTGTGCCGGTTGTGTCCTGCTCAAGGATGCCCAGGAACTCTGAACAGTGAGCCCTGGCAAGAGACTGCCTGCCCAGAAGGGTTGCCTTTTTCTAGTTCACCCTCCCTCTGCCTCCTCCTCCGGCCTGGTCCCCACATTCCCCTCACCTCAGCAGGCGGGAGGCAATGTCTGCACTGATGGGCTGGGCTGGGATGCTGGGGAGGCCAGAGGATTCAACTGGAGGGAACTGGGTTTGATTGAAGGAAGGAAAGCCAGGCGTGTAGGGGTCCCCAGTTCCCAGGTGCACCTGTGGGAAAGGGGTGCCCACCGTGAAGCTGTGGCCTGGGCTTGGGCCCCCAGGGAAGGCATTGCTGGCTTCCCCCAGACTCACATGTCCATACACAGCCTGGTGGCTGGACAGGCCTGGCTTGTGTGGGCCTTGAGAAAAGTCTTCTGGGTCGGGGTATATGAGCACTCCTCGGGCTCCAAATTCCTGGGCACTGGCCACCTGGGGGAGGCAGGTGAATACAGGACTCCTTCTCCCAGGAGAAAATGATTTGTAAGGGCAGGAGAAACCAGGAAAAGTGAAATGGCAAGGCTTTCGATCCGACACTGTCCATCTGGCAGAGAGGCTGTGCCACAGCACCACCCTAGGCAGTGCCTTGGCAGCCCTCAACCCCCCCTCACCCGGCCCCCACTGTCCCCCGTGTTTCTGTTCCCTATCCCATCTATTTTCCCCCAACCTCCTGATTTTGTTCCTGGCCAACATTTTCTTACTGTCCAGTTGGTTCTTCCCTTTCTCCTTCTGACAGCCCCCCAAACGCTTCCCATTGGCAGTCCGACCCTCCGGTTCCCCAGCCCGCGCCCTTCCGGCCCCAGGGACCCTCACCTTCTGGGCAAAGCTGGTCACCCCCACGCGCACCAGCAGGAGGCAGCCCGCCGGCTCCACGCCCCTGGCCCGCAGGTCCTGCAGGTCCTCCGGCCGCCCGTAGTGGGCGTACACCAGCTCTCCCTGGGGACGTGAGGGACCGTGAGGTGCATCCCAGGACCCGGGAAAGGACGCGCGCTGCCCCCCATCCTGGGCGCGGGTAGGAGGCGCTCACCGTGGCGTTGCCCGTGGCGCTGTAGGGACAGTAGGCGTCGGGGTCCTCCAGCGGCAGCTGCTCCCCAGCCTTCCCGGCCGCATCGACCCAGTGCAGGGTGTTGGGGTGAGCCCTGCGGAGGGGTGGTGGTGAGCGCGCCCCCCGCCTGCGCCCCCGCCGCACGCCTCCCGCCGCCCACGCACTCACGGGTCGGGGAACTGCAGCCCCACGTAGTGCGTGTCCGCCCACACGTGGTCCAATTTCTGGCGGGAGAGCGCCGCACGGATGTCCTGAGTCAGGGCGGCCATCCCGGCCGAGCCGGCCACCCGCTCCCGGAGGCTGGTTTGCCTGAGTGGGAAGAGGTGGGATTGGGGCCCGGGAGGGGAGAGGTGCTGGGGCTTCTGGGCGTCCAGAGGGGAGGGATGGGGGAAGGGTGCCAGAGACGCGGGGTCGCCCCACGGCAGGGGCGGGGAGGGGCTCCTAAGTTTAGGGAAAAGCTCTCCCTGCCACCGGTCTCTCCCATCACTGCCCGGGCAAAGCCCAGGGTCTCCAGCACCTCCTGGGGCTTAAAATCTTTGCTTCCCACAGCTAGGGGTCCTGTCCACGATCCCTTAGGTTCTTCCTAGCTCAGGCCAAACGCACCCATCCATGTACTTCCCCTTACACACAGGCACGCGCGTACTCTCTCTCTCTCTCTCTCTCTCTCTCTCTCTCTCTCTCTCTCTCTGCTTTGCCCCAGGCTTGAAAACACTTTTCTTCTAAAGGGCCAACTGGGCAGAGGCAGCAGATCCTCCATCTCCCCCAAACCCCACTCAGGCCGCATGGAGACATTTTACACCAAGGTTCCAGGTAAAGTCATGGGATCACTTGTCTCATTGGAGACCTCACCCTGTCTTCTTCCATAGTCACCACCCAACCGGAGGGTTGTCACCTGAATTCTCCCCGTTCTTCCATCTCACGTCTTTCTATGGACTGTTCCTGCATGGCCTCCCTGTCACCCAGGTCCACCTGTGCCCTTTCCATGGCAAGCAAACTCCCCTCCTCAGTCATGGTTACAGAAGACCCCTTCTACGTCTTGCCTTGGCCAAAACCTGGCTCTCCTGGAGAGACCAAGTCTCCTGTGGGACTCTTCAGAGAGGGCAGCTCAGGCTCTCATCCCCTGGACCTGGGAGTGGAGGTGAGCTCCTGGCTCTATTTTTCTAATTTCTGACCATTTCTTTCCTTTCTTTCTTTCTTTTTTTTTTTTTTCACAGTCTCACTCTGTCATCCAGGCTACAGTGCAGTGGCGTCCTCATAGCTCACAGCAACCTCAAATTCCTGGGCAGAAGTGATCCTCCTGCCTCAGCCTCCCGAGTAGCTGGGACTACAGGTGTGTGCCACAAGGCTTGGCTAATTTTTTCTATTCTTAGTAGAGATGGGTCTTGCTGTTGCTCAGGCTGGTGTAGAACTCCTGAGTCAAGTGATCCTTCCTCCTCGGCCTCCCAAAGTGCTAGGATTACAGCATGAGCCACCGTATCCGGCCTCTGATCATTTCTTCTCAGGGTAAACTCTCTTCCTTTGAAGCTCCGTCTACCTGGCTCTCCCGTCCCCTTTCCCTCCTCACTGTTGTTATCATCTAACCAGTCGGTCACTTGTCCACACTCATTGAGCTCCCAGGAGTTCGAGTGTTTGTTTGAAATTGCACCTGACCAGTGGGGATGTAAAATATGGTGATGCACGCTGTGATGTCCTGCGCAGCAACAGGAACAATCAACTAGATGTACACACCACAATATAGATAGATCTTTAACACACTAGGCTAAGTTTTAAAAAATTATCTAAATTAAAAACACACACTAAAGATAGCTATAGCTGGCCAGGCGCTGTCAGAGCTCACTGCAGCCTCGAACTCCTGGGCTTAAGTGACCCTCCTGCCTCAGCCTGGCAAGTAGCTGGGACTACAGGCGCATGCCACTGCACCTGGCCCAATCCCCAAGTCTGTCAGTTCCTCCCTGGCTTTTCTTCCCTCCCCATGCACCTAGAACTAGGCTTCAGTTCAATACTGTCTCCCCCGACTGGTTCCCTCTTGCCTTCCTGCCCCGCGATGGCACCCACAGTGCTGCACCCCACCCTTAGACCTATCAAACCATCCACCTGCTCAGCCTGTACCCAGACAATCAAGTGCTGATCAAGAAAATAAAAATTCCCTGAACATTGTTGATTCCACAGATTTCAGGTCTTTTTAGCAGACCCAGCAGTGTATCAAAAGAGTAATAGTACACCTTGATCAAGTTTAGCTTTGAGCTCATGAAGATAAGGAGATCTATTCATACAAATTGCTATGTAAACATTAAAGACCATTTCAGTACATTCTGGAAAAATATTTGAAAAAAATCTCTATCTGTTCTTCCTTTCCTGATCATTAAAAAAAAAAAAAAACCTCACCGAGCTAGGAATAAATAGAAAGAAACTTCCTTAATTCAACCTTTAAAAAGCTGTCTGGAGTCTGCAGCAAAGTTCATACTCAATGACAAAGTATTATAAAAAACATTCCTATTAAAGTCAGGAAATAGGCAAGGATATCTACTGTCACTGTTACCTAAATTCATGTCCTCTCAAATGCAGAAAGAAATGAAAAAAACATAAAAGGTACAAGCATTGGAAAAGAGAATGTGCATCTTGTACTATCTGCAATTTAGCTGATTATCTACTTCGAAAACCCAGGAGATACTGAAAAACTACTCCTGGCCCGAAAGAGGGCTATGGGCGGACCTATCTTCTGGACCTGTCTGGGCAGCTTCTCTCCAGTAGGGGAAGGTGACCGCAGCAGGATGAAGGACACAGGCCAGCGTGTGTCTGGCATCCACCGTGATGTAGATGGGGGGCTGTGCCCACAAATGCATGTGCTTGCTTGTTTTTACAATTCCCTAGATGCCCCTTCCCAGAACCCCCCAGAGCTCCCTGCTGCCACAAATCTAAATCCAGGGTACAGCATTCAAAACTTCTTTGGGTCTGTCCTGCGTCATGTTGGCTGCTGGACCCCTCTGTTCTTAGTCAGCTCCCTCATCTCCCAAATACGCCACCCCCAGAGCCTGAGCCCCCTGGAATCTAGGTTCCAGATGCCTGCCGTCCTTCCCAGGACCCCTGAACAGGGAAGACAGGGAGGCAAGTGGAAGGAGTCAAGAGGGGGACCCAGACACCAGCAACTTGGGCGAGGAGGAAGGGAGGCCCCGTCTGGGCAGATGAGGGGAGAGCACTTGGGGCTGGGAAGGGCGCAGGCTGATCCCTACCTGATGGCGTCCTCCAGGCGCCCCTCCCCCAGGAGCCGCAGGAACATGGCCTGGAGGTCGCTCCAGTACAACGTGCCCTGTTGGGAGCCTGGGGCCGGCTCATAGTTGACATCCTCGCTGACCACCAATAAGGAGTCCCCACATGCCTGGCAGGACCCTCGGAAGGCCACGTATCCCAGAAGGAAGGCTGGTGGGTGGCAAGATGGGGCTGTCCTTGTGCGGTCCTCTGAGCCCCAGAAATCTCCCCCCAGCCCAAGCCCTTCACTGCGGGGCAGGGGATGACTCACCCCCAGTGAAGATCAGTAGGGCCGTCAGGACCAGGTAGGGAGCAGCCCTTCGTCCTGCTGCTGCCCAGGGTATGAGGTTTTGCCGCCCAGGTCTAGAGCCTAGGGGCTCAGGGCCCCTCAGCTCCATGGGGCAGAAGTGGGCCAGCGGCTCGGCCCCCTCCTCCCCGTCTTCCTCTTCCTCCTCCAGGCGCCCCTGCTGGGGGCCTTCCACACGCTTATAGATATTCTGAGAGGGTCGTGGGGACAGCTGTTGCTATAGAGGGCAGGGTGGGCATGAGATTGGGGGAAGGGGCCTGGAGGATGGGGAGGAATCTGGCAATAATGGGGCAGTGACTTTGGGGTGCCACATGAGCACAGGGTGGGGTGGGGAGGGGCTGAGAGGCAGCTAGAAGGGAGGGACAGAGGCGAGGAGAGGGGAGGCCAGGAAACTGGCCAGGAGGAGCGAGCCTGAGGGTCTTGGGAGGGGCTGAGGGACCTGGAGAGAAGGCCTAAGGTGTCCCCCAACCCCACCAGTCTTACCGCTCTCTGGAGTAGACCCCAAAGCCGATCCATGGTCGTGCCCCTTCCTGAACCCTGCGGGCTGTCCCCCCCACCCCCCAGTGATAAACCGTTTGTGGGAACCCCAGGAGGGCCCCTTATCAGTCCTGGCAGGCAGCCTGAGCCCAAGCTGCTCCCCCCCAAGGGTGGGGGCACAGGCCTGGCCTCAGTCCAGCCTTCCAGACGTGGCCCCCCAGCCCAGGCCAGAGCACAAGGGGCTGTGCCCTCCCCTGCCAATCCCTCCACAGCCTCACTCCTGCCCCCTCTCTGCAAAACAATCAATTTTTTGACCTTGAGGCAGACTTTGTCCTCTAGTTCCCGTCAGGGGTGGGGGAGGGGGCCCGTTGGTGGGGGAGGGTGGAGATATGGATGCCCCCTCCCCTATCCTGCTTCCACTCCTCCCTGTGTCCTTGGGGACCCTTCCTAAGCCCCCCACACTTGGGGGTTCACTATGGACATCTGCCCCTCATCTGGCTGCAGGTCCCAGTACCCAGGCCCTGTAACACATTGGCTGTCCTCCCTGCCCTGACGCCTGCCCCAGTGGGATCCTAAGCTGGAGGCGCCACAGTGGTGTGACTTGGGGGTTTAGTCTGGCCATGTGGATGTCTGTCTCTGGAATCAGGCAGAAAGGCAGGTCTCAGACCCTCAATGGCTGCTTGGGAGGGACGGTCATGGGTGGGAACACATGGCCAGGCAGGACCAGTGAGTGTCCAGGATGGGGGTCCTGGGGTCAGAGATCTGTGGGTCAGGGTCAGAGTGGAGGAGGTGGAAAGAGTCCTGCTCAAGGCGTGGGTCCTCCCTGAACACCAGCACCTCTTTGGTCACCAAAGGACTTGGATCACATGGGTTTCTACCTCTTTTGGGGCTGGGACCCTCTGAGGGTCTAATGAAAAGCCAGGTAACCTCACCCCAGAAATACATCACAGGCGCAAACCGCTAAGTTTTACCTACAATTTCAGCCAAGGGGCACAGGACCCCAAGCCCCACCAAGGATCCCAGGACGAATTCTGAATAGGAGGACTCAGGGGGTCTCCGCTGGAAAACCTCGGCTCCTACCCAGGACCAGAAAGAAGGTCTGAGATGCTGGGGCACACCAGTGCCCCAGTCCCTGCCCCATGCCTGTCACCGCCAAGAGCCCCGGGGAGGAAGGCACAGCGCAGCCCGGGCTCACCTGAGCTGCAGGTCCTAGGGAGCTCAGGCACTGCTCCTCTGAGACGGGAGGCTGGTGTGCAGGCCCCGCCCACCCCACGTTCCCTCCATGCCCCGTCCATATCGGGCTTGGCCCCGCCCATCCCAGGTCCAGCCCACCGCGTTACCCTCCCTCCCGCAGCCCTTCCCGCCCCAGCTCGGCTCTCTGTCAGGTCCTCACTGCGTGGTCACCCCTGGGTCGCGGCCGCTCCGGAAGCTGAAGAGTCCGTGGCTCCTGGGGCTGTGCCCTGTAGTGCATTGCGGGATCAGCGTGAGTGTAGGCGTGGCCCTCCCCTTGCCTCCCTCCCCTGCGCCCAGTCCACGACGCCAAACTTTTTTTTTTCTTAAAACATTTTTACTTCTTTTAATCCAGAAACATCACAGTTTAAGAAGACGAGAGAGAAAGAGGAGGGGGCTATGTAGACAAGGGGGTTAGGGGGGTTCGATCTGCGCCTGTGGAGGCCCGGTGTGTGGGGAGGGGGCGCCTCAGGGGCACTTCCGCTCCACGCACTGCTTCCCGCCCTCCTCGTATTCCTGCTTGGAGATCCACATCTGCTGGAAAGTGCCCTGGGTGGAGGGGCGACATCGGCCGTCAGGGCGGCCCCCTCCGGAGCCCCTGACTGGCTTCTGCCGTCCCTTGGGCCCACGTCCCTCCGCAGCCCCACCCCGCCCCGCCGCCGCCTCCCCCCCGCCCCCTGCGTCCAGCTGTCTCCTCTTTCGTGTGCGGAGGGAGAATACTCCCTTGGTGTCATTCAATCAAAAATTCATTCATTCAACCAGTGTTTATTGAGCACCCATCTGCCCTGAGCCCAGCGTTGCTCCTGAGCTGGGTGGCGGCTCTTAGAGCCCCCAGCCAGCCAACCAGCACCCAGCACCCAACATCCCTACACACATTCCTCCCCTACAGGTGTCATCACGGCTTACAAACACGTCACATCTCCCCCATCCCTAAGAAAACTCTTTCCTCCACCCTCATCATTCTGACACTCTGGCACCTGACTCCTACACACCCCTGTTAAAACTTGCCCGTTGAGGGTTCCTGTCCTGGGCAGCTCGGACTGTCCCTTCTCTTTGATGGTTGTTCTGCCTCTGCTTGAAGGGTAGTGTCTGTCTGTCCCTGGCTTTCGTCCCTGTCTCTCTTCTCCGCTCAGAGAACAGTCTCCCTGGGCCATCCCATCCTCCTCCCTTCCCCCATCTCTTGTTCCAGAACTACATACCCAACTGTCTCTTGGACACCTCCCCCTGAGTGTCCCAGGACCTCTGATCAACATGTCAACAACTGAGTTCACCATCTTCCGCCAAGCCTCACCCAAACCTGCTTCTTCCTTGCTCTTCCTTGCCCTGTACACCTGTGCTGTTCAATGCAAGGGCCACTAGCCTCCTGTGGCACTTAAAATGTCCTTGGCCCACATTGAGATGTGCTCTAAGTGGAAAATATACACCAGATTCGGATGACTAAGTACAGAAAAACAAATGCAAAATAGCTCACTAATAATTTCTTTATATTGATCATACAGTGAAATGGTAAATTTTTAGATATATCAGATTAAACAAAATATATTCTTTTTCTTTTTTTTTTGGAGTTGGGGTCTTATTTTGTTGCCCAGGCTAGAGTGCAGTGGTGTCATCATAGCTCATTACAACCACAAACTCCTGGGCTCAAGCAATCCTCCTGCCTCAGCCTGCCGAGTAGCTGGGACTACAGGCGTCGGCCACCACGCTCACTCAGCTAAATTTTTTAACATTTTTTGTGCAGACAGGGTCTTGGTATGTTGCCCAGGCTGATCTCCAACTCCTGGGCTCAAGCAATCCTCCTGCCTCAGCCTCCCAAAATACTAGGATTACAGGTGTGAGCCACCATGCCCAGCCATAAAATATATTCTTAAAACTTAATTTTGCCCGTTTCTTGGTACTCTTTTTATTTTATCATTTGTACTCTTTTAAATATGGCCACTAGAAATTTAAAATTACATATGTGGCTCACATTATGTTCCTGTTGGACAGCAGCCCTAGGCCCTGCTGTAGCTGGCATCCCAGGCCTCATCTTTGACTCTGTCTGTCCTTACCTCTTGTTTGTGGTGTCCACATTCTGCCAGCCACCTGCTGAGAGCCACTCCTCTGCCCTACACCAGTAGGAGTGGAGACCACAGTAGCCTCTCCCTGCCTTCTGTCTGGCCCCCTTCGATCCACTCTCCACTCTGCAGCCCAAGTGGGCTCCCTGAAAGCCAGATCCACCTGTACCTGCCCTTTGCCCTTGGGCCTGCCTGGCTCTCCCCACCCCCTGACCTCCCTCTTTTCCTCTCTGCCTCGTGAGCCCTCACTCTTCCAGTCTCAGCTTCAATGCTCCTTGAAGGCCGTTCAAGACCCCTCCATCAAGCCCTCTCTTGAAGGAACACCCCCACACTTTGTGGTGACTTCCTGTTTAATTGTCTCAGCTCTAGATTATCCCTGCTCACACTGGGGGGACTGGGTCAGGCTCGTCCACCTGTCTGCTTCAAGCACAGAGGAAGCCCAAAATAAGTTAGCCCCGAGCTAACTTCAGGGTGTCAGCCTCCACCTTTCTGACTCTTGTTTCTGTCTCCTTGGGCAGCTCCCCTTCTAGTGGATGTCCTGCTTGTCTGTCGAGACCCCACTGTTCCCCTCTGTGTGGCTGGCACCCTCTAGATGCCGTTTGCACTCAGCTCCCAGCTCAACATCTTGCCTCTGCCCCAGCAGCAGGTCCAGACTGAACTCGCCTGCCTTCATTTCTAGTTGCCCCTTGCTTTTTAGCCCGTCCCCACTGCCACCCACACTATGACTCCAGGACAACAGAAAGAGCCTCCTTGCAAGGTTCCTGTGACCCCAGCTCATATCCTGATCCCAAAGACTGACAATCCTTCCAATCATGCCTGTGATCATCACATTACTCCCTTGCCCCAAACCCACAGGGTCTCCCCTCTGCCGACTGAGCTCGGAGGGCAGCTCACCACAACCTCACCCCAACCAATCTCTCCAGCTTCCTGTCCCTGTGCCCCCCGCCTTGTGTCCTGACGGAGCATTCACCCTTCTGGGCACACACACGGACTGCCTTTTCTCCAAAATAAATGTTTGTTGAATGAATGTATGAACAAATGAAGAGGCAGGCAAGGTGGTGGGGGCTGTCTGGGGCTTCCCTGCCCCACATTAAGCACTAGACCAGGTCCCTCCCTCTCACCAGTGAGGCCAAGATGGAGCCCCCGATCCAGGGGCTGAACTTGCGCTCCATGGTGCTGTTGCTGGCGATGAGCTTCAGACGCATGCTCTGTGGGTGAAAAGGGGTTGGGGGAAGCAGACACCCAGGTCCCGGGGAGGGACAGGGCCTGGGGGACCAGGGGAAGGCTGGGAAGCCACAGGGGCAGGGGGCCTGCTCGGGGCAAGGACACTCCATGTGTGGGAAGGAGGAAGGTCTTAGACTGGAGTCCAGGGCCCAGGTCAGGCTGGGCTCCTACCGGTGGAGTCTTCTGCGAAAGCTCTCGATTGAGCCTGTCAGTGAAGCCCTGCAGCAGTGTGTTCCCGCCAGTGACAATGACACTGCCATAGAGGCCCTGAGAGCAGGGAGGAGTGAGCCTGCAGGAACAGCCCCCCCACCCCCACCCCACCCTCCTGTCTCCCCACTACTCCTGGGCCCCACTGCCCAGCCTCAGGCTCGGGCCTCACCGGGCGAATGTCGATGTCACACATGCCGATGCTGGTGGTCACCACGTGGCCCACGCCTAACATGGTGTTCCCTGACAGGCCCTGTTGAGAAAGGTGACTAGGGCTTTGGGCCTCCACTCTCCAGGATCCAGGGACCCCAGCCAACACCCACCCCAGTGCCCGCCACCCAGCCAAACCTTGACATTGGAGGGATCAAACAGGCCCTCGGGGATGCGGAGCCGCTCGGCGCCGTAGTCTGTGTTGTAGCCATTGGGCATCTCATAATGCACTGTGGGCATCTGCGCGGCCACCCTGCCCATGGGAGAGCAAGACTTTGCCTGGGGCGCTTGAGAAGGACCAGGGAGGGCGGGCAGTGCCAGAGGTCGCCCTGAGCCCCAGTTCTGCCCTCTTCCCCGCCCTCCAACCCCTACCCCCCAACCCACTCACTGCTCATCGTAGGGGGAGTCTGAGACCTGCAGCACCGAGGCCTGGAAGTCCTGGATCACCTCCTGAGAACCCAGGGAGGGGTGAGGGCCTGGATTCCTCCTGAGTACCCCCAACCACGCCCCACCAGCAAGGCCTCTGTCCCACCCCCTGTTCATGGCAATGGACTAGAAGCTGGGGAGGGGGGCTTCGGGAGACCCTCGCTAGCGCCTCACATTGCACATGTAGTTGTGCCAGGACTTGGAGACCTGGGGTAGCTTCTCCTTCTTCTTCCAGTTTGGGGGGGCTCCCTCCCGTACAGGCTCCTGTGGGGGCACAGCCTGTGAGCACCTTTCCCCAGCCACTTGTTAAGTGCAAGTGTCACTTAACGCTCACAGCAGCCCTGTCTGCTCTAGTTCCACTTTATAGGAGAGAAAACTGAAGCTCAGGGAGCTTTCACATCCTGCTGCTGGTCACACAGCTCTTACATGGCAGGGGCAGAACTTGAACCTGGGTCTATTGGACCCCAGAACCCACCAAACTGGCCCTCACACATGCTGCTGCCAGCTGGTTGCATGACCTTGACCATGTCCCTTAGTCTGTCTGGATCTCTGATGCCTCGATTGTAAAATGAGGAACCAGACCCAAGGTCCTCTGGGGGCCCTGCTGCTCTCTGCTGTGATATCTTGTGGGCCAGTGAGCCAGCGGCCACAGGGCGAGTGCCCAGGACCGTATGGTGGCAGCTCAGGCTCCCCAGAGGCCCCACCTTCGCTGCGATCATATAAGGTGGGATGATGTCAATGGCCATTTCCTGGAAGAGCTCCCGGCACTGCATGGAGATGAAGTCTCCTGCCAGGGGTGACTTGACGATGCCTGGAAGGGGAAGCATTGTCAGGACCTGGTCCTCCTGAGGCACCCCCGACCCCTGCCAAGGCCCCACCTTGCTGCAGGACGTAGCCGTCATGCACTGGAATCGCTGTGGTGTGGGTGGCCCCACTGTCCAGCACGAGGCCCGTGGAGCGCCCATTTGCAAAGCTGGCGTGGGATGGGTAGGTCAAAGAGACAGCAGCAGTAAGCAAGGGGCTGGGACCAGGTCTGGCCTGGTCACTCTCTGCTCCACCAGGGTCCAGCCCATGCCCAGTCTGTAAATTCTTGTGGTTTGTGACCCGTCTCCTGGAGAAAGGCTCTGAGATTCCAGTACCTTCTTCCCTAAGTTACAACTTCTATTCCTTCTGAACCCCTGGTGTCTCTTTGGTTTTGTGTCCTTGGACTCCCTGAAATTAGGGTCCATATTGCCCCAGGGCCTAGCACAGGGTTCAATGCAAGGCAGATCCTGAAAAAAGTCAATGCTGATTGGCTGCTTGGGAAGGAACTGCCTCAGTGTCCTACACTCGTCCTTCCTCTATCCTGCCCCAGCCCCTGCTGTCTCCTTGGTCACCTCATTCTGCTTGGCTTGATCTAAGAAAAGGGACAGGGTTGGGTTGTTGGTCTGGTCCCCAGGGTCTGAAGTGCTCAGCCTGGGCCTTCTGCACAAATGGGGCTGAGGGAGGCATCTGCCCATCGGGACACTGATCTCCAGAGAACCAGGCCTAGTTCCTAGCTCAGCATGTGGCACCCCACCCTGGCCCTCCACCCAGGCAGAGCAGCTCGGCCCAGAGGATACGCCGTGAGCACAGCCGTCTTGCATAAGAAGAAGGCAGGAATGTTGTACTGCTCGAACATCAGCTCTGTCAGCTTCTCCCGCTTGGCCCGCGTGTTCCACTGGGAAGAAAGTGAGGGACAGGAGGATTCAGGATGGGAGAGGCAAAGACCCATGAGCGCGCACACACACACACACACACACACACTCACACATACAGATGCACTCACACTCACATACACACACGTTCACTCATACACATACACTCACAGATGCACATATACTCACACTCACCCACACTCATACACAAACACACACACGCATGCGCACTCACACACACATATATATACATTCACACACACGCACAAGCACATATATACATGTAACTTGAACTGGGGGCCACAGGTCAAGCCCCTTGACCTACATAGTCCTTTTTTTTTTTCTTTTTTTGAGACAATGTCTTACTCTGTTGGCCCGGTAGAGTGCAGTGGTGTGATCACAACTCACTGCAACCTCAAACTCCTGGGCTCAAGTGATCCTCCTGCCTCAGCCTCCCGAGTAGCTGGGACTACAAGTATATACCATCACATCCTACTAATTTTTCTATTTTTTTATAGAGACAGGGTCTTGCTCTCGCTCAGGCTGGTCTCAAACTCCTGACCTCAAGCAATCCCCCCTCCTAAAGTGCTAGGATTACAGGCATGAGCCACCATGCCCAGCCCCCACATAGACCTTTAGAATATGAGAAGTATAAAGAATTTTGAAGATCACAGCCCAAACCAAGCTGAAGGAAACAAAACTCAGAGAGGAAGAATGACTTGCCCAAGACCACACAGAAAGCTCTTGACAGAGCTGGGTCTAGAGTCACAGTCCCTTGACACCTGGCTCAGGGTTCCTTGTACAGGACACACTTCAGGCTCCCCCACCCCTGTCCCCAATACACCCCACTTCCCCATTCTAATCATCTCAGAGGCAAGACGGCTGGGGAAGAGGATTTCTGGGTAGTAATGGTGGATTGAGTACAAACATCTAATGTTATTCCCCCCCAAGATCTCCGCAAAACTATAATAAATGGATGATTTTAAAAGACATAAACCCATAAAAGACAACAAGCACATGAAAAGATGCTCAACATTGTTAGCCATCAGGGAGATGCAAATCCAAGCATGATAAGATACTGCTTCACACTTACTGGAGTGACGATAATAAAAAACAAAAACAGAATAGAAAATAACATGTTGGCAAGGATGTGCAGGAATTGGAACTCTCACACGTTGCTGGTGAGAATGAAAAATAGTTTAGCCATTGTGGAAAACAGTTGATAATTCCTCAGAAAAGTAAACATAGAATTATTGTATGATCCCAGCAATCCCACTCCTAGTTATATACCCAAAATAATTGAAAACAGGTACTCAAACAAATCTTTGTAGACAAATGTTCATAACAGCACTATCTACAATAGCCAAAAGGTAGACATAATCCGAATGTCCACCAGTGGATGAATGGATAACTAGTGATGATGGTTGCACAACATTGTGAAAGTTTTTTGTTTGTTTTTGTTTTTGTTTTAAGAGACAGGGTCTCACTCTGTCACCCAGGCTGCAGTGCAGTGGTGCAATCATAGGTCGCTGTAACCTTGAAACTCTAGGCTCAAACAATCTTCCTGCCTCAGCCTCCTGAGTAGCTAGGACTGCAGGTGTGCACCATCATGCCTGGCTAATTTTTTAAAAAAATTTTTGTAGAGACACGGTCTCACTATGTTGCCCAGGCTGGTCTTGAACTCCTGGCCTCAGTCAACCCTCCTGCCTCAGACTCTCAAAGTGCTAGGATTATAGGTGTGAGCCATTGCACCCAGCCTGCGTTGTGAATGTATTAAATGCCACTTTCCAACACAAAGAAATGATAAATATTTGAGGTGATGGATATGATAATCACACTGATTGGATCATCATACATTATATACATGTATCAAAATATCACACTATACCCCATAAATATGTACAATTATTATGTCGATTAAATATAATGAAAGTTTAAAAGTCACTGAATTGTTAACTTTAAAAAGGTTAATTTTATGTTAATGCATTTTATTTTTATTTTTATTTTATTTTATTTTATTTTATTTTATTTTATTTATTTATTTATTTATTTATTTATTTATTTGAAACAGAGTCTCACTCTGTTGCCCTGGCTAGAGTGAGTGCCGTGGCGTCATCCTAGCTAACAGCAACCTCAAACTCCTGGGCTCAAGTGATCCTTCTGCCTCAGCCTTCCGAGTAGCTGGGACTACAGGCATGTGCCACCATGCCCGGCTAATTTTTTCTATATATTTTTAGTTTTCCAGATAATTTGTTTCTATTTTTAGTAGAGACGGGGTCTTGCTCTTGCTCAGGCTGGTTTCGAACTCCTGAGCTCAAACAATCTGCCCACCTTGGCCTCCCAGATTGCTAGGATTACAGGCCTGAGCCACCGCGCCCGGCCTGTTAATGCATTTTATTTCAAGGAAAGAAAGATAGATAAATCTTCAGGTTGGGAGCAATAAGGTGAAAACAGCAACAAAATTTTGAAGGCTGAAAAGCAGACAGGTGAGTGGTAACTGACTTAACAGATTCAAGAATGCTGACTCCTAAGCCAGGAGCAGAAAAAGCCAGGAACAACCTGTGTTTAACCGCAGAACTCTGAAAGTGCTTAGGAATTGGCAGTTTCTGGTACTTCTGGAAGTGGTGGTGAAAGGAAAGCTAAAATAAAATTGTTTAAAACTGTACAAGTAACAGATTCCTAAGCTCTCTTCTCAACTCTATGTCACTGGGCTATTACCCCAGTTTCAGAAGACTGGAAGTTTAGTCTCTGTAAAGAAAAAACTGAGAATCTCTAAACTGGTAGGACACTTTATAGAGTTTGGAGTGAGGGCTTTATACTTAAAACAGGGGAATTAAGTGATGCCATACATATTGAATGTTCAGAATACCAGCTCCATTCCATCACTTGGCTCCAAGAAAGGGGGCAGCGAGGCCTGTCTTCAGGGTGGAAGTCTGTGGGGTCCCATCAAAAATATGACGATGGCTGAGCACAGTGGCTCACACCTATAATCCCAGATATTCAGGAGGCTGAGGCAGGAGGATCACTTGAGGCCAGGATTTCGAGACTAGCCTGAGCAACACAGCAAGACCCGTCTTTAAATAAATACATAAATAAAAATTAGTCAGGCATGGTGGTACAAGCCTGTAGACCCAGCTACTCGGGAGGATGAGCAGGGAGGATCACTTGAGCCCAGGAATTCAAGGCTGCAGTGAGCTATTATCAGGCCACTGCACTCCATCCAGCCTAGGTGACACAGTGGACCCTGTCTCTAAAACAAACAAACAAAAAACCCTAAAGAACCCAATATCAGAGGCCAAAAAGCAACCTAGTCAGATCATTGTATAGCAAAGATCACAGTCAACAACCCCCATACCTGACACACACAGAGCTTCTAATCAGCTTTTTAGTCCTCTACCCTTAAACATAAGCAGACAACCAAACATTTGCAGAAATCTGGGAAAAGCCTGCAAAATGAGATAGAGACTCCTCAAAAATAGGAGGAAAGGCCAGGCGCGGTGGCTCATGCCTGTAATCCTAGCATTCTGGGAGGCCGAGGCGGGCAGATTGTTTGAGCTCAGGAGTTCGAAACCAGCCTGGGCAAGAGCGAGACCCCGTCTCTACTAAAAATAGAAACAAATTATCTGGAAAACTAAAAATATATAGAAAAAATTAGCCGGGCATGGTGGCGCATGCCTGTAGTCCCAGCTGCTGGGGAGGCTGAGGCAGGAGGATCGCTTGAACCCAGGAGTTTGAGGTTGCTGTGAGCTAAGATGACACCACGGCACTCTAGCCCGGGCAACACAGTGAGACTCTGTCTCAAAAAAAAAAAAAAAAAAGGAGGAAAAAGGCAACTTGGGAGAACAGAGATTATTATGCAGGAGGATGAAAACTTCCAAAAGCAAAAAACAAAACTAGTAATAGTCTCAGTAAGATTAAAGATGATACTGCACCCCTGAAACAAGAATAGGATACTCAAAAAGGAACATTCATGGGGACAAAAAAAAAAAGAGCTCTTGGAAATTAAAAATACAGAATTGTAAATGAAAAACTCAATAGAAGATACTGAGTTAGAATATAAAGTTGAGGAAATATTTTGGAAACTAAAGGGAAGAGGTAAAGAGATGGAAAACATAAAAGAAAAGAAAATTAAGGGACGAGTTCAGAGGGGCACAAAATCCAAACAACAAGAAATCCCAAAAGAGAGAACGGAGAAAATTGAGGGAAGTAAATAATAAAATAAATAATTAAAATTTTTTCACTGAATTGATTTCCAGATTGAAGGGACATACTAAGTGCCTAGAGTATGAAAACAAGCCAATATCAACATGTATCATTGTGAATTTTTAGAACACTGAGGATGAAGTGAAAACTCTATAAACATTCAGAAAGAAAAAAAATTATACCAGAGGATCAGGAATCAGAAACTTTTGGCTTCTGAAGGGCAATTGGAAAATGGACAAATGCTGGAAAAAGGACAGTGGAGAAATGCCTTCAAGATAGTGAAGAAAAATGATTTCTAACCTGGAGTGTGATACCTAGCTAAGCTATCAATCCAAGGTCAGACATGCAGGGTCTCCAAAAAAATTTACTTTCCCTGACCTTTCTAAGGCAGTTACTGGAGGGTCTGCTCCATGAAAACAAAAGAGTAAATCAAGAAAAGGAGTCAAGTACTGGAAACAGGACCTCTGACACAGGAGAGGGGCAAAGGGATTCCCCAAGATGATGGTGAAGGGAAATGTTAGAATTTCCTAGTGTAGAAGACTGCTAGTGCAAAATGGAACAGGTGGGTCAGCTCCTGGAGAAATTTCTTCAAGAAGATGAAATTGATAAGCTATCTAATGTAATTAATGTCTTGAGCAAAGAGATAAATCACTGATGAATAATGTAGGGTCACATTACAACATAGATAGAAAACTAAGCAAAACAAAAAACCAAGACAATTTTCAGCTTTTGGGAAAAGAAAAAGTTACACAGGAAATGAAAAGCAATCATAGTCTATTGTCAGCCTCAGCCCTGATTAGCATACATAGTAATAAGAGTGTAAATGCTGAATATTGATCTTTTTAAAAGTCTAAAATACAATTGTACTTAAGGACAGGGGATGAGAAATATGTAGTATAGGCTGGGAGAGAAAAGAGACGTAAATGCTCATTTCTATAGTGGGAAATTTATAGATAATGCCTAGAACCAAAAAATCCACAAGCAGCAATGTAAGTGTGATATTTAGAGATATGGAAGGAAACACCCCAAAAATTAGCTAACAGGAAAAAAAGCAGATGCTTTTGGAGGGAAACAGAAGGAGCAGGGTGAGAACTGCAGTTTTTTTTCTTAACATCCTTTATAAAGCAAATTGATTCCTTATATGTATATATAATGTTGAAAAAAGGTTAAAAGATAACAAAGGACTCTGGGAGAGGGAAGGACAGCAGAGTGGGTAGAGCAGGAAGAGAGAGGGAGAGATGGAGACTAAGCCACGGAGGAAGGAAAGTGGTTGAAGAGGATGGGATGGGAAGGAAAGTCTGAAAGGGGAGGTGAAGTGAGTGACAGCAGTGGCTTGAGGTGAGAGGTGAATGGTGGAAAGGAGGTGGCGGGTGGCAGGCTGGAGATGGGGCTGGACGAGGAACTTACCGGGGCCTCCGACATGAGCACTGGGTGCAGGTTTGGCTCAGACTTGACATGTTTGCTGTAGGTGTGATCCAGGATGGCTCGGAAGCACTCCCAGTCCTCGACTGGGGCCAGAAGACCAGCGTGGAGAGATGCAGGTGGGGCAGGCAGGGGTCAGAGACAGGAAGGAAAGAAGGGAGGCCAAGTCCAAGGGAGGGTGAGCCCAGCTCCAGCGGGGAGGCTCCCGTCCCAGGAATCTGGTGGGCCCCTGGATTGGGAACCAGGCAGCTGTGGGAAGCAGTGAGGAGGTCCCTGGGACTTGGGCAGCTGCAAGGAAGACTCCATGGGTGTGGGGGTGCTGTGCCCCGGGTCGTGGGGGGTGGGCTCGCAGTCTGTGTCAGGAGGTGGTGGGCGGGGGCCCCTTACTCATGCCATTCTTGAGGGGCGACATGACCTCCGCTCCATCCCGAGGCACATGCAGGGCATTGGTGTCGATGTGGAAGATCTTCCCTTTCTTCTCTTTCTCCCCCTCCAGTTCCAGCCCGCCCCCCTCCTCCGCGGCCAGCAGCCCCACCGTGGTGGGGAAGTCAGCCTGGGGGGAGGATGGGCGGGAGAGGGATCACCCTCTTACTCCAGTTCAGCCCATGGCAAGCCCTCAGCCCACCCCTGGGTTTATTCCCACATTCTTGCTCAGCAGAGCTTCTGAGCTGGACTATGAGAGCCCTGGGTCACTGGAAAGCCTGGAGGGGAGTCCGGAGCCCCTAGGATTTGGGGAGGGGGCTGGAAGGCTCACCTTGGGGCAGTCCTCCCCAGCGTACCCAGCGCGGACTGAGAAGGAGCCAATGTCAAAGACCAGCGCCCCCACCTCATCTGTGCGGGGAGACAGGTGTGTGAGGGGACTTCCCCCAAACTCTCTCCCCCTGGGTAGCTCCGAGAGGAGATCGGGGCAGAGCCACAGTCTCGCCACCTTCAAAACCGGTCCAGGGCAGGTGGGAGCTGGGCCTGGAGTCCGGGGTCCTGGGAGTGGGGGGTCAAGCTGCCAGAGTCTCTTCTTGCCCAGTGGCCTTATTCAGGCCACTCTCCTGGCCGGGAAGGAAGGGGCCAGGGGCCGGGCAGAGGTGGGTTGAATTGTGGAGAGGTTGGGCCCGATGCGCTCGAGGCGTCCGGGGAGGACAGGAAGTACCGGTGGCGCGGAACCCAAGCCTCAGACTGGACACGCTCGAGCGCCGAGCTGACAGGCCCCGGGGTGCCCAGAGCTTGGATCGCGCGGGTTCGGGGCGCAGGGCCGCGGCGAGGCCGCTCCAGGATGGGGAGCCCGAAGCCCGAGGCTCGCTCACCTCCGCCGTAGACGCCCCCGCTCATAGTGCCCTCTCTGCGCGGCTCGCGGCCCGTGGGCGGCGGCGGGATCAGCACCGAGGCGGCCGGACAGCTCCCGGGATCCCGGGCGGGGTGGGGCGCGCGGCGGCCAATCGGGAGGCCGGATCCCCCGCTCCCAACGGCGCCGCCGATTGGCTGCGCGGCGAGACAATAACCCTGCCGGGGTCCGCAGCTTTAAAGGGGCAGCCGCCTCCGAGTTCGGCAGCAGGGGAGGAGATAGGCGGAAGAAGATGGCAAGGACATGAAGACCGGCTCTAAGGAGTAGGCAGCAGGAAAGAGATGGAGACCTTGTCCATCCGGGGACTGGGATCCGCAGGATGACTGATGGGGCCCTCACTCCCTTACTTTTTAAAATGGGGTCGGGGAGAGAGCGCCACAGTCTGGAAGGGTCGTCCATCCTCAGGCTCTGAGCAAGGGTCTGCCACCCCCAGGCCTGAATAAAATCACCCGGAGAGGGAGGGAAGGGAAGACGGAGAGACGGGGGTGCCGGAGGGGCTGTGTCTCCATCTCTCCCTGGTTTTTTTCCTCCTTTGCCTTTCTGATGACCCCTCTTTCCTTCGCCCACCACCTGGTGCCTGGGCCTTACACATACGCACGTGTACACACGATCACACATAGGCATTCAGGTAACCCGCCTTTAGCTCCCTTTCCCATCTCTCTGTCTTCAACACCCTGTTCTCGGGAGGAGGCGTTTATCAAGACAGTTTTCTCCCGATAGCCCAGGTTCTTCTGGGCTCCCGGCACCACCAGCACAGCAGTTTTGGTAGTGGAGGTGAAAGAGCAGCTCTGACAACCTGGGTGAGCTGAGAGACTCTATGTGAGCGTGTGCATGTAGATGTGTGCCTGTATGTATGTATTTATGTGTGTGTGTGCATATGCACATGTGAATACATGTGTGTTAGGGACACTCCTACCTGTTTGGGGTTGGGGAGAGCATTGGGGCCAAAGATGGCATAGGAAGAGGGTACTGTGTGATGACCACATGTTCCTGAAGGTTCTCTGCTCACCAGATGCCCACTCTGGAAGACATCCCACACTCCCCAAGCCAAAGGACAGATGGTTTGAGCTAACTCATTGGTTACCTACTGGTGACAGTGGCATTTCACGGGCTGGTTCAGAGTTCAGGTCTGGCACCCGACACTGAGAGGGTCCAGGCTTCAGTGGGACTGGTGAGCAGAGGAGAGAGCTGACTCAGGAGCTGGGAGATCGAGATTGTCCCTAGTGACCCTAGGTGGGTGACTGACCTCTCTATAACATTGGGGCTTGGTTGAATTAATTGGATGAGCCTCTTAACCTCTCTGCACTTGCATTTCTCCATCTTTCAAAATGCAGAGGTGAGGATTAAAGGAAAGCTGGAGGGGAAAGTGATTCTATTCATCGCTCACACCTCTCCTTTGTTGACATGTAATGATGTTGCCGCACTTCCCATGGAGTTGATCTTGTCAGTTCCCACTATTCCTTCTCCCCCTCCCCCACAGTCATCTCATCTCAGATTCAGAAACTTTCCCACTCAGAAGAAACCTTACTGATTATGGATCCAATCCCAGGATTTTTTTTTTTTTCATAGAGACAGGGTCTTGCTCCGTTGTGAGTGGAGTGCAGTGGCACAATGATAGCTCACTGTAACCTCAAACTCCTGGGCTCAAGTGATCCTCCCACCTTGGCCTCCTAACAACCACTGGATTTTACAGATGGGTTTCTCCAGCTAGGGCTGGGCCCTGTCCTGGGTCACACAGCCCACTGGGGTCAGAGTCAGGGCTAGAGCCCACATTTCTTATCAGCCAGTTGAGATATGACCCTGTCTCATAACACCTCCGTGTTCCTCACCAAACTTTGCTGTCTCCATCCGTGGGACAGCTGGTAGTGAGGACTCCAGCTGATGCCAGAGTCAGTGCCTGGCTGAGAGCTGGGCACCTAAGACTATTCAGCAAACAATGGGGCCTAAGAGTGTCTCTGAGGAGTTTTTTGAGACTTTAATATTATTATGCATAAGTTAGAAGCCTACAGTCCATCTGGTAATCAGAAGTGAATTTTGCTTTCATGGCTGGAGGAAAAGCTATAGTTGGTTGACTACAGGGCTAGACTTGATTTACCTCTCAGTCAACTATGGCCAATGTTTATTTGTCATGGGATCTGATATAAAATGCTAGTGTATTGGCTGGGTGCAGTGGCTCAAGCCTGTAATTCTAGCACTTTTGAAGGCCGAGGTGGGAGGATTGCTTGAAGTTAGAAGTTCAAGACCAGCCTGAGCAAGAGCCAAACCCTGTCTCTATAGAAAAATAGAAAAATAAGTTGGATGTGGTGGCTCATGCCTGTAGTCCCAGCTACTTGGGAGGCTGAGGCAGGAGGATCACTTGATCCCAGGAATTTGAGCTTGCAGTGAGCTATGATGAGGCCACTACTCTCATGCATGGCCAACAGAGTGAGACTCTATCTCCAAAAAGTTAAAAATAAAAAAAAAATAAAAATTCTAGTGTATTATAGAAGTGGCTAAGGCATAGTAATTAATACATTTCACTTGTCTATTCATTGATTCAACAAACATCTTTTATGCCTACTGTATGGCAGGCACTGTGCTAGGCTTGGGAAGGAATACTGAGGTATTTAAGATACAGTATACCCCTGTTCTCAAGGAGATTTTGTGCCGTGGGGAGCACAAACATGCACAAAAGTGAGATGAGATGACGGCCAGAGGAAGGAGGGGCTACCTGTCTCTGAGAGTCCAGGAAGGCTTCTAGAAGTGAAATTTGAGTTGAATTGTGAAGGATGAAGAGGGATTCATAGGTGAAAGGTGGGAATAGTCTTCCACACAGAGAGCAGCATGTGCAAAGGTCTAGAGACATGAAAACTTCCACAATACATGGAAATAGAAGCTTGGTATAGAAAGGAGAGTTGGATATGAGCTGACAGCAGAGGCCAAGGCCAGTGTCAGGGGGAGATGAGGCTGGAAAATAATCAAAGGCCAACTGGTTTGTGCCTGCAACTCTGTTTTTATTTAGAAGACACAAAGCATCTATTACGTGCCAGGCATTGTTATAAGTGCCTTACGAATATTAAGTCATTTAATCTTCATAACAACCCAATTATTATCCCCATTTTTCAGGGGAAACAAAGGCATAGAGACTTGCCCAAAATCACTCAGCTGGCGACAGGGATGAGATTGGAACTGAGACACATGAAAAGTGTGATTCTGGCACAAATGTTGTCATGTTTTTATTCATTCCATAAATGTTCTCTATGTGCCTCATAGGCACTGGGAATAAAATGGCTCATAGAACTTGATGTGACTCTCCTAGAGTTTAATGTCCACCCAGGAAGATGGATGATTAACTAATTAATTCAATAAAGTCAGCCAGAGGTTCTCACACTCCATGCCTACCTTCAGCTTGGCCAAACCTGAGCACCTGGTAGTGATGTCCCAGGTGCTAGGGCCAGGGTCAGGCCCCTCAGACCCCAGGTCTTGGCAATGATTTGGCATCTTGTGAGGGTCTCTTCCATGCGGGCTGAGCTCTCACCCAGCCTTCTGCCAAATAAGCCAAGCGCCTTGGCTTCCCGGGGAGTCCCTGGCCCAGCGCAGGTGGCAAGTGCCCAGAAATACACAGTCCAGTAAAGGCTGCAGTAGGAATGAAGCCAGCATTGCAGTGGACACAAACAACAGTGTGGTCAAGGAGGCAATATTGAAACTAAGCCCCAGAAAATGTCCTGAATTTTTCTGGCAGACAAGGAAGTGGAGTTGGAGCAGGGGATGAATGGCATTCTGAGGGGACAAGACCCGGCCTGAGTGTCATGCAAAGAAGCTGGCCCTTCTCATGGAATCACTGGGGAACTACAGCATGGTTTGGAACAGGAAAGTTAGCTATCCAATTTGCATTTTAGAAAGATATCTCTGGCAGCTCTTTGGTAGGTTGATTAGAGAGGAACTCTCTTAGATGCCAGGAAATAAGCAAGAACCACGGTGACAACAGCTGGCATACAGTAGAAGGGACGGGATTTAATCAATATTCAAGAGGTAGCATGAATAGGATGTATCCACCAATGACGTAGACTGCTATCCTTACACCAATAACCATTGCCCTTCTTTGTTTATTAATTGTTTTAGCTGCATACATGGCTAGAGACTACATATCCCAGCCTTCCTTGCAACTGCCCAACTTCTGAGCAGTGGTGTCCTTGATCAGGAAAGAACTTGTGCTTCTCACCCACGCCATTTTCCAATGGGTGAGATTCAGATGTGATGGTGATTGCTGCTTGGGCTATGCTGGACAGAGATGGAAGCCTTTTTTTTTTTTTTTTTTTTTTTTTTTGAGATGGAGTCTCACTCTGTCGCTCTGGCTAGAGTGCAGTGGCGTCATCACAGCTCCCTGCAACCTCAAATTCCTAGGCTCAAGCGATCCTCCTGCCTTGGCCTCCCCAGAGTGCTAGGATTACAGGTGTGAGCCACGGCGCCTGGCTTGGAAGCCACATGTCGAAGATGGCAGGGATGCCCCACAGTCTTGGAGTATCTATTTTGGGGTTGTTGCTTAAGTCACTAAATTTTGGGGATTCTTTGTTATAGCAGCTTTGAGTATACCTTAATTGCTGACCATCCTTTGGCTTTGGGGAATGAGGGAGTGCAAAGTCTCTGGGTGGATGGTGGTGCCACTAACTGGGCCAAGAGATCCAGGGAAGGGATAAGGCTGGGCAGTGTGGGGTGTGGGGAAAGATGATTAATTTAGTTTTGAATATGTTGGGTGTGAGATGTCTGTGAACAGCAGTGTGTAGTAAATGTTTTAACAACCATGGAGGGGGAAGCCCTGATCTAAAGCATTTGCCAATTTGTATGATGTAAATACTCCCACCATGGATGAATTCAAATTACCACTATCAACATGACTTTGCTGAGTGAGGAGTTGGGAAGAGAGGTGCACAATGGGCTCCTGTGAGCTGGCACGAGCTGACACCAGCACAGTACTGTCCCTGAGCATCCAAGTGGAGATACTCCATCTGCAGTTGGACAGGAACCATGTCTGCACATGGGGAAGTGACATCTGGGCTGGAGATAGAGGTTGGAGAGTTATGAGCCATTAGGGTGTAAAGTCACAGTAGTGGATAAAGTCACTGACGAATAATGTGAAGAGAAGAGGAGGCCAAAGTGTCAGCATTCTGGAAAAAACAACAGAGGTTCCTTGTTTTGTTTTTTTACAGAATGCCCCAAGGAGGAGGACAGGCCAAGAGAGAACAGTTAGAGGAAGGAGGACCTGGGACCCATCAGAGCCATGTCTTCCACTTGTGCTCCCGGGCTTCTACTTTCTCAGACAAGTTAGTCACCCATTGGTCATCCCCACCACCTCCCTCTCTCCTACTGTCCTTCCCATTATCATCTAAGCAAGCTCCTAGAACCAAATATCTGGCAATGGTTCCTCTAAGGGACCTTGGAGATAGTCCTTTCTGATGTATGTTCATGTGTCAGACCTTGTGCTGTCACCAATCTAGGATCGAAACAGGTATGCACAGTGCCTTTGGAAAGCCCCAGAGCGCTGTGGCCAGGCTTCACATTGACCAAGTCATCATGTCCATTCGCACTAAACTGCAGAACAAGGAGCATATGATTGAGGCCCTGCACAAGGCCAAGTTCAAGGTCCCTGGCCACCAGAAGATCCACATCTCAAAGAAGTGGGGCTTTACCAAGTTTAATGCAAATGAGTTTGAAGACATGGTGGCTAAGAAGTGGTCCATCCCAGATGGCTGTGGGGTGAAATACATCCCCAATCGTGGCCCTCTGGACAAGTGGCAGGCCCTGTGCTCATGAGGGCTTCCTCTGTGCTGCCCCTCCTTACTCATACCCACCAATAAATCCTACTTCCTGTCCACCAAAAACACCCCAAAAAACCCTCCCAGATATCTGGACTCTACATTCTCTTCCACTGTTGTCCCAGCTTTCTATACCCTGCTCCCAAGCCAAGATTCCCCAAACCCTGGCCACTTTTGCTATCTTCATTGCCTCATTTCTTACTCACCAGCAGCTCACTGCAAGCAGACTCCTGGCCTGAGCAACCACTGCAAATGCTCTGGACAAAGTTACCAGTGGCCTCCACGGTATCCAATCCTTTGCACACTTCTCAGCCCAGTCCTGCTTCATCTCTCTGCAGCATTCAACACAGCTTACCATTTCCTCTCTGGAACACTCTTTTCTATTGGGTTCCAGAACTCCTCATTCTCCTATTTTTCTTCTTAGCTCTCTGGCTTCTCCTTTGGCAGCTTGTTCTCCAGCCGACCTCTAAATGTTGGAGTTCCTCAGAGCTTGGTCTTAGGCCATCTCATCTTTTCGCTAAGCCTCTTTATGACTTCATCTGCTCGAATGTGCCACTCGCTCTCGGGGCTCCATTCCAACCCAGATTTCTCTGCTGAGACCCAGACCTGCTTCTATAGCTGCCTATTGAACATTTCTCCTGGCACTTCCTGGGCACCTCAAACCGAAAACTGTCAAATCTAAAACTCTTGATCTTCCCCCCAAAATGTAACCCCACTCCGATGTTCTGTTCCCAGTAAACGGCACCTCTAGGCCACCAGCATGAATTGTTATTTCAGTGCCCATCTACCTACCATCTGTGCTCTCTGTAGATGGTAAGTTCGCTGCAGGCTGAGAGGCTGCACCTGTTGTTCACAGTTGTATCCTCATTGCCTAGGATGGTGCCTGATACATCACTGGGGCTCAGTAAACATTAGCTGAATGAGCTAAAACAGGAAAACATATTATCACCGAAACCAAAGTGAGAGGAAGCAGCATCAGATGCCCTATAGAGATTGACAAAATTGGGTTCTAGTCCTCAGCTGCTAGTTTTTTAAGTGACTTTAGGGAAGTCACTGTGCCAGTCTGTAGATTGAGGAAATTGAAGTAAATTATCTATGAGGGCCCTTCCAAAGTCTAACATCTAATTGACATCTATTATCTATTGCTAATATGTCATTGAATTAGTAGGTGCACATACATAGAATTTGTGCATAACTAAGAATGTGACTGTTTTTCTTATTTTCTTTAAAAAATTATGCTTTTCAAAAATATTTGTACCGCCTTTAACAGGGACTAAATGAATAGCGTGTTTTGGTACTTTTAAATTGCAAGGAATCAATGGAGGCTATTCGTTGACTTGAAATTTCTAAAGCATTTTCACATTCTATGGTATCACAACAGTCCAAGAGATTTGCAGGGCAGATGGCCGTCAACACTCCCATTTAACAGGTGTGGAAACGGAAGCAGGCCTATGCTTACATTCTTGTCCCATTATTGGAATGGTCCCCAGGGGGATTCCATCTAGAAGCTGGTATAGATGTACTGTAATCGCACAGCAAAATCGTTAAGGCTGTCTGGGTTCATATCTTAACTCTGCAGCCTTCGGTCTATTTCCACTGCTAGAAAAGGGGTAGTGCTAGTACTTCACAATGTTGTGAGGATTAAATAACGTAAGTATGGAACTCAATAAATGAGTTGCTATTGTGGTGGCATGCGACCCTGTAATGGGGTCTATAAAAACCTGGGCAACGCTAAGGAACTGTCTAGGCAGGGCTCTTATGGCATTCCCAGGGGTCAGCACCAGCCCTCACCCACCCCTGCTCAGGGGACGATCGGAATCGCTGTTCTTTCCTTCTGCTACCTCGAGGCGGGCTCTGTCCTCAGCGGTCCAGATTTCTCAGGCTCCGCCCCCTGAAGAGGGGCGGGGCCTATCCAGGGCAGGGGCGTGGTCCAACCGAGAACTGGGCCGTCGAGCTCCCCTTCCCAGTCTGGATCCACCCAATCCGGGAGGGGCTGGAGGTCTATCACGTGACCAGAGAGCCGTCTCACCCTCCCCTATGCGTGTACCACCTCTGCCGGCCCCAGGGGGACGCCTTACTCCTTTTTGGGAGCAAACCATTTTTTTTTGGTCCCATTTGCGTCGAAATAGTGTGTCGTACTACCTTAGTTGTGACTGAGTCAGTCTTTGCCCCTTAAGTGGTGTTTTCTCTTCTGGCCTCCCCCCAGTAAGTAGTTGGTATCGTCCAGCCGGGCCCTGGGCGCGGCGGCGACGGCCGCGTCACTGGCGGGCGGGATCCCTCCGCTCTGGGGAGAGCAGCGCTGGACGGTTGAGTTGGGGTGACTGAGGAAATCCATCCGCGTCGCTGCTGCTGCCGCCTCCGCCGCGGAGGAAGACAGGACCTCCCGCGCTCCTCTAGCGACCCCTTCGCAGAGTCCCACCGCCACAGGTACCTCCGCTGACAAAAGGAGTCCTTATGCCCCCCAGCCCCAAATTCCCATGGGGGAACCTCTATTCCTTCTGTCTCCCCGGTCTGGCCTCTTGGGAACGGACGTAACTCCCCAGACCTCCCCTCCCTTCCTTCGGCCCCGTCGCTTCCAAACCCGGAAGGGGAACTGGGGGACCCCTTTCCCCATTAATGCATGCGCTCCCCGCACCATCAGCGGCATTTTGCCTGACCCCAGACCCCATCCCAGCCCCGCCTGCCTCTTGCTCCCTTAGAAGTTGGGGGGCTCAATTCCGGGCTTCCTCTAGGCCCCGTCCCGCCCCCTTTCCCCACCACCACCCTCCCGACTGTCCCAGGTGGCACCCCTCGTGTCCCCCTGCTTCGCACCCCTGCCGGCATTCGCCTTGCAAAACTGCAGAATCTGGGGAGAAACAGGCAAGGCCGCGAGCCACCCTTCGCTTCGTCTCCACCCTACCCCGATTGGGGTTCTGCCCGTGGTTTGTGGCCCCCTACCCGATACCGGAGACTTCGTCACCCTATTCCTCCTTTACAGGTCCTAACCCCAAGCCTAGCTTCCAGGTGTCTGTCTCCCGCCCAGCTTTCTTTTGGGCAAAATGGAGGTCGTGGGGGCTGGAGGGCCAGGCCCACTGCGCTTCGCAGCGCGGCACTAGCCCGCGCCTTCCAGCTGCCAGATCCGGGGACCCTCCCCTGTCTCCTCCTCTTCGCCCCAGCAGACCTGCGAAAATGGTGGCACCCCCATTTCTCTATGAGGCCCTGGCTGCTGTATCCCCCAAATTCGGGGGCTGCTGAGGGGGCCCTGGAGGGTGATGGGAACTGAGGCTGGGAGTGTCGCCCCCACCCCCAGCGGCTTCCTCCTGGCCTGCTTCCTTCTGCCCCGGGCCTCTGGCGTTGCCGCCCGGCCTGGGCTGCTGGCAGCTGGAAGGGAGGCGCTTTGTCCGGACCTGGGGGTGAGGTGGGGTAATGTAGGGATTTCTGTCCCTTTGCCCCCGTTTTCGAGGGGCATCCCCTGGCACTGGCGTAGAAAGCTGAACTCAAGGGGAAATGTCAGTGGGGAAGAGGAACGCCCAGTGCCTGTGGGGAAGTGGGAGCTGGGTGGGGGACGCCTGGGTCGGCAGAGTGCGGTGTGCACGGCTAGATCACACAGGTGTCCAAGGGGGGGCAGGACTTCGGCCCGGGAGGAGCCAGCCAGGCCCGAGGATGGGCCCCTGGGGTGCCGAGGGCGCAGGGGCCGGGCCGCCTGGGGCTGCCGGCTGACGCCTGGGACAGAGCAGCTCCGCGCCTCTGGGCCGGGGACCTCTCTTCGGAGCCCTAATTACTCGAGAGCGGCTCCCACGGGCCTTCTGCGGGCGCGGCGGGCGGGCGGCCTCGGCGCTGGAGGGAGCAGCGGTTTGGGGCTGCCTTCCCCGCCACTCTCGCCCCCACCCACGGTGGACGGCTAATGGGGCGCAGCCGGTCTGGGGATTATCCGGGGTGAGCCGTCCCGAACCTATTAGTGCCCAATCGGCTTTTCCCAAATCCTGTAAACAGCCACCCTGGCCTGTTCTGGGGAGGGGTGGGAGGCAGGGTCGGGCGGGGGCGATGGGTCCGGGGGTGGGGTCACCCACCCTACAGGTCTCTGCCGTGGATGCGGTTGCCTTGACAACGGGGCTAGGGTGGGGGCACTTCACCAATGAGGTGCTCTCAGTCCGGGTGACGGTTGCCTAGGCAACCCCACGAACAGCCCAGCTTTCCCCTCTGGTCTCCCCCCACCGTGGAAGCTGGGGGTGTGTGTGGAGGGTGTGCGGCGTGTGGGGTGAATTTAAAGAGGCACCGCCCCTTTTAAAATTAGGTGCTTGGAGGGTGGTGCCTGTGCGGGCTGGGGCGGGCGCCAGGTCTGTTTTCGAAGGGACTCCCCCCCAACCAGTTCCTGCCTCGGGTGTCCCGCCCGGGCTGCTGTCCGAGGGGGGAGGGGTTTCCCCTGCGCTTCCTCTTGCACTTCCCGCTCCGTTTCCGGGGGGCGGGAGGAAGATTGGGGAAGTCGGCTAGTCCTGGGCCTACACCTCGGCAACACCTCTCTGGTGCCAGAGACCCCGGTTCTGCCCCGGCGAACTCGGCCACCGCTGCCGCTCCCTCCCCCCTTCGGTGCTTACCCCTTCCGGGCCGAACATCAACCCCGCCTTTCCCCCTTCTTCCCTGGCGGCCTTGGGGCCTGACGTCAGCCCTGCATCCCCCAGGCCTCGGGCCAGCGGCCAGGAGCTGCCTCCCCCAGCCCCCGTCCCGCGGCCCCCAGCCGCCCCCAGCCCCGCCCCACGGGCCCGGCGCCATGAGTGAGCTGGAGCAACTGAGACAGGAGGCCGAGCAGCTCCGGAATCAGATCCGGGTGAGGGCCTGGCCGGCTGGGTTGGGGAGGCCAAGCGGGCAGGGCTGGGTGGCTTATGTGTACTGCTGCCCAGCGCCCTGGAGTGGGCGGGGTCGGGTTTTTGGGGTGGGGGAGGGCGGGCCCCCTCATCTCTCAGTGTCTCAACGTCTCCACTCCTGTCTCCTGTTTCCCTCCCTCTCCTCTCCCACCTGTCTTCTCTCCTGCTTCTCTCTGCCTGGCTCTGCCATCTCTTACAGGACGCCCGAAAAGCATGTGGGGATTCAACACTGACCCAGGTGAGATGAATCCCAGGCAGGACTGGAGGCGTGGGCGGGTGAGGTTGCAGGCGTGCTGCTCAGTGGGGTCCTGCTGCCTCCCTGAGCTCATTCTGCCTCCACCTCCAGATCACAGCTGGGCTGGACCCAGTGGGGAGAATCCAGATGAGGACACGGAGGACCCTCCGTGGGCACCTGGCAAAAATCTATGCCATGCATTGGGGGACAGACTCAAGGTGTGTGTGCGCGGTTGGGTTGGGGCTCTGTGCTGAGCTTTTGTGTTCAAGTGCTGTGGGCTGACTTACAGCAGGTGGGGCAGATCTGGCAGGATGAGCAGCACACCCGTATTCCCGAGGTGCATTTGGGAAGACTGTGATCCCCACACGGAGAGGGGGGGAGCAGGGCCATCCCAACAGGAACTTCTGGGCTGCTACTGGGGTTGTCTTGGAAGAGCCTCCTGCCCGATCAGAGAGGGGGAGGGTGTCCTGCCTCCAGAGAAAGGCTTCTCACCTGAGCCCTGTGCCTCTCTGTGTGCCATCCCCCAGGCTGCTGGTCAGCGCCTCCCAGGATGGGAAGCTTATCATCTGGGACAGCTACACCACCAACAAGGTAGAGGTGGTACCTGGGGAGGGGTGGGTGGCAGGGCCCTGGCTGGCTCTGACCCTGAGCACTGCCCCTCCTCCCTAGGTCCACGCCATCCCGCTGCGCTCCTCCTGGGTCATGACCTGTGCCTACGCGCCCTCAGGGAACTTTGTGGCCTGTGGGGGGTTGGACAACATCTGCTCCATCTATAGCCTCAAGACTCGCGAGGGCAATGTCAGGGTCAGCCGGGAGCTGCCTGGCCACACTGGTGAGAGGGCCCTGGCTGGGCACGAGCACTGTCGTGGGGGCCGGAGTTGTGCTGCCCTCTCTGTCTGAACCTGGCTGACCAGCCCCTTTCCCTAGGGTACCTGTCGTGCTGCCGCTTCCTGGATGACAACCAAATCATTACCAGCTCTGGGGATACCACCTGGTGAGTCCCTGCCAGAGCTGGGCAGTCTGGGTGAACCCACACTTCCTGCCTCAGTCCGGGGCCACTCTGTGCTCAGCATGCAGCACACACCCTAGCTTCCCTTTCCTGGAGGGTGCCAAGAGGATGGGGGAGGGATGGGCCCCGTCCCCAACTAAGGCTCTTTGACCTGGGACAAGAGCAGGCTCCTGGGGTCCCGTCCTTAGGTGCTCTGACAGGGCTGGGCCCATGTGGTGGAGGGGATGGGGAGCAGGATTCCGTCCTTCACCCCATCTCTATCTTTTCCTTCCTGTCACCTCTCCAGTGCCCTGTGGGACATTGAGACAGGCCAGCAGACCGTGGGTTTTGCTGGACACAGTGGGGATGTGATGTCCCTGTCACTGGCCCCTGATGGCCGCACCTTTGTGTCGGGTGCCTGTGATGCCTCCATCAAGCTGTGGGACGTGCGGGATTCTATGTGCCGACAGACCTTCATCGGCCATGAATCCGACATCAATGCTGTGGCTGTAAGTTCCAGGGCGAGCCAGGCCAGCCCCTCCTGACGAGGCTCCTGGCCCTGCTCCGTGCCCTCATCCCACCCTGGCCCTGTGTCCTGCAGTTCTTCCCCAATGGCTACGCCTTCACCACTGGCTCTGATGATGCCACGTGCCGCCTTTTTGACCTGCGGGCCGACCAGGAGCTCCTTATGTATTCCCATGACAACATCATCTGTGGCATCACCTCTGTTGCCTTCTCACGCAGTGGCCGGCTGCTGCTTGCTGGCTATGACGACTTCAACTGCAACATCTGGGATGCCATGAAGGGCGACCGTGCAGGTGAGACCAGGGTGCCTGGCAGGGCAGGTAGGGATGGGGAACCCTGGCCAAGTAAGTTCTGAGGTCTGTCTTCCTCACAGGTGTCCTTGCTGGCCATGACAACCGTGTGAGCTGCCTTGGGGTCACTGACGATGGCATGGCTGTGGCCACAGGCTCCTGGGACTCCTTCCTCAAGATCTGGAACTAACTGCCCCAACCCCAGCTGGGCCCAGGCCGGGAGGGGCCCTGCCCACGCCCACACTACAGGCCGGGAGCTTTGGGGCTGGGTACACACCAAGCCTCCTTCCCCAGGCCATGGGGCCTTGGGTCCCTGCTCCCCCACCCAGGTTTGGTTCCTCCCGGGGCCCCCACTGTGGAGATGAAGATGGGATGGAATGGGGGAAGAGGAGGGGGCAGAAGGCCCTCATCCTTTTGCTGCCCTGGGGTCGGGGCCTCACCCCTCTGGAGGGCCAGAGGCAGAAGGTGGAAACTCCAGGGGCTGGCTTTTTTAAAACTGGTTTTATTTTAATTTTTATTATATTTTCAGTTTTTCCATAAAGGAACCAATTCCAACTCTGTACCTGGTCTCCACCCTTGCTTGTGTCTTTCTCGTTCCTGAAGGCAGATTGGGGGGGGGGGCACTCTTCCTCAGAGCAAAGCTGAAGTCCTAGGTAAGGAAGCCTCTGCCCAGCAGGGCCACAGGTGTTCTAGACACAGCCTCCACTGTCCTTGTGCCTGGTTATGCTGCTGACCAGAGCAGCCCCTGCCCTGAGTTAGGTGCTCATCCCTAATGCCCCTTCCCCCAAGTAAAGACAGTAGCTGACTCAGAAAGGGAGAACACACACAAGTTTTATTGGGAGAGAGGAGTATTTACAGGGGCAAGTAAAAGAAAGGGAAGTCACACAGTGAGGAAGATTGTGGGCACAGGGCAGATGAGGGAACACGGAGTGGCCCCTGCACCAACCCCAACCCCAGGAAGGGCAGGGGGCAGCTGGGGCCCAGGAAGACGGGCTGGGGAAGGACAGCAACAGGTCTGAGTCCCTGGGCAGGGGGCTCAGGGGCTTGTAAACATTGACCACTCTCAGAAGGGGATGGGGTGGGAGAGGGCTCCCCCTACACTTCCTCACAGGGTTAAGGCCTCTCCAGGCTCATGGGCCCCCTAAATTCAAAGTCTCTTTAGCTGGGGGAAGGGGCAGGAAGAGACAGGAAGTGTCCCCCCCTCCCCTGCATTGGCTGCGCAGGGGCAGGGGCAGTTACATTCAGTCACAACAGGAGTCTCCCCTACACCTTGGAAACGCCAACACAGATGCGGATGTGCCAACACTGGCGAGAGGGAAGGGGGAGTTGGGGGCCAGCAGCATCAAGACATCCCCGGCCCATTACCCCCTTATTGCTTTAGAGAGAATATTGTCTTTTCACGGATGCTAACACTGTCCAGACCAGGGAGAAACAGGTGGAGGGGCCCTTCCACCTCGAGGCCAGCTTGATTCCCCAACACTGACCCAGTTGCCACTTTGGTGCAAAAAAAAAAAAAAAAAAAAGTCATCTCTCTGGGGACAGATGGGGAAAGAGACAGCTCCTCCCTAGTTCCCCAGGGCAGGAAGGATAAATACATTCATGGAGGGAGGCAGTGGGAGAGTCTCGCCCTAATACTGCACTCTGAGCAATGAGGTCGGTGGGAAGCGTCAGATGAGAAACCCAAAAGATAAAACAAACTACTAAAAAACAAAAAAACGGATAGAGACAAGTCCAGGTAGGGATTAGGACTAAGAAATCAGTGAGCAAGAGAAGGGCAGCCTACTAGCCAGACCGAGGAGACACACACTCCGTTCCTGACCCCAACATCACCCAGCACCGAAAAACGCACCGACGGGGAAGGCCACTCGCTCCTCTCCCATTTGGTCAGCGGCAGGGTCAGGTGCGAAGCCAGGTGGTCCACACCCCATAGCAGGCTATGGGTTAGGGGTGCCCTGGCTGCCCCCCACATTGCAACTCTAAGCCCCAAGGTGCCCACTTCTTGCCCTTCAAGGCCCCTCTTCCTCCCCCGTCACAGGAGAAACGACTCAGTCCAATAAGTGGCGCCTCCTCCCTCCGCAGCTCCTGGAGGAATCATCCCACCCCCACCTCTCGCAGGGGCGAGACAGGGGCTTGTGGCCCAGAGAATACATTCATGTGGCAAGGCAGACAGCTGGGGCTTTCAGGTTCACACCAAGGCGTCCCCCAAAATGGCAGCGGTGGGGGAAGCCCCTCGCCAGGGCCAGAATCAGAGTCCAAGTCCGGCCGCCCCGCCCCGCCAGCCAAATGAGGTTGGCACTGACCCGGCCCTTCCCATCTACCCACAGGCCAGTGCAGGAAGGTAGCCTGGGGGGCTGAGGCGGCTCGTCCAATTTGTGCAACTTTCCCCCAAAGCAGCAAAGCCAAGGGGCTACTTTGGCCCCTACCCCAGACACCTCTGCCATAGTCACAGCAACACGGAGCTGGTCACAGCTGGGCCGGCAGGCTGGGGTCTGCAGGGGTCTCGCTGTGCAAACTGCTAGCGCCCCAGCTTCCAGTTACCTCACAGCCCACCTTCCAGGGGCAGGAGGTAAGTGAGCCTCGGGCCCAGGCAGGACAGGTCCATGGGGCCTGTTGTGCCCACTGCCTCAAAATAACAGTGTGTTTTTCTTTCAGCCTCCTAATCATTTTTTTTCATTATTTTTCAACTTTTTTCTTAAAAAAACAAACAAAAAAAAAATCCAAAAACAAAAACCTTCTGTGGACCTTCCATTGTCACACCCCCCCCCAATCCCCAGAAGGGTAAGGGGTGTTTAGAGTCTAGTTTTTTAACAATATCTTCTGTCTCTCCTAACATTTTCTTCAAAATTAAAAAACAAAACAAAAAAACACAACCCCTTCCCCCCAATCTGTAAAGTGCCTCGTGGTGGGTGAGTTAAGGTGCATCGTGTGGTTTGTAACAAGTGCTGGGGCTGCTGCCCCTGCTTCCTCCTTGGCTCCCTGTGGGGAGCCTGCAGGCTGGGGACCCGAGGGTCCACGCCACTGCTGCCGCCCCTGGCCTACAGCCCAGGGGCTGGGGACGGGCTGGTCAGTAGTCATCCACGCTCTCGATCTCACCAGAAGATCCATGCAGGGAGTACCCTGAAGCCGGGGGAGAAGCTGCGTCTGAGCTGGCTCTCTCAGGCTCCTGCCGCTCTGTGCTGAGCGAGCACAGCCCCTGCCCCTGCCCCGGCCCCAGCTCACCCAGGATGCTGGGGTCTGAGTGCAGCATCAGCGCCCGCCTCTTGGCCTTGCTGCCCTCCCCAGGGCAGAGTTTGGTGCTGTGGTTGGCCTGGAAGGCCGTCTGCAGGGAGGCGCCACTCAGCCACGCCTCCTAAGGCAGCAAAGAGGGTGAGTCAGGGGGGCACTGGGCGCTCACCGCCCACCCCCCACCCCCCCACCGCGTGGGCCCTGCGAGACCTCACCTGCTGCTGCTGCCTTTGCTGGCTGGCTTTCTGCTTGGCCCTCCGCTCCAGGAATTGTTTGGCAAATTCTTTGGCTTCCAGCGTGTCCCCCAGGCAGGAACGGATATAATCATGGACATCATAGGGAGATTCCACCTCCTTGAGGATGGCTACAGCCATGGGCACTGTGGGCCAAGGTGGGGGCTGTCAGGGCCCACCTGGTTCGGGTCTGCAGACCTCAGCCCCAGCCGGCCTCCCCGGTCCACCCACCAGTACCGTCCAGGCTGCCCGTGGTGCTCAGCGTGTGCAGCATCTGCTCGCACCACTGGGTGAAGCCGTCCTGGGGCCGGGGGATGCCCTGCAGCAGCTTCAGCAGCTTCTCTTCTTCCTCGGTCTTTTTGCGAACAGGCCGACCTGCTAGGTGGCTGTAAGAGTCGCTGAGGGGGGCGAATGACTTAGAGGCCAGCTCGGGTGTTCCACCTCCTTCCACCCCCAGCCGCCCTGGAGCCTCCGGGCCCTGCACCCACCTGAGAGATGGGCTGCTCCGGCTATTCTTCAGGCCAAGGCCACGGACCAGGCTCCCGCTGCTCTTGGGGGTGTCCTCCCAGAGCCCCAGGCTGCTGCTGCTGCTGCCCCCACTCTTGTCGGGCCCGCCCCACAGCGGCCCTGCCTCAGATACCCACTGGTTCAGGGGGGCAGTGCCCAGGCCCCCAAGCTGCTGCAGACGGCAGGAAGTCAGGGTGGCCGAAACAAAGCACCCAAGAGAGCTAGGCGGGGAGGTTCACTTGCATGGCAAAGGGATGAGGAGCGAGGTGAGGGGTGTGTGGGAAAGAGATCCCCCAGGATGATGTGAGCAACAGGGCTTGGGTGGAAAAGCCTGGGCTAAAGGGCCACTCCTCCCCATGTCACCCTGGAAATGGACTAGAAAGGGCCTGAGGTTCCCGTCACAGGGAGGGGCCTGGCCTGCTCACCACGCGGTGGTTGGGGGCCTGAGCCCGCGCTGGCTCCCGAGTCGGGGGCTGCTTGTGCAGCTGCCGCTCACCCTCCAGCTGGAGCTCGAGCAGCGTCTTCATGGAGAGGCCCTGCTTGGCCAGGCCAGCCCAGAGCGGGGGCGGGGAGCTGGGTGCAGGGGGCACAGGGACAGCGGCCGCCTGCTGCTGCTGCAGCAGCTTCAACAGCAGTTCCTGCTGCCGCACCTGAACCAGAGGGATATGGTGAGGGTAAGATGGTGAGGCGGCCACAGTGAAGGCAGTCAACCAGAGGACAGGCCGGCACCGACCTGCTTGCGCCGAAACAGTTCCTCTTCCTCCTGTCGCCGCTTCTGCTCCTCCTGCTGCTGCTGGCGGCGCTTCTCCTCCCGGCGCTTCCGCTCCTCCTCCTCCCGCTTCACCCTGAGCTCCACTTCTCTGCGTTCCTGGAACTAAGACCACCGACCTGGTCAGGTGGGGGGGGGCTGGCGGTACTGGCCTCAGGCCCTACCTTGGTCCGGCCCTCCACACCCAGGCACTCAGCCCCTGGATGCCTACTCACTTTATGTTGCAGCTGGAGTTGTTCTAGAATTGGACCCTGAGTCGAAGAGTTAATTGGTATGTCCCAAAGACTGGCCTCACCACCTGCAGGCAGCAAGGGCAGCTTCAGGAGGGAACTTGGGCCCCCCTGGTCCCATCCAGCAGCAGGGCTCCTCAGCCACAAACGGCAGCTGGAGCAGCGTGAAGGTGAGGAACAGGCCAGGGCCCCACACTCCCACAGAAACTGCCCAGGGACGGAGGCTGGCCGGCCACACACCTGACTGTGATGAGGCTGAGGTATGTACGTCCCAGAGGGGGCCTGAATCTGGCACCGACAAGGACCGGCTCATCGTCGGGAGCAGGTTCTGGTCCCCACCTCTGAGGAGCAAATCACTGATTCTCAGGACCCCAATCCATTTCCAGCCCACCCGCCCCCTCCATACATATCTCCAGGGCACACATGCACGGCACTGTGACACACAGCAGCCCACGGACCTGGGGGGTTTGAGAGCCTGGAGCTGCTGCAGAAACGCTGTGAGCTGCTGCTGCTGCGACGGCGACAGGTCCCCCATAGCTGCCTTTTCCCGGAGTGCACACTGCGGGAGCTGGCGGCTGCAGAGATGTAGATAGCACGTGGGGGTGGTGGGCCACATGGAGCCAGTGCCCTGCCCTACTTCCAAGCCCTCCCAGGCCCCTCTGTACCTGCTGACCAGCTGAAGAAACTGCTGGTGCTGCAGCTGCTGGTACAAGGCTGCTGCTGCCAGCTCCTGTTGCTTCTTCAACCGCTCCTGGTCCATGTTTCCCTGCACGAGAGCGAGACCAAGCCCAGTGCACAGGAGGCTCTGCTGGGGTCCCAAGGCTGTGACCTGGCCCTGCCCCACACCCTCACTCCCCATCCATCCATCCATGAAGAGGAGAGGCATGCTCACCAGCAGTGGGGGTGGTGAGGGCCCTGGGGCAAAGGGCACACGACCCCACATCTTGATCACCTCACCCAAAGGCTGGAAGCCCTCGTCACAGCCCCGCTTCACAAGGAGCGACATAGAGAAATAGCCAGCCTGGAACCACTCGGCCATCTCCTGTGTTGTGAAGGGGCCTGGACCAACGAAGTAGAATAAAACCACTCGGGATCAGAGTGTACGCCAAAGACACCCTGAACAACAATGGCCCCCGAATAGCCCTCCCACTCGCCACAAGCACCTTGGATCTCCCCCTGCGGGTCCTTGTAGAACCACTTCCGGGCAGCGCCATGGCTGAGGGGGAGGGCAGTGGCAGCAGCAGAGTGGCGCAGGCCCTGGGTCTGCATGGCAGCCGTGAACTGCTCCTCCTCCAGAGAACTGTCCTGCAGGGAGGCCACCAGCTTCTCCGCCTCCTGAGAGCCCAGGGAAAGAAGTAAGGCTCAGCCTTGCAACATCAGGATGGGGCTGGGGTCAGAGAGTCAGGTCACGGATGAGGCAGCACAGAATCAGGAAAAGTGTGGCTCTCTGTTCCCCGCAGGGAAGGCTCCCTCCAGCTTTCCTGCCTTCCCCACCTGCTGCAGATGCTTCAAGCCTTCATCATCTTCCAGGTCACCAGGTGGGCCAGTGGCGGAGCCCACCCCAGGACTCAGCTGGATTCCCCTCATATCGTCTCCTAGGAGAGAAGGACGCAGGGTGGACGGGGGCACCAGAGGAGACAAGACAGTCCCCAACCCGCCTTCACTCCAGAGTAATGGGCGCTTGCTGTAGCCACCCCCCCAACGCAAGTGCCCTGTGCACCCCTCCCCATGGGAGAGGGTGCTGTCTCCACCAGCCCCAGCCCAGCCCCCACCCTGTCTACCTTCAGCTGCTGGGAGCTCTTTCTCCACAGTTTCGTCACCATCCCCATTTGTCCCCCAGAGTGGACCCAAGGTGGGCAGTGGGGACGGAGAGCTGGACTTCTCCTCCTGAGGAGGCAGTGGGGTCAGCTCCTTCCCACCTGAGAGAGGAGAGTAATGACCAGAATTCAAAACTGAAGAGCCAGGAGGCCTGACACTGAGTCAGCACAAGCCCTCCCTCCACGTGGCCAGAACTTGGGCCTCTGGGCAGCGAGTCCACTCACTCAACTTCGGTCAACTCAGCTAACGTCTGAGAGGGAATGTGGCCAATTTATCACCCCTGACTCTACCGTGCAAACTGACTCTCGCCTCACACCTCAGCATGCAGCATGCACATGTTATGACACTGTAGAGGGCTGTGTACACGACACCAGAGTCAACACCGTGTTCTACAGCTTCTCCAAGGGATTTTCAAAGGTCACTTTGATTGCGCTTGATTTTTTTTTTTTTTTTGAGACAGAGTCTCACTGTGTTGCCCGAGCTAGAGTGCCATGGCGTCATCCTAGCTCACAGCAACCTCACACTCCTGGGCTCAAGCGATCCTCCTGCCTCAGCCTCCCGAGTAGCTGGGACTACAGGCATGCACCACCATGCCCGCCTAATATTTTCTATATATTTTTAGTTGTCCAATTAATTTCTTTCTATTTTTAGTAGAGACGGGGTCTCGCTCTTGCTCAGGCTGGTTTCAAACTCCTGAGCTCAAACAATCCGCCACCTCGGCCTCCCAAAGAGCTAGGATTACAGGCGTGAGCCACCGCGCCCAGCCTGCGCTTGATTTTTATCTGACATGCTGCCTTTAAGACACACCTCTGCTGGTTCTAGGTTCCTCCACACATCTCTCAGCACTTGCTTTCCTAGTGCAGTTCTAGGCAGCCTGACCCTACAGGCAGGCGGGCAGCCAGCACCCAGCTCTCATGCCTCTCCCCCTGCCCACCCTGTGGCTCACCTGCCTCAGGCCGCTCCTCATCCACCCCTTCGGGAGGCTCCTCCTCTTCCTCCTCTAGACCCTGGAAATCGAGCTCCTGCTCCTCAGGAATGGGTTCCTTGGGACCCTTCTGTATGGGTGGGGGGAGGCGATGGGGTCAGAGAACAAATGGGCGAGAGCAGCCCAGCAGGGCAGGTCCCCAACAACCTGACCAAAAGCCTCCCCCTCGCCTCCTCCCAAGTACCTTGAGAGGCAAGAAGGCCCCAGAGGCATCGAAGGTGCCCATTTCTTCATCCTCATCGTCTAGGCACCATTCTGGGAGTCCATCCTTGTCATCATCAAAGCCGTCAGGCCCTCGGCACCTCCGGAGGTGAGAGCTGCCTCCCCCACCCCGCCCATCTTCTTCACCACACCCTCCTCGATCCCCTCGCAAATCAAATTCAAACTTGCGACGCCGGTCCCCATGTTCCCGCCAGCCAGCAGAGCGGGGGCCGCCATCTGGGTAAGAAAAGTCACAGCAGAAAGAGAATCGGTATCCGAGACAAGCCAGAGTCTCTCCTCTGCCACTGTTCACCCCAGGAACCACAGGCATTTCAAGGACTGTGCTCCCAGCTACCCCTGTACCAGTGAGCTTTCTGCTCTCTCTTCATGGCCATGGGAGCCCACCCTCCTGAGACAGTTCCTGCCTCCCACAGCCCCCAAGGATGCCACCTGGCCCAATCTTACCAGGGCTGGCTGAGCGCCAGCGGTCTCCTTCTCGCCGGGGTCCTGCCCCGAGTCTCCAGCTGCCCTCCTCTTCTTCCTCTTGTTCCTCCCGCAGAGAACGCCAGTTCTCACTATCTGAGCGGGCGTGCTCCTTCCTTGGGCCAGCCCCTCCCTCCTCAAACCCGGATCGTGCTGGGTGTGGGGAAAGACACAGCAGAATAGCAGCCACAGCACCTGAAAGACTCTTGCTGACCCTTATTGGTCAGTGAGGAACCCAGCTCCAGGCCCTCCTGCCCCTAATAAACATCCCCCCAACTAAGGCACTCATCTTGGTCCCCCCACTCCCCACCACCATCCTCCGTTCTCCATACCTCCATCCCTTCTTGCCGACTTGTCAAACCGCCTTTCGCCTCTGCAGGAGGAAAGGTATCGGTCAAAAAAAGTACAGCTTTTCCTCCCCACCCTGCAGTATTGCTGCACACCTTCCACTGTGCCCCAAGACTGGGGCGGGGTCGGAGAAGGCAGGGGACAGAGGGAACCAGGGAAAAGTCAGGCTTGGGAGAAGGAAACATAAAGGGACACATGGAAGAGAAGATCACAGGGACAATCAGGTACTAAGAGGTCAGAAGGAAAAGGCCAGGCCCCAGAGCTCTCCTACAAGGGCTTCCCATTGCCTGCTAAGGACAAAGACCAAAGCCTGCTTGCGTGGGCCCCAGCCCACTCTGCCTCTGCCACTGCCACTGCCCTCCAGCCCCACCTGTCATCCCAGCTCTGGCTGCGCTGGATCTCCCGGGGGTTCCGTCCAAAGGCCCCATCACCTTCTTCGATGCTTCTTTGGTAAAAGCAACTGTCGCCACGGCCTCGGCCTAAAGAAGGGATGAGACACAAAGCAGGTTTGAAGCCTGCCAGAACATCTCCTCTCCACGCTCTTGAAACCACAGCCCCAGCTCTGCCCACCCCCAAGCATGTGATCGCCCCTCTACCTCGGCTCCGCGTGCTGCCCCTGCCACGGGAGGTGCCAGCCGGGGGGGGGCCAGCCCCTTTCCCCATCAGCCTCAGCACAGCCACACTGTTCACTGACAGGGAGAAGTTTCTCTGAGGAGGGAGCCAGGGGTGGGAGTGAGGACCTGGGCACCTAATCACCCCCACCCTGCCCAAAATTCCAATCTCCTCACCTGTCCTTCCAGCCCAGCCCCTTTCCTCCCAACCCGAGGTCCTGACCTACAGTCCCCGCTCAGCCCACCTGCTCCTCCTCAGTCAGGGGCTCCAGGGCCAGGGGCTGCAGCGGCTCTTCCTGCAGCACCGCAGCAAACTCCTTGTCCTGTAGCTCTTCAGGGACCTGTCAGATGGGGGCAGGAGGACCAAGACACCAAATGCCGCAGGGTCCTCTTCACTGGCCAAGGCCATAGGGCAACTTAGCCATATACCTCCAAGCCCGCCCACCTACCTTGTTCTCCTTGACATAGAGAGCCAGCATCTCCTCGCGCCCATAGCGGTAGTCAGCCAGCTTGTATTTGGGCATGGCAGGGGAGGGGGGTGGGGAGGCCACACTGCCACCGCTGGAAAGGGCTCTGAGCCTGGAAGAGGAACAGAAGGGAAGGAGAAAGACAGGAGTCAGAGCAGCCCTATTCTTCCCTGGCTTCTCCAAACCAGCCAAAGCACATGTGACTCACCACTCAGGCCCAAAGTTGAGCGTCTCTGCTGCCATTGTGGAGCTGTGTGTGCTTCCTCGAGGTCGGAGGGAACAGGCAGAGCAGGGAGGACCGGCGTTCACGCGCCAAACACCTGTCGGGGCATGGGGGACACAGGGCCTTGGAGAACAGCACACTCAGAGACTTCACAGGGTGAGAGAGAGGTCCTACACCTTGGTGGGCATGGTAATGGGCCTCAGGCTAGTGGGTGGGTCACTTAAGCCTGCCACACAGCCACTTACACTATGGGCTATTAACCAAAGAAAGATAAATTAAGACAAAAAAAGAAGCAGGGATACCAGAGTCCCTTAAAGCCTCTGCAGGGGGCCCCCCTCGGCCTCAGGCTCACCTGGCAGCCTTGGCCCTGGAAAGCTGTAGGGAGAGGGGCAGGCTCTCTTCAGGCAGGGGCCGGTGCTGGAGTGAACTAGGGTCCCCAAGCCACTGGGTTAACGGTCCGGCCTCAGTAGTGCCCAGGAGAGACCTTTACATCTGGGAAAGATCCTTAAGGAGAACAAGGGGAAGAAGATAGGGTGGAGTTAATGGGCTGGTTGGCATCCCTGTCTCCAGCCCACCCCTGTCCCACAGAACTGAAGAGGCCCACAGCTCCTGGTGCACAGCCAGGGCACTAGATGCCACAGGTGTGGCACAGGACATGCCACACATGGTGTCAGGTCATCAGCACCCTGACCCACAGGCTGAGACAGGAAGTGCAGCACAAAATCTGGGAAAGGGGTGGCTGAGGTAAGTATGGACGTTCAGAACAAACGAGCAAGCAAAAAAAACACCACTGGAGCAACAAACATCCCAGAGAAAAAAGGTCAGTTATGGAGAAAAGGATTAGGGATAAATCTAGGAGCAAAATTCCTTCCCTCATGGAAATAATAACGGTTGGCTGCTTGGAGACTAGAGTGCAGGGACTCCGTCTGGGGAGGAACCCAGTGGAAAGGAGCGGAGAGGCCAGTCCAGGGCCAAAGATGGGCACAGGCTGAGGGCTCCGAGCAGGCGGGTCTGGGCTGGCCTACCCAACAGGAAGAAACGCCCAGACCCCTGGCCCCAGATCAACAGCTGCTCAAGTAAAACAGCCAAGATGGGAACAAGGTTCTTACGATAATGGCTGGGAAAAAGGTTCCCTCACCATAGAGTAAAAATAAGGTAGGAGTCACTGAGGCTGACAGAAGAGGAGGTGGTGGCAGCGGCAACCAGTTCCTCTAAGGGACTACGGAGGAGACTCTTGTGAAGAGGCTCATCCCTGGTGGTACCAGGCAGAGGACGAAGGGCGGGCAATGTCCAGGAGCTGCGAGGGCGTCCGTCACTGGCTGGGAAGAAGGCTGGTCCGGCGTGCCCCTGCAGCTCCCATCAACTCCAAGATGCCACAGTCTGGGAGGGAAGAGGAAGAGTGTGCCACCAGAGGGCCCAAGGTGACAGGGTCAATCACCTGCAGCTGAAGCAAAAGCCCAGGACAAACACAGTGCCATCTCAGAGTTCCCCCCTACGTTGAGACGTGGCCCTCAGAGATGACCCAGAGCCAGGCTGAGGTCCCCTGAATGGGCACCTCTACCACAACACCCGTGGCTAGACACCCTACAAAGCCAGCAGCCTTTCACTGAATGCAAGTGGCCCGTGGGGCAGCAAAGAAAGGCTTGTGCTTCCTGCACCACAATCCCAAAGCAAACTGGCACCTGGATGAACCTTGAGGACATGAAGCTAAGTGACATGCGTGTCACGAAAAGACACTACCACATGATTCCTCTCACCCAAAGTCCCTAGAGCAGTCAAATGCACAGAGACAGAAAGTGGCCAGCGGCTGCAGGACTGGGGGGTAGTGGGAGCCGCTGCTGGATGGGCCAGAGCTTCAGGGGAGGAAGATGGGAAAGTTCTGCAGACGCTGGTGGTAACGGCTGTACGACAACGTGAACGTGCTTAAAGCCACAGAACTGCACACTTAGAAACGGTCAAAGTGGCACATTTTATGTCATATGTATTTTACCACAATAATTTTTTTAAAAAAGCTTTAGGGAAAAAAGTTATCTGGGGATAACTACTGCATACCTACGTTTTCCCCACTCCAAGAAAAACACCCCACATTCCTTCAAACAGGCCTCAGGAGAGGCAGTTTTGAGTCTCCTCCAGTTCATTCCTTCCAGAAGGACAGAAACTAGTCCTGGGGGCATGGAAGGATTGCTGGGTGGGAGAGAGGAGAACAGAAAAAGAGATCACCCCACCCTCCCACCTGCAGGAGTGCCACCAGATCCTTGGTGCCACCAGGTCCTGGCAGAGGGAAAGGCAGGTGGGGAGAAGAGGCAGAGGGCAGGAGAAAGCCCATGCCAAGCACGTTCCTGGGGAGAAACCAGGAGAATGAGGTTAAGTCTCTGGGCCCCACCAGAGAAGGGGCTGGTACCAGAAGCTGGGGGCTGCCCGGCCCCTTCCTGGAATGCAAGGAACCAGTGCTGCAGCTGCAGCCGCCCAGTGCATGCATGGGCCCCACGTGCTGCCTCGAAGCCCGTGGTTCTCAACTGAGGACCCCTCTGCTCCCTGGGGGACTTTTGGCAATGTCTAGAGACGTTCTGGGCTGTCACAAATGAGCAGAGGGTTCTACTGGCATCAAGGGGCTAGAAGCCAGGGATGCCACTCAACACCCTATCAGGCACAGGGCAGTCCCCACAACAAAAAGTTCCCCTGCCCTAAACGTCAATAGTGCCAGCGCCGAGAAGCCTCCTCTACGCCACAAGCACGGGGGTGAATGGAAGACAAGACAAACCACATTTGTGCCTCTGAACAGCAGGGAAATCATTCCCTAATTACACTGTCCCATGAGAGAAATCTGAAATCCTGCCAGGAGGGAAATCCTTGAGAAAAGAATGGACTTTTTTAAAAAAAAACTACCCTAAATTTGTCTATCACAAAGTCTCAAAGCCAAGAGTTTGGATCCCTTTCCAATGAAGGAGAAAGGGGGAGAGGTGGCGAGAGCCCAGGGATGGCAGCCTGTCCTGCCTTCCCTTCCCCTGGCTGCCTGGGCTAAGGGTCTCCTCCTTGCGGGCCCCTTCCAGCCCATCCCTGTCCCTCAGCCTACCTCAGCTATTCCTTCCCTCCCCAACCCTTCTCCTTCTCTGGCCTCAGTCTACCTGACTCCCCCAGTACCTGCATTATTCCTATTAAAAGGCTGCCCCCTGCCGGAGACAAGGGGCAAGGACACACTGGGCCTGGGTGCTCCCAACAGGCTGGAGGGCACTAAAAGGGAGCTAGTGCTCCGGGGTTCAGAACTCCCTAGAGGAGGAAAGATACTGGTGATATGCGGTCCCAGTACACGCTAAGTTAAGAACATTATCTCCTCGCCCCATCTTCCCTAAAATTAGCCCCAATCCGCAGCAATGTGCCTTGGCATAAAACCTGTACCACTATTAACAGAAGCCGAGTCCCAAATTACCCAACATTTGGAGCAACCGCCCAGCCCCAAGCCTGTTGGAGGTGACTTGGCCCTTTCTCAGGATGGCAAGATTCTCCGTGCGTGGTAGAGTGAGGACTCTGAAGCTTAAAAAAAGAGATGCAAACCCGAGCTCCCCGCCGGCTCGTCAGTTATCCCAGCTCTCTACTCTCTGAGACATCACGGCAAATAACACCACCACTTGGCAATTGCACACAAATTAACAGTTTTCAAAGCTCTTCCACACTTTACCTCATTTGATCCCTTTTGCCCACCTGCCCAGCCTTGGGGCTCAAGCCAAGGAAAACAAGGAAGGGAGGCTGCAGCTTCCCCTACAGGGTACCCCTAAGTCCTCAACACTCTAGCCAAGACTGAAGGCATGGTGGCAGTAGCCATCCCAAACTCTCAAGCATGCTTCCTGAGTTTAAAAGCATTTTTAATTTCCTGACCCTTTTTAAATCGCTCCCATAGCCTCTTCTCACCTCTCTCTTCTAAAGTGGGGCTTTTTCTAGCCCAAACTCCAACCACAGATGTAAAAGTGAGGGCAAACTTCTAACAAATCCCATACAATACTAACGTGTCCACTGGCAGAAAAAGCTAGTCCAGAAGTCTAAGCACACGATTCACTTAACTGTAATCACCATATGGGGCCCTAAAGGCCCCTGGTCCCCGAGCAATGGCAGAACACAAAGTCCAGGTCTGCCCCAAATCCTCCCCAATGACACAACAGATCACTGGAAGACCAAGACCTACATTCTAGGAAATAAAACTGGAGCTGGGATGGAGGGTGGCTGGGGCTAGAAAGGGAACAGTGGAGATGGGAAGGAGCCAGAGACCAAACTCCCACTCGCAGACAGGAAAGGAGAGCAGCTTATTGGCGGTGATGGTGTTTCAGTGGCAAAGGCAAGGGGGTGGGGGGCTAAGGAGAAACTGCTGTCAGCTCAAGGGGCAGTGGAGAGGGTGCGTGGAGGCTGACGATTTTTGCGAGAGCAGCACTTTGAGGCAGGAGGGAGTAAGACTGGGTGGGTGGAAGAAAGATCTGGCCAACAAGTATTTATGTAGCATCTCCCAGAGTCGAGCACTAGGATGGAAAAGACCTGGAAGCTGACTAGGAATTCCAGCAGCCACTGCGAAAGAGGGGAGACACGAGGGTCTCTTTAAAGTTACTTTAAAAAAAAAAAAAAAAGGCAAAGTGTGAGGGGCTATAGCTAGGGAGCTGCTCCATCAGGGGACGTAAGCTAGGAAGGGCCTGGCCTGGTGACAGGTAAGCCAAGTAGTCCCTGCTAAGGAAGGTGTTTAACGCAACCGAGCAACCAGGAGAGAGCAGACCCCAATGACCAAGCACTAAGGTCACCGGCTGAAAGAAAACGTAGGTGAAGAAGCAGGAGAGGTGCCTGGGTGGAAGAGAAGGCTTCCATGTTGGCCAAAGTCGTGGAACGCTTGGACTTGGAGACCCGCAAGGCCCAGCTCATTCCGGTAAGAACCCAGCGGCACGTTGGGGAAACCTCCCGGGAGCGCGGGGCGCACAGCAGGGGCCGGAGCGGCCGGGAGGGGCCCTGGGCAGGGTTTCGCGGGGGCCCGGGGGCGTCCGTCAGGAGCGCGGGAGTGGGAAGGCGGCGGAGGCCGGGCCCGGAGGACGGCGTGCCCTTCAGGGAGGGGCGCCAGGTGCGCGGGGAGCGGGCGGAGGACGAAAGCACCCGAATGTGGAGCCGGCCTCCCGGGGCCGCGCTGAGGCTGGCCCGCTCCGGGGGAGGGTCCGGCGGCGGGGAGGGGCCGGAGGGCGGGCGCACCGGGCAGCGGCGGCCTCGGGGAGGAGACGGGGGAGGGTCCTTGCCGGCGGCCCGTGCGCTGCTGGCTCCTGCGCTCGCAGGCTCGGCGCGGCCGGCGCGGCCGCCGCGGCGTCGGGGGCGGGCCTGCTCGGGGCCCGGCTGGGGCTGGGGTCCGCGGGTCCGCCGAGCGCTTACCGTGGGCAGGCGGGCGGCGCGAGGGTCCGGTCCCGGGGCGTTGGCGACGCGCGGCGGGCGGCGGCGGCGGGCGTCGCGTGGCGGGCCGGGGGGCGGCGGCGGCGGCGACGGCGGGGGAGGGGGCGCTGGCGCTCCCGCGGCGGCCGCTCCTCTCTGTTTGTGTTTGTAGCAAGATGGCTGCCCGCCTCGCACCACGTGACGCGGACGCGGGGCCGCCCCCTCCGCCGCTGCCGCCGCCGCCGCCTCCTCCCTCCGCGACTCCGGCCCGCTCGGACCCCCACGGCCTCGCCCGGCCTCGCCTCGCGCCACGTCCAGCGTGCCCAACGGGGCGCGGCCCGGACGCCCGCCGCCCCCGGACCCCCCGGCACGTGACCCGAGCGCCGGGCTCTTCACGTGACGCGGGGCCCTCTTAGGCCCGGGGGTAGTCCCCGGGGTGCTCTCTGAGCTCCCCTTGTGCCCCCCGGCACGTGACGCGTGACCCTCCGGGCGAAGGCCTCGCCGGCCTCTTCTAGTCAGTCGGCTTCCTCCAGGAAGCCTGCCTGGATTGAAGGAGACAAAATCCAGAACCATTCATCAGTCGTCCTGGGACATACTAAATAAGTAGCCACCTGATGGTTTAGAGACAGTCCAAGGCAGCAGTGACTAGTGAGACCTGTAGTGTATATCTAGCGCCCACCAGTGACTAGACCTTGGGCGAATGAGTTAACTCTTAGGAGCCTCAGTTTATCTTATGGAAGGTGTTAATGCTACCGTTCTGTGGCTCTGCGCCCAATCCCCAACCCCCACTCTTTAACTCCTTTCAGGGAGTGATGTAAGAATTAAAATAAGTGAATGTGAAAGGATTTAGAAAGAGAGAAACACTATGCAAATGTGAGACGTAGACTGAAACCTCTTTTGTTTAAAAAAGGGTTTTTCAAGAGTGATTTTTGCGACTCGCTGAACTTTTCAGGATGCAAGAGTCCTGTGTGTGCTTTCACCGTTTTCTTCTGAAGTCATTCCAGAGCGTATACTCCTCGCTCTCTAAAACAGCCTTTGCCCAACACAATGTAATCCTTCTCAACACGGGGAAAAAGGTAAGTTCATGATTTGGAATTTGAGCGCCTTGTGTCTTGCCAGACATTAAATAGGGTGCAGAGCTCAGGAGCTACCTGGAGAATGTCTTTTGTTCCTGCACTGAGTCCACCAGGCTTCTCTGCTTTTTACATTCCCTTGACATTCTTGGCAGTCAGGATTCCTGCTTCAGGGTGTCGGTCAAGCTGCATGCTCACCGGCTGCAAAATGGCAGTGGTTAAGAACGAGTAAGGAGGCCGGGCGCGGTGGCTCACGCCTGTAATCCAAGCTCTCTGGGAGGCCGAGGCGGGCGGATTGTTTAAGCTCAGGAGTTCGAAACCAGCCTGAGCAAGAGCGAGACCCCGTCTCTACTAAAAATACAAAGAAATTAATCGGACAACTAAAAATATATAGAAAAAATTAGCCGGATATGGTGGCACATGCCTGTAGTCCCAGCTACTCGGGAGGCTGAGGCAGAAGGATTGCTTGAACCCAGGAGTGTGAGGTTGCTGTGAGCTAGGCTGACGCCATGGCACTCACTCTAGCCCAGGCAAAAGAGTGAGACTCTGTCTCAAAAAAAAAAAAAAGAACGAATAAGGGCTCCTGTGCTTGTTCCATCCTTTACTGACTGTGTCCCTGGACAAGCTGATGAACCTCTGTCTTTGGATTGTATGGTAAAGCACTTAACAGAGAGCTTGGCACAGGGCACACAGAGCAAGCACTTTAGCTAATAGGAACTTCTGGTTCCACAGGGTTCCTGAAACACAATTTTTAAGACTGTTCATACTGTTTGAAAATGTATCAAGAGAATCCAAGCTTGAGTCAGAGAATTCTCCTACCACAAAGTTTATAAGCTATAACAGCTGTTTTTTCTCAAAAGCTTTTGCCTTTGTTGCTGTTTCTTTCTTTTTTTTCTTCTTCTTTTGTACATGGGAGCTGTGTTCTGGGTGGTTGAAGTCACCAGCAGCCTAACCTCTGAATGAGTGAGGACTCAGCATGTTTTAATAGTTAATAAGCAAATGCGAGATTGTAATTTATGGCAGAGAAATTGTACAGGATAAAAAGGGGGGACTTATGTGGAGTGGAAGCAGTCAGGGAGAGTGGTGGATTCTGCTGAGCTGGAGGGAAAGGCAGGATTTGGGTAGATTTAGGAAAAGTGGGCATGGGCTTGGGAATAGCAGCAGTCCAGGCTGTTGAGAGAAGAGGACCTAGAAGTGAAGAAGTGAAGGAGAAATTTTAGTTGAGGGCCTCTAATGCCACTGAAAGTTTTGGAGACTAGCACTCACTGTAGATGCAGCATGTCAAAGACAGCACACTGACTCCAGAGTAGAAGGCTGGAGGATGGCCCTGGGTCTCCTGGACACCAGTTTCTGACACTGGGCAAGTAATCTCCACCAGCTGTAAAGTGGGAATGCTGATGCTGATGACACTGGAAATTGAAGCATATAAAGTCTCTCTTTGAGAGAGGAAACTCTGAAATCAGAACTGTGAATCTCCCATACAGAATGAAAGAAAAATTTACAAAGAAATCACTTGGACCTAACATGTTTTTGTTTATCCAGGTGTTAAGCTGTGAAATGTCTGTTTTAAATTTGTGAGCTTTTGAACTAAACAAAGAGATTTGGTTAGAAGATTAATTGAGATGAAAGAGCGGTCTCAAGCAAGACCAAACAGCCAAACCATGCCTTTTTTCTCAATGACAGATTTCTCTGCAATGTTTTCCTTTGATAAAATGCAAAGAGATAAAGACTATCTTACTGTCAAATCGGTTTATTACAGAGCCTGGCTTCACCCACCTAAATTGTGAACCTTTATATATATATATCTGGATATCAAAGTTTATAAGACATTTTAGATATCATGAAAAGACACGATCTGAGTAATGTAGTGATAGCTCATAAACTGCGCTTATTGTTAATCATCAGACATAATGAGCCTTAAAATTAATTTATTACATTCAGAATTACTTTCTGCCATGAGCTAAGTTCTTTGGTCAACCAAATATAACTGCCTATTAAGTCACCAATGACCTCCATGTTGCTAAATCCACTGGTCCATTATCTTATATGACCTGTCAGCAGCCTATGACTACCGACGGTCACTTTCTCCTCTAGAAGTGCTTTCAGGACGCCATACTCCCGTGGTTTTCCTCCTACTTCACTAGCTGCTACTTCTCTGACCTTTGCTGGTTCCTCCTCTTCTCCCCAACATCCCAGAGCTGAGTCCTTCAACACCTCCCCACTATAATAAAATATGAGTCCCAGTACTAGACATTCCTGTCTCAGCTTAATCATCGCCTTCTCTGGAAAACCTTGGATCCCCAAGATCATATTGGCTGTTTTCTCTTTGGGGGGTCCACCAAATCCTTACATGCTCCCTCCCCCTTGGCACAGGTCATGATATCCTGCTCACCTTATCTTCCACACTAATATATTCGCTGCTTAGCACAGAAATATGTACTATAACCAGTATTCTAGCAGCCTTGCAGGTCTCCTTGATCCAATCCTTATTGCAGTGTAGTATTCTACCGGATGGATGTACCATAGTTTGTTTACCATTCACCAATTGACAGACATCTAGGTTGTTTCCAGTTTTGGCTATTATAAATAAAACTGCTGTGGATGTCATGTACAGGCTTTTAAATGCCCAGGAGTACTCTTGCTGGGTCATATGGTAAGTATATGTTTAATTTTAGAAGGAACTGCCAAACTGTTTTCCAGAATGGCTGTACCATTTTACATTTGCACAAGCAGCGTATGAGAGATCCAGTTTTTCTGCATTCTCATCCACATTTGGTATTATCAGGATTTTGGATTATAGCCATTCTGTTAATTGGGTAATGGTAGTTATGGTTTTCATGTGCATTTCCTTAGTGGGTAAGGATACTGAACATCCTTTGGTGTGCAGTGCTTACTTGCCATTCTTATACACTCTTTTGCTGAAGTATCTGGTCAAGAATTTTGCCCATTTTCTAATCAGGTTTTTTTGTAACTCTTGAGTTTATACAGTTCTTTGGATTCTGGATACAAGTCCTTTATTGGATATATGACTTGCAAATATTTTCTCCCAGTTCCTGGCTTCTCTTTTCATCCTATTAATGTGATCTTTCACAAAGGTTTTAAAATGTTGATGGATTCCAGTTTATCAATTTTTTTCTTTTATGGATTGTGCTTTCGGAGTCATGTCTAAGAACTCTTCACCTGATCCTACCTCATAAAGATTTTTTTTTCTGTTTTCTTCTGAAAGTTTTACAGTTTCAGATTTTATATTTAGATCTACCATCCATTTTGTATTATTTTTTTGCACAAGGCTGAGGTTCATTTCTTTGCCTATTTGTCCAGTGGTTTCAGCACCACTTGTTGAAAAGACCATTCTTTCCCCATTGAACTGTTTTTGTATCTTTGTCAAAAATGAGCCATCTGTACTTGTATGAGTCTATTTCTAGGTTCTCTATTCCATTCTGTTGATTTTTTTGTTTCTCTGTTGATACCACCCTTTCTTGATTATTCATATAGTAAATATTTTTTGTTTGTTTCAGAATATTATAGGGGTACACAACATTTTGGTTACATACTTTGCTTTTGTACAGTTTGAGTCAAAGTTGTAAGTGTGCCCTTCACCCAGATAAGTGTGCATTGTACCCATTAGGTGTAAATTTACCCGTCCCCTCCTCCCCCTTATATAGTGAATCTTAAAATCGGTAGTATTATTTCAACAACTTTTTCTTTTTTAAAATTGTTTTAACTATTCTACTTCTTTTGCTTTTCCATATAAATTTTATAATAAACCTGTCTATGTAAAAAGTCTTGCTGGGATTTTCATAGGAATTTCATTAAACTTATGTATCAATTAGGGGAGAACTGATGTCTTTACTATGTAGAATCTTCCAATTCAACATAAACCCCAAACTTGTGGTTAATGAAAGAATCTGAAGCTAAAGGCGAGAACTGCAGGATTTAAATGGTGCAGGGAGGGAAATTCTCAGGAACTCGACCTTTTTCCAAACTTCGGTCGTTTGGGGTCAGACTCTGCCCTAGGCAACTGGAGAAGGGTCTGGGGGGCATAAATATGCTAACGCACTTGTGTAGGTTTACAATTTACAGGATTAGAGGGGTTTTACAACACATTTGCAAGACAGGAATTAGCATTCCCCTTTGAGTGATGGGGAAAATGAAGCAGAGAGTAGTTCAAGGTCCCCAGTGCGAGTCTAACTCATCTCCGAAGGGAACTCTGCAGAAGCTACACAAATAAATCTAGGCAAAGAGCCCCTCTCCCCACTGGCCTTGGGAGCCACGAACGGCTCGCGGCCACCCAGTCTTGCCCGCCAGGGGGCGACAAGGCCCCGCTCCCAAGTCGGGCAGCTGCGGAAGAGTTTGTGGGAGATAGTTGAGGGGCGTGGGTGCGTCAGCGTGCCCTGGGGGAGCCGAGAAAGCTGGGCTTACGGCTCATGGCTTAAGTCCCCGGCAGAGACACCGGAGAGGGTCGGGTTCCCGTGAACTGCAAGGGCGGTCCTGGGGCACCGTCCTCCCTCGAGGTGGGGACCCGGCCTTGTCTCTAAATCCCCCCCTCTGCCCTTGAGCAACAGCGACCTTGGGCCGAAGGTCAACTCTGCCAATTATGCCCACGCTTCTTCTGACCAGAACTGCGACGGATCCCGGAGTTCAGACTCGCATTTAGGCCCCTTCGCGATCACGTTCTCCTGAACTCGCCCCGCTGACTGCTCTCTGTGGGAACACAGAAGACCCTCCCCAAAGCCCCAATCCTCCACGGCCCTAGAATAGCCTTCGCCCCGGTCTGTCCCCTTCGGGACCCCTCCGCGGGCCAGGAACTCAGACTGGCCTAGAGGAGCCGACCTTCCCCTTCTAGCTCCTCCCCTGCTTGGCCCTCCCCCTGCCTCCCGCCCCGCCCCCGAGGCGTACACGTGGTAGGTACCCTCCCGGCTGGAAGCCTCGCGTTACTCAAACGCCTCGCGCGGTAGCGCGAGGGCTCAGGAAAGGGGCGGGGAAAACGGAGGCCGGGAAGGCGATTCGTGGATTGCGCGGGCCTGGTCGCGGGGGACAGGCGCGCGTGCGCACTCTGCCACCTTTTCCGGAGCCTGGCGCCGGTAGGACGCCCCCGGTCTGGCGTACATTTTTCGCGCCCCTTTCCTTTTCTTCGCTTCCCTGGGACTTGGGGTCGCGGGGGCGCTCTCTACTTAGGCCGGCCGGCGAGCCCTTCGGTGGCCTGGCGCGGAGTGGGCCGCGCGCGCCTGCAAGGCACGGTGGAACGGAGAAAGTAGGCGCTCGAAAGCCGCGGAAGGGGGCAGTGGAGGGACGTGAGGTTGGGGCAACGTGATGAGTGAATAAGAACTGGGGTGGGGAGGTGCGGGTGCATGAAGTGAGTGGCAGGGAGCTGAGAGGCTGGAAAGGAAGAGGGACGTAGAGTGCGTCCTCTCCCGGGCGCACCCTTTGTATGGGAAGCGCGGTAGGAAAGGATGCGAAGTCGTGTGTGACCCATCCGATCTCATCCCTTTCCCGTGCCAGGGCACACAGCATGGCAGAAAACCGAGAGCCCCGCGGGGCCGTCGAGGCTGAGCTGGACCCGGTGGAGTACACCCTTAGGAAACGGCTTCCCCACCGCCTGCCCCGGAGGCCCAATGACATTTATGTCAACATGAAGACTGACTTTAAGGCCCAACTGGCCCGCTGCCAGAAGCTGCTAGACGGAGGCGCGCGGGGTCAGAACGCATGCACTGAGATCTACATTCATGGCTTGGGCCTAGCCATCAACCGTGCCATCAACATTGCCCTGCAGCTGCAGGCAGGCAGCTTCGGGTCCTTGCAGGTGGCTGCCAATACCTCCACCGTGGAGCTTGTTGATGAGCTGGAACCAGAGACTGATACACGGGAGCCGTTGACCCGAATCCGCAACAACTCAGCCATCCACATCCGAGTCTTCAGGGTCACACCCAAGTAATTGAAATGAAGCTGGTCCCCTTATCCCCTCCCTGAAAACACTCAGCCAGGCCCAGATGTGGCTCTCCTCATGCTGAGTACTGTCATGGACCTCCCATCACAGCCATGTTGAGAAAGGGCTACTCCCTCACAGCCCAAAGGACTCTGCATTGAGGGAGGGGGCACTTGTCTTTAGTTAGGCCCAAGCAGTGGGTCTTCCTGAGTCTGTGTGTTCTGTAATTATTGTCCTGTACAATAAAATGTGCCAAGTTGTGTTAGTTTCCTGCCACCCCAGTGCCACTGCCTCTTGTCTGTATAAATTCTGTGTGTACCTAGAGCAGGAAATTTTACAGGTACCTAGGTACAGGAGGAGAACCCAAGTGTTTCCTGCCTCCATAGAGAGCATAGATTATACTATGAACAGTGTGTAACATAAAACAAACTGTTCAGTACAGTACAGAAACCTGACAATCCCAATGTTTGCTTTAAACTTTTTCACCTCAGGAAGGCCGGGCAGATAAAGGGTATACTCTCACATGCTGAGATGCGGCCATGGTGCTCACGATGCATCAAGCTCCTTGGCCATGGTCCCAGACATGGGAGAGGTGAGGGTTTAAGGATGAAGGAAGCAAACTAGGACTTCATGGCCTCCCTTATGTCAGGCTCTGGTAGGGACTGAGAAGGTGCTTCATGTAATTTCTGGTTCTGCAGGGCCTGGCTGGCTCCCAGGCAGCTGTGGTCCAGAGCCCTTCAGACCCTTTCTGACTGGGCTGCTCCAGTGGGAAAAGGAAGCTCCAACCTGAATAATTAATTACTGGGCACACAGGTAATAAATACTTTTTTTTATATTTTTGGGCTCACCTGATTGTTCACATTTATTACACTTAGAACCATCTAAAACAATGTTTTGTGTTATTTTGAGATGGGGTCTAGCTCTGTCACCCAGGCTAGAATGCAGTGGACCCATCACTTGCTGTGTCGCCCAGGCCAGTCTTAGACTCATGAGCTCAGGTGATCCTCCTGCCTCAGCCTCCCAAGGTGCTGGGATTACAGGCACTAGTCAGCACCACGCCTGCCTAAGGCAATGTTTATTGAAGTGAGTAGTGACCCACCCATTTGTGAGCCTTCAGATCAATTTACTGTGTCATGGTGTTATTTTAAAAAAGCATGTAGGCTGGGCAGGACGCTCGCCTGTAATCCTAGGACTCTGGGAGGTGGAGGCGGGAGGTGGGAGGATTGTTTGAGCTCAGGAGTTCAAGACCAGCCTGAGCAAGAGGGAGACCTGCCCCCCTCTCCCCCCCCCCCCCGTCTCTACCAAAAAGAAAAAGAAATTAAAGCAAGTGAAAAATAAAAAATGCAACTTAAATTGTAATGTTTATTGAAGCTTTTTCAGTTAGATATGTATGTATGCACATGCATACTTGTTAGGACATAAATTATGTTTTTTATTGGTGGTCACAAGAGTTTGAAAGCCTCTGATGTAAGGGTTAGTAACAGGGTTTTACTTCAGTTCTTGTGAAGGTAGTTTGGTTTGAAGGTCTGAAAATCAGGCTCCTGATTTCTCAAATCCCTTCCTCTTGCTTGTTTGTATGAAATGGCACCTACCTTCAAGGAACTCACCACCTAATTGGGAAAGTGGACAAACAGAAGTGTTTGTGAACGAGTAAGAGGTGTTATGTAAGAAGAGTGGCATGCAATGGAAATGCGGAGATAGAAAGGGCTAACTTCCTGGTGGGGTCCAAAATAGTTTCCTCTTTGATCTGAGTATTGAAGGGTGAATAAGAGTTTGCCAGGCAGAAAAGAGGGGAGAGGGTATATTTGGCAGAGAGATCAAGGGGGTTCACGAATAGACAGGGTGTGTTCTGAGACGGGAGGGACTCCATGTGGCCAGAAAACAGAAGGCAAGGGGGAGACAAGGCTGCTGACATTTCTGTTGGGCCACATACTCATCATCAGCGTTGACTGCAAGCCTCCCTTGCCTGGGAGCCCCCGAGTAGTGGAGTGGGGAGCCGGCAGGCCGCTGGATGGAACTGTGTCTCTTTGCACGTATGTGCTCTTGTCTCCGCGTCCCTGGCCTTGGCCCAGCTGAGGTGGTGATGCAGCCCTTTTGCATTTGGTTTGTTTTGGCAGCTCCCTCTTCCAGCCTACTTGTTGTTTCTACTCCATGTTTTCTCACTGCTTGCCAGTGGGGCTTCCCTTAGTGGCAGATCTGCAGAAACAGACCCTAGACATTGCCACTGAAGGGAGAAAGGGTCTAGGGGCTCACTGTTTAGCGTGTGTGGGGAGGTAGGGGGCGCGAGCAAGGCTCCGGTATCTATTGGAGTCCATGCATAGTGGGTGGGTGGGGCAGGGAACCCCGAATCCAGTACCCTCCATAGAGAGGCTCCCACCTCTGTTCCCCTCCCCTTACTGGCCCTCGGAAGTGACTTCCATCAAAGCTTAGGGAAACGGGAGAGGGGTGGGGAGGGAAGGTGTGTCCAAATGCAGTGTCCCTCCCTCCTTTTTACTCAACAGCTGCAGAGCCCATATGAATGGGAAATGATCTCTTACTTCAGAAACAGATCCACAGAGGCCAGAATGCAAATACTTGTCTTGGAGAAGAGTGTGGACATTGGCTTATCATCCATAGCATTTATTGAGCCACCACTAGTTGTCAGGATCTGTGTTAGGCACCCTGCCTGCCAGGAGAGGTATAAACTATGGGTCCTGTAAAGCCTAATGGGAAGCAAATATATTTAAAAAAACAAGTAATTTGTGTAGTGCTTGCAATTGTCCTAGCAATAGTAAGAGCTTAATAAATAGTAAGGGCTACTATTTTTTTCTTTGAGACAGAGTCTCACTCTGTCATCCAGGCTACAGTGCAGTGGCATCATCATAGCTTACTGCAATCTCAGACTGCTGGCCTCAAGCGATCCTCCTGCCTCAGCCTCCCGAGTAGCTGGGACTGCACATGCATGCCACCACACCCAGCTAATTTTTCTAATTTTTGTAGAGAGACGGCGTCTCACTCTTGCTCAGGCTGATCTTGAATTCCTGGCCTCAAGAGATCCTCCTGCCTTGGCTCACAGATGTGAGCCACCACATCTGGCTTGGGGCGACTATTATTTAGTATGAAGCCATTTTGCTAAGACATGGTTTAAGGCTTTGTAATAGGAATGTGGAGAAGGGAAGGATTGTGATTTCATGTATGTTTAACTCACTAGTCTAGGTTATTCTGCCAGGCTTTTAATTGTGGCTCACCTAGCAGGGAAAAGGACGGGCCCTCAAGACATATTAAGTGGTTCAGATGAGCTGATGACTCTCCTAGGAAGGTCCAGCACTTTGTCCCAGGTGAGTTCTTGGTGCTTGGTCAGGAGTCGGGGGAAGAATGGTGTGTTCTACAAACCCTCGAACCTCTCAAGAGGTTGGACAAGCATATGTCAGATATCGCTCCTTAGGGAACAGGTGTCCAACTGCACAAAGAGTTGGGATGAGGCAAAGGTCATCCCACTAAAAAAGAAGTCTGTGGGCCGGGCGCGGTGGCTCACGCCTGTGATCCTAGCTCTCTGGGAGGCCGAGGTGGGCAGATTGTTTGAGCTCAGGAGTTCGAGACTAGCCTAAGCAAGAGCGAGATCCCGTCTCTGCTAAAAATAGAAAGAAATTAATTGGACAACTAAAAATATATAGAAAAAACTAGCCGGGCATGGTGGCGCATGTCTGTAGTCCCAGCTACTCGGGAGGCTGAGGCAGGAGGATTGCTTGAGCCCAGGAGTTTGAGGTTGCTGTCAGCTAGGATGACGCCACGGCACTCTAGCCCAGGCAACACGGTGAGACTCTGTCTCAAAAAAAAAAAAAAAAAAGTCTGTGAAAATGGCCACTTACGGCCCCATCTCCCTAATGGCATTAGGGGTGCTTTGTAATTTATGTGTTTGGGTTCAGCTCTGTTTTCTAGTTTTTCAATGATCACGTTATTGTTTTTGTAATAAGAAAAAGTTAATTTTTTACAAAGCCTATTCCTGATTGATCCTTTGTTCTCTAGGTGCGGTGATTAGGGTGTTAGTTAGAAACCTGATGCCATAACCTCAAGAAGTGAATTTATTGCCTAATCCAATAACAAATATCTGATGAATGAACGTGTGGATGGATACATGGATGGGTACGCAGGAGAACAGCTTGCGGTGTCCTCTGTAACAAGCATCTGCTCCCTTGAGAAACACCAAATGTCTTGTTGCTGAAAGTATGCTAGCAGGACCTCCTGGGTCCCTTCCAACTCAGAGTCTATGACTCTTGTTTGCTGCAAGAAAAATATACTTTCCTTTCGGGACTAAAATTGTTTGCTGGCTCATGAACTAAATAAGACATGAGCCAAAGGGCTCACTTATCTACAGATCGGGGAATGCCTACGGGATCAAGCAGCAAGTTCTTATAATTTGTGAGTTCTCGGTGAACCATGAACAATTTAGGAACATATTTACTAAATTTAGATGTTGATGCATATGTCTCAGGCTGCTATAAACTTCCCTTGAGTAGAGCTTGGCCTATACTCCTCTAGGTAGGAATAGCCTAGAAGGCTGCCCAGTAGAAGGATTTCATGCAAAATTCTTCAAAAGTCACTGAGTCCCATCCAGTGTCAACAAAATGAAACTTTTGCATTCACAACTGCACACTTGCAAAGGCCTTACATGCGAAAGAAAAATGCTTCTCATTTATGTTGCCAATAGTTTTTTTTTTTTAAGTTAGGATTTTCTGACTTTATTTTTGCTTGGACAGGGGAAAGCTACTCTGGTCAATTTACCAGCTCTGTTTTCTTCTGATATAAGACAGAGCTTAGAAATACTCAGTGAGGACAGGCGTGGTGGTTCACACCTGTAACCCCAGCATTTTGGGAGGCGGGAGGATTGCTTGAAGCAGAGTTTGAGACCAGCTTGGGCAATGTAGCAAGACCCCATCTCTACAAAAAAAAGAAGGAATACTCAGTGATACTTGTTGGCTAGAGATGCTAGGATGCAGTCTGATACTTTTCACAGAAATCCAATGGGGGAAGTGGTTCTGGAGCTTGAGGTGGACGTCTTTGGTGCTCTGGGAACACTCCTTCAAGGACTCAAGAGTTTGGGGAATTAAAGAGAGAAGCAACCAAGGAGGGTGGCCCTATCTAGGGTGAGCCCAAGGTCTCATTCAGGCCAAGGTCACCGGGGCTTCTTCTGGCCTCCCTAGGAAGAGACCCACATTGACGGGGCAAGAAATCACTGGTGGGCCCCCAGATCTGAATAAACCAAGTGAGTTTAAGTCTGGCTTTATGGTTGCCTCTTCCCGACCTCCAACTCCTGCAGCGATGCCGTTCCACTCAACTGTGTTCAGGGACAGTCTCTCCTAAATGTAGTCAATATAGACACCCAGAGTCACCTATGTCCACCCCACTGTTTTGATGACTCTTTTCCAGTGAGTTGCATGGTGGGGCAGCCACAATACCAGAGACACAGTGCTGTGAATCCGTCCTGGCTCCCAAGAGTAAACAGTGGAGGATGCCGGAGGAAGGCTGAGGTCTCCAGGTCTCCAAAGAAAACACAAATAGAAGAGATAATCGAGAGTAGCATGATAATAGCTGGCATTTATTGATTACCATGTGCCAGGCGTTATATTAATACAATCTCAACACAACCCCAGGAAGAAATTACTGACGTTTTCAGCATCCTCGTTCTGCAAAAAAACGTCCAAGTCATGTGTCCAAGTCAGGTGCCTGGCAAGTCAGTGGCAGAACTCAGGCCACCAATCCAAGCACTCTTAGTAACACCAGACAACATTTTGAGGCCACTGGGCCACAGAGATGTTGGCTGAGAACAGAAACCTGGATGTCTGGTTCTGTCAACTCCTTTGTGACCAAGAAAGCAGCTCTTGCCTCAGTTTCTCCAAGTTGACCTTGGTAAAGGACTTTCCTTTGGTTCTCCAGCATTCTTGCTTCCTTCCCAGTTCCCCAAGGGCCAGGAAGTTCCCCCCACAAAGGCCCCTGGCCACCTCACTTCCCAGCACAGAAGGTCCTCTGGGCTGCTGGCTGAACTCCCAAGCCAAGCCAAGAAGCCACTGCTTAGAAAGGAGCGGGGAGGAAAGGCCCAGACCCCCCCACTCCCAGCCTGCCTCCAGGCAGCTGGGGCTCCGTGCTGCCTGGGGGTCTGGGACAGCTCAGGGGGGCTGTAAATTTTCTTCTCCTTGGATTTCCAATCTCAGTTGGCTGCCAGGAGGAATCTCTGGAACAGAGTCTGTCTCCACCCCCGCCATCCTGTCATCACAACCGTCCTTTTCATACCCTGCTTCAGTGGCCTATTCAGGGAGCAGATGGAGGCCTTGAGGGCCCCCAGGGTACCAGGGACCTGGGTTGGCCCGGTGTGGCTCTCTCCCATCTCCAGGCCTCCCGTTCTCTGGCAGAGGAGCCTGGAGTGGAGGGACCACATAACGCAATCCACACATGGGCGATGCCACACAGGCAATATGCTGGGTGCTTGGTGGGCACAAAGGTGTACGAGGTATGAGACCTTCCACACGTGGTCCTTTGCTCTCTTTTCTGAGTACAAGGGCACTGGTGCTGCGTGACTCCAGAGAGTTCCATTCCCACATTCCCATCAGAGTCTTTTTTTTTTTGACAGAGTTTGTCTCTGTCTCCTGGGCTGCAGTACAGTGGCACCATCATAGCTCACTGCAACCTCAAACTGCTGGGCTCAAGCGATCCTCCTGCCTCAGCCTCCCAAGTAGCTAGGACTACAGGCACGTGCCACCATGCCCAGCTAATTTTTTTTCTATTTTTTGTAGAGACGGGTTCTTGCTCTTGCTCAGGCTGGTCTCAAACTCTTGACATCAAGCGATCCTCCTGCCTCAGCCTCCCAAAGCCATCAGAGTCTTTCTGAATACCCCCTGGAGTCGTGCAGTGCTCATCTTTGACTGCTGTCCCTGCTGGTCCTGCCAGTGAGTGGCCTAAATGATGGCAGTGCAGAAGAAGGAGACATTTCCTGCTGGGGGATCAGGGAAGTCTGCGTGGAGGAGGTAATGCTTGGGTTTGGGCTTTCAAGAAAAGAAGGAGATAGTGTGGGAGGGTGATCCAGGTGGAAAGCACGGGGCGAGCAAAGTGGGGGAGGTCGCAAACCATCTCACTGCGCTCCTGTGATGGAGGGAATGGGAAAGAGCACAGTCGGAGAACAGTCTGGGAAGTGAGGGCCACAGTTCTGAGGCAATGGGGAGCCACTGCAGGCCCAGAGGAGTGACACGAACGAGGCTACTCACTGGAAAGTTAATCAAGTGGCAGGGCGAGGGGTCAACTGGAGGGGTCAGTGAGGGGACTCTGCCATAGTCCTGGGCCTGGCTCACACCGTGCCAGAGAAATACCAGCAGGAACATAGAGGGGAACTGGCTGGGGGGATGGCGGGCATCGAAGGGAGAGCCCCAGGTAGCGTCCTGTTTTCTTCCTATTCCTCAAGGACAGATGAATGGACACTACTGGTGGGATCCAAGAGCATCTGGGCTGAAGCCAGACCCCAAACCGGCTTCTGACCTGTCAGCAGGATTACTGTGGCTTTGGACTAGGCCTGGCGCAGACCAAGATCCTGCCATCTATCTTCCCTCCCACGCTGCAATCAAAGCTTTCTCTCCAAAGGCCCCAGGGGACGAGGCAGCCACCGCCTGTCCCTGCAGGCTCCAGCATCCAGAAGCTGGTGCTCCTGGCCCATATCCCTTCCCTCTGGCAGGCAGGGACCTAAGGACCTCTGCTGAGCTGTGTGAGGCAGGGAGGGGCAGGTCCCACAGCCCAAAAGGCTCCTCCTTCTCCTCAGGCTGTGTCCACCCCACCCCACCATCTGTCCCTGGCCCCCTCTCCATGGTTAGGTCAGGGCAGTGACACAGGAGTCAGGGGCCCGGGAGAGCAGAGCCTGGGGAGGAGGGTGGGTTGGGACAGAATGCACGTGCGGACATGTGTGGACGTGAGTGTGCGTGTTCATGTCCCACAGCTGGGTTCTGGAAAGGAAGTAGACCCAGTCTCTGACGGCTGAGTGGGGCTGGGAGCCCTGACGGCAGTTTTGGGGAGGGCCGGGAGCAGGCGCAAGGTGGGCAGGGTCCGAGGGAGCCAGGCCTGTGTCACTTCCAGGCAGAAGCACACCTGCCTGTCTCCTGACCCCCACCCTTCCATCTCTCCAAATCCCTCTTTGATCATGCTCTCCCCCACCCCACACCCCCTCCCGGCTCCCTCCCTCACCTGCATCAGCCCAGAGTCCCCAACTCCCTTACCTAAATCCACAACTCCTGGGCCCCACTCTGCCTTTTCTCCTTAGTCCTTACAGCCATGAGATCCTCTATCTTTGTGTTCATTGTGGCCTCCCCACTAGAATGTCAGCTCCCCCTGGGCAGGCATTCCTGTCTGTGGCATTTGCTGCTCTTATCCCCAGGTCCCTGGCCAAGAATGGGTATCCCTTAAGTATCTCTTGAATGAATGAGTGAATGTTTTCCACTCTTTCCAAACAAAATCCAAATTCTTCAGAGTGGCATTCAAGGCTCTTCCCAGCACGATGCCTCCCTAACCAGCACTCTGGCCTCATCTCCCACCTCTCCCTTCTCCACCCACCCCCCACCTGACCCTCCTCCACCCACCTCACATCTCTTCCCATTGACACCCCTGACCCCCTCCAGCCCTGGTCAAGGCTGAGCTCATTGTCACCTCCTCCATCAAATCGTCCTTGATTTCCTCCAGCTAAAGGTGAGCTCTTCCTCTTCCAGGCTCTTACAGCTCAGATCTGCACACTCCAGTTCTTAACATACTGCCCTGGGTATCCATCTTATCTCTGCTCTACTCTTGCACAAAAGAGGCAGTGAATACACAAATAAACTATCTCCAACATCTCCAGGAGTGGTGCCATGTGACCGTAGTCCCAGCTACTCAGGAGGCTGAGGCGAGAGGATCACTTGAGCCCAGGAGTTCTGGGCTGTAGTGCACTATGCTTGTCAGGTGTCCACACTAAATTGGCATCAATATGGTGACCTCTCAGGGGCAGGGGACTAGCAGGTTGCCTAAGGAGGGGTGAACTAGCCCAGGTCAGAAACAGAGCAGGTCAAAACTCCCATGCTGATCAGTAGTGGGATTGCGCCTGTAGATAGCCACTGAACTTCAGCCTGGGCAACATAGCAAGACCCCATCTCTAAATAAATAATTAATTAATAATAAATAAATATTTTGAATACCATGAGTCTAAGTAGGGAGTGTGTCTTTTATGAAACCTGAGCGAAGTGAGGCTGGTACTTTCATCACACCCATTTGACAGGTGAGGGCACCCAAGCCACTTTCTAAGGTTTGAGAGGCCAGCTAGCCTTGGACTCCTGCTCTGGGGAGCTTGCCCCTCTGCCTCAGGGCTCCCAGAAACCACAAAAGCTTAGCTGTAAAGCCCCAACTCCCATCACTCTTGGCGTTAGCTCTATTTCAGGGTTCTTAAGAATTTCGCCACGTAGGTTAACCTATACTACAGGTCAAAAAACCCCAGATGTCAAAGTGCATGTGTGTCCTGCACAGTGTGACATGTGCTTTTTGCCCTAAAAGGTAAGTTTCTGAGTTTTAAGGGTCCTAGAAAGTGAGGAGTAGGGGAAAAAGAACCTCAAATTTCTTGTTGCCTTTGTCCCCATCCCCAACACAAACAACACTGGTTTCTAGAACACGTTCTGGGATTGTGAGAAGGAAGGCAACCAACCGAGTTGCTCCAGCCAGCAGCTTCCGGGCTTCCAGACCCAGCTATTTGGCGGGAACCCAGGAACCCAGGCACCTATGAGCCCTGCCCAAGACCGGGACATCCCCAGGAGAGGTGTCCGGTACCCAGCCTTTCCCCGACGGCTCTCCTCTCCCGGCGCCCGCCGGCATTCCGCCCATCCCGCGGGTGCGCCCCGGGCTGCGCTCCCCTCCCAGAGCCCAGGGGTCCAGGGCAGCCTGGTGCCCCGCGCGCACCCGCAGCAGCCCTTCTCCCGCCCCGGAGAGCCCCCGACCCAGGCGTCCTGCCCCCTGCTTTGACCCCGGGTGGCCCCTACCCCCGGCGACCCCTCACGCACACAGTCTCACCCCCACCCCCACCCGCGCACGCACACATGCTGATAACAGCCCCGACCCCCGGCCGGAGCCGCAGAGTCCCCGAGCCAACCCTGGCCGGTCGCTGCGCCGCGCCGGACTCCCGGACCCTGGCCAGGGCCATCGCGCCGGCTCTCCTCCGACCCCGGGCTCGGCGGCCACGACGTGCCCGCGCCCCCTGGACAGCGGCGCCCTCCTTCAGGCCGGTGCGACCGTACTGCCCCGCCGAGCTTCCCGGGATGAGGGCTCCCGGCATGGGCGCCGGCCGAGCCCCTGGTCGCTGAGAGGCCGGGCGAGGCGCGGAGATGGGGGTGCGCGGTGAGTGCCCGCGGGCTGCGGAGCTCCCGCCGGCCCGGGCCCCTGTTTGAGGAGGGATTTAGCGCTGGGGCTATTGGCCGGGAGGTGACCTGGTTCAAGGACCCCGGAAGGGGGAGGGCGGTGGGGCAGTCTCCAGGTGCCAGCAGGGCTTGGGGAGTCCCTGTGGACGGCAAAAACCTGACCTGGAGACGGGGACAAGGTTTGGGGGTTCGGGGAGAAGAGGCGCCGCTCTGTGGGTGGGAAGCTGCTAAGGTGATACCTGAGTCCTAGAGCAACAAGCGGGACCCGCGAGAGGGGAAGCCTGTGTCACACCGGGGTTGAAGTTTGGCCGGAGAAGTGGATGCCGGTAGCTGGGGGGTGGGGTGCGCACAGGCCACCGGATTGAATGAGGGCTGCGGTGGCTGAGCGCTGGCAAGGTTGGGGTCAGAAGGCACGAGCTGGGGGCAGAGGCGCAGGATGAGTGAACGTGTCTCTCCAAACCAACCCTTCTCCTCCCCTCCTGGCCTCACACTCAGCCTGGCTCTCTTCTAGAATGTCCTGCCCGGCTGCTTCTGCCGTCCTTGCTGCTGCTTTCTCTGGGCCTCCCAGTGCTGGGCGCCCCCCCACGCCTCAGCCTCATCTGTGATGGCCGAGTGCTGGAGAGGTACATCCTGGAAGCCAAGGAGGCAGAGAATGTCACGGTGAGGCCTCCTCCCCAGCATGCTCCACTGAACTCACTTGCAGGGCTCCAGGGTTCCCCTCCAAGATCCAGCAACAGGGTTCAGGGTGGAGGTGGGAAGTTGGATCCTCCTAGGATGATAATAGGTGGTAGCCCCAAAGCATACCTGGAAGCTAGGTAAGGGGTGTCCAATGGCCGGTGGTCCAGGAACCAGAGGCCTGCCAGGAGGCGCCTGACTCCTGCGGTGCGTTTCAGATGGGCTGTGCCGAAGGCTGCAGCTTGAGTGAGAATATCACTGTCCCAGACACCAAAGTTAACTTCTATGCCTGGAAGAGGATGGAGGTGAGTTCATGTTTTCCTTCCTCTTGGGGAGTCTCGTTTTGGGAAACTGATAGGGTGGAAGGGAGAATGATGGAGACAGAAGAAATGGAACAGCAGAGATGAGGGCTGTGTGGAATATGCTCATTCATTTGTTCAAGCATTCATTCATTTATTCATTCAACAAACCTTATTGCATACTTTCTGTTTGCTTAACTTGGTGCCTGGGGCTGCTGAGGGGGGAGGGGATGGCTGGGCCAGCTAACTCCAAGTCTCCATTCCCTGTAGGTCGGGCAGCAGGCTGTGGAAGTCTGGCAGGGCCTGGCCCTGCTCTCAGAAGCCGTCCTGAGGGGCCAGGCCCTGTTGGCCAACTCCTCCCAGCCATCAGAGACCCTGCAGCTGCACATGGACAAAGCCGTCAGCGGCCTGCGCAGCCTCACGTCCCTGCTTCGGGCGCTGGGAGCCCAGGTGAGTAACAGTGGACACTTCCGTGTGTCCTTTGTAAGACAGAGAGAAGGGTCCTGTGAAGGAATACTGGGGCTCTCCTTACTTCCCTATTCTGTCCCTAATCCTGCTCCCCTCCAGGGTCCCCAGCACTGCAGTAACCTCCTATTCTCCCCTTGGCAGAAGGAAGCCATCTCCCCTCCAGTCGCAGCCTCAGCTGCTCCACTCCGAACGTTCACTGTAGACACTTTGTGCAAACTTTTCCGAATCTACTCCAATTTCCTCCGGGGAAAGCTGAAGTTGTACACGGGGGAGGCCTGCAGGAGAGGGGACAGGTGACCGGGTGCCCCCTCCTGGTCACGTCCACCACCTCACTCACCACCACTGCCTGTGCCACGCCTTCCCACACCACTCCCAATCCCCATCAAGGGGCTATCAGCTCAACGCCAGCCTGTTCCATGGACACTCCAGTGCCAGCAGTGACATCTCAGGGGCCAAAGGAACTGTCCAGAGCTCAACTCTGAGATCGAAGGACGTCATAGGGCCAGCCTGAGGCCCCAAAGCAGGAAGAATTCAGAGACCAGCTTTAAACTCAGGGACAGAGCCATGCTGAGGAGACACCTAAACTCACTTTGTGCCCTGCAGGATGGAATGCCAGGACAAGCTTTGGAGGCAAATACCTCTTTTTGTACCTACTGTCAGGGACAGGAGGATGAACTGGAGAATTTAGGTGGCAAGCTGTGAATTCTCCAGGTCCCATGGGGACTGTCATGACAGCAGGGCCCACCGGGCAGTGGGGGTGGTGGGAGCCGTGAGGATGGAATGGGGCTGACCTCTGGCTCTCATGGGTTCAAGTCTTGTGTATGTTTTAATCTCACTGGCAAGAACTGAAACCACCAATATGGCTCTTGGCTTTTCTATTTTCCCCAGAGCCCCCTACTTCCCTGGCTCTGCTCCCATCCTGGCAGCAGGGCAGCAGGTCTGGGAAACCAGAAGTTGGGGGGGGGGAGTTTGGGCCCTACGTGCTGCCTCACACAGCCTTTCTGACCTCCTGACCTCACCGGGCCTGAGGCCACAAGCTCTGCCCACACCGATCAATAAGGCAGCCCCATTCAAGGCTGTTCCTCACTATGCAGCTACCAGCCCTGCCCAGGATGAGCCTTTAGTGAGCCAAAGGTGCCATCGAGGAAACAGGAGCCAGGAGGAGGGGCCCTTCTGGGGGCTGGTAGTAGCTGCCAATCCTGGCTACCGGACCCTTGTCATTTCCTGCCTCCTTTGTGGCCCCTCCAGCCAGCTCAAGCCACATTCCCAGAATCAGCCTCCCACCTCAGTACACACACCCCCTCTAAGTCCAGCCATCCTCTTTCCTTACCTGGGGACTGTCACCATGAATGTCCCCCCGGGAAACTCACAGAAGGGGCAGTAGACAGGGTGTGGTAGGAGCCACCTTCATTTGCTCTGGGACAAGTGCCACTCTTGGTGGTTTGCTTATATGACCTCATTTTATTCCTCACATAACCCCGTGAAAGAGTTACTGCTGTCAGTCACATTGCACAGAGGAAGAAGCAAAGTAACTTGCCCAAGGCCAAGAGCACAGGGATCCCCAATTCCCCCACTCGCCGCTTCCCTCCTCTGCTAATTCCTTCCACCTAATCCCTACCTGCTCCATACTCCCCTGAGGTGGGGGATGCAGAACCAAGGAACTCAACCTCCACTCTTGGCTCCTACTTCTAATTTTACCCTTTACTCTGACAACTGACTTCAGATTCCTTCTTGGAAATAATGCTTCAGCTGGAAGGGACCACCCAGGACAGCAAAAGATGTCACAAAACTGAGTTGGGCAGGGTGGGGTGGCTCACGCCCATAACCCCAGCACTCTGGGGGGCTGAGGTGGGAGGATCACTTGAGGCCAGGAATTTGAGACCAGCCTGAGCAAGAGCAAGACCCTGTCTCTACAAAAATAGAAAAAAAATTAGCCAGGTGTGGTGGTGTGCGCCTGTAGTCCTGGCTACTTAGGAGGCTGAGGTAGAATTGCCTGAGCCCAGGAGTTTGAGGTTGCAGTGAGCTGTGATGATGCCACTGCACTCTAGTCTGGGCCACCGAGCAAGACCCTGTCTCAAAAACAAACAAAAAACAATAACAAAAACTGTATCAGGACCCCAATCCTGGCCATTATCCCATATGTGGGGCCCAGTCTTTCTGCTTATATCATGAAACACAGAGAAGTCAGCCTATGCCCCTGCACATATGCAAAAGAGAGAGAATGTTTTGCAATCTGTGGCGGGAAAAATTACTGGCAGGTTGGGGGGTTGGAAGGTATTTGCTAGCGGGGGGTGGTGGTAAGGGGAGTGGAACTGTGGTGGGAGGAGTCCACAAAGGGGAGGACCCAAAAGAGAATTTTCACTCTGGCCAACCCTGCTTCTGGGCTCTAGTGCCCTCTTCAGGTAGTATTAGGAACAGTTAGAGAAATTTACCAGAATCCTTAGGGCTCTGACCTCCTACTTTTCAATACAAATTTGTATTGTGGTTTCCACAGATGACATCTCATTCTTGCCCCATGGCTGTAAGTCAGTAAGGGAGGAATATCTCTCTTAAGCTGGTGAAACTGGAGCTAACAGACTAGTTCTTAAGCCCAAGGGATTCAGCTAACAAAGGACAGAGCTAGGGCCTGAACACGAGATTTAGGACTCATAACCCCAAAGCCTTGTCCACCTCTTAGCCTGATTTGTTGCCTAAGTATCAGACATCCCATAATTGAGTAATTGGCTCTTCCCTGCCCCCTCCAGGATGCAGGGCCACTGACCTTATTCCTCAACTTCTCTTCAGACTTCTTAATGCTTTCAGTTTTGTTTTTTTTTAAGTAGTAGTTATCAAATCTGAACTACATATCAAATATGACTACTCTGGGACAGATGTGATGGACAAGTACGTTAGGAACATTTAAAACATAAATCATTTACTCCACATTTATGGAATGCCTACTGTGTGCCAAGCCTTTGCACTGAGTGCTAGGAAACATGAAAAGATATTCATAGCCCAGTGTCCTCTGAGAGTGGGCAGTTTCCAGGGTGCAAAAAGACAGAAGCACATTAACTTAGACACAGTCCACTTGGTATATGACTGAGTGCTAAGATGTGCAATGCTGAGAGGCCCAGGAAGGCAAGAGCCACAGCAGTTAGAAGAACTGAGTGAGGCCCAGAGTCCCTGCTGACAGCCACAAATACGCAAGAAGGGTGTTGCCAGATTTCAGAGGCTCTTCAAGTGCAGGTCAGGAGTGTGAACTTTCTTCTGTGCTATTATTATTATAATTAACATCACATAAATCTCTGAGACCTACATGATCTGCTGTGATTCTCACCGTAACTCCATGAAGCAGGACAGCAAGAGGTATTATCCCCATTTGTCAGATGGGGAACTAAGTTCTGCCAGGAAGTAACCAAGCCAGCTCTTCTAACTTTCTGGCAGGGACAGGAGACAGCACAGCCCAGTACTGAGTCAGGGGGTTACATAATTGTTCAACAGGGATGCCTTCTGTTTGTAGAGAGCTTTGCGATTTACAAGGTGCTTTCCCCAGGCATGGTATCATTTGGTCTCCTAATCCTGTAAGGCAGGATAGTAGAGGATCCCCATTTTGCAGAGGAGGAAACTAAGGCCCAGAGAGATTATGGGCCTTGCCTAGGTCATGAGACACTGAGAGGAAGGTCAGGACCAGAAGCCAGGCTCTCTGACTAGGGTACCTCTTCTATCGGAAGCACAGGATCACGAAGGAGAGGAGAGGGGACGGAGTGGACAAAACAGCTGTGGTCAACAAGGTGTTAGACCTCTCCATCTCCTGCTGCCAACTCCTTCCCATTCCATCCCTTGCCTTGGGCTCCCACTTCCCGCTGGGCAGGCAGAAGGTGCCTACCACCCTCCCACCCTCCCAAGTCCCCCTGCACTAGGGCCAAGTCAGCCCCAACTCTCCATCGTAACTCCAGCCTCTCACCCTTGGGTACTCTCTGGCTGGAATCCTGTTCTTGGGTCAGAGCATGACATCAAGTTGACCACATGCACCCAACTGGCCCCTGCTCACAGGTTGCCTAGGATTCTACTAGAACTACTCAGTCTACTGTCTCCCCACAGCAGGGGATTGTTGCTGGAGTTGAGTTAGCTAAACGGGGTCTTTTCTTTTCTTTTTTTGGAGTCAGGGTCTTGCTATGACACCCAGGCTGGAGTGCAGTGGTGTGATCATAGCCCACTGTAACCTCAGACTCCTGGGCTCAAGCAAACCTCCCACCTCAGCCTCTCAAGTACCTGGGACTACAGGCATGTGCCACTATGCCAAGCTAATTTTAAAATTTTTTGTAGAGACGGGATCTTGCCATATTGTCCAGGCTGGTCTTGAAATCCCGGCCTTAAGCAATCCTCCCGCCTTGGCCTCCCAAAGTGCTGGTATTACAGGGATGAACCACTTTGCCTGGCCCATAATAATATTTCTTAATATGATCCAATTACATATCTACTGATAAACATTAATCACGATGATTTTTGTTTCCTATTGTAAGCAATCTTACAATTAACATCTTTAAGGTATATCCATATTTGGGCAAATGTGCGTGTATTTCTACAGGAAGAGTCCTAGACCACACAGTCTTATCATCACTGTATTTACCGGCATCCTGTCCAACACTCCATACTATAGAACTTTTTTTTTTTTTTTTTTTTTTGAGACAGAGTCTCACTGTGTTGCCCTGGCTAGAGTGCCGTGGCGTCATCCTAGCTCACAGCAACCTCAAACTCCTGGGCTCAAGCAATCCTTCTGCCTCAGCCTCCCGAGTAGCTGGGACTACAGGCATGCGCCACCATGCCCGGCTAATTTTTTCTATATATTTTTAGTTGTCCAATTAATTTCTTTCTATTTTTAGTAGAGACGGGGTCTCGCTCTTGCCCAGGCTGGTTTCGAACTCCTGAGCTCAAACAATCCACCCGCCTCGGCTTCCCAGAGTGCTAGGATTACAGGTGTGAGCCACTGCGCCCGGCCCTATCAATCTTTTAAATTTTTGTCACTATGACCATCGCAGTTTCGATTAGCATTTCCCTTATTACTGGTGAAGCAGAACACCTTTTCAAACGTTTACTGGCTGTATTTTTTCCTCTGTGATTTGTCCTTTTTGCTTCTTTGCTTTCCAGTTCTTCCTCTGTTTGACCTTGCAGTTGGCTTTGCCACTGTCGCCAGTTATAGAATTTTAAGTTTCAAATGATTTTCCGTTGGAATTCTGTAGACAATGATCTGTCCGCTGCCTTTTAGAATCCATGGTTGCTATTGAAAAGTCCGATGCCATGCTGATTCCTGATCCTTAGTATGTGACCTGTTTTTTTCTGCCGGAAAGTGTTTCAGATCTTCTCTTGACCCCTGATATTCTGAAATTTCATGACGTGCTTTCCACGGGTCTCTTTGCATTCCTCATATCAGATGCCTTTTAATCTAGAGACTTGTGTATTTCAGTTCTGGGACATTTTCTTGTGTGTTTTTCTTTTTTAAAAATTATTTTCTTTTCCTTTGTTCTCTCTTTTTAAACTCTTTGGGTTTCACGTTAGGTTTCCTGGATTGATCCTCTGATTTTTTCTTTTCTTTCTCTCTTTTAGTTCCTTCGATTTCAATTTTTAACTCTTCTCTTGGATTTTAAATTTCCACTCTCATAGTTTTAACTTCCCAGAGCTTTCTCGTGTTTTCTGATTGTCCATTTCTCATGGTATCCTTAGAAGGGTGCCAAGCGAGGAGGGCCCAGGGTGTATAAACGTGGCCTGGGCTTCTCATTGTCCCTTCCCCTCTCCCCTGAGAGCTGCCTCTGAGGTCCCTCATGGCTCCTCCAGTCTGGACTCTGATGCTGCTGGTGGGGACTGCCTGGGGCCGGGGCCACCTGCCTGCCGCTGTCTGGTAAGCTGGGCTCAGGGAGTCACAGGCAACGACAAACCTGGGGTGATTGGGGTAGAGCATGAAAGGGTCAGCAGGCTTGAGACAAAAGACAGGCCTCAGCGGTTGGGACGGGAAGGAATTGACTGCACAGCCCCAGAGCTGGGGTTGAGGAGTGGGTTCTGGGAGCAGGTCAGAGCTGCAATTTGAGGAGAAATGAGACGGAGGAGGTGCAGGGTAGGGGAGACAGATCTGTGGCTGGAGGGGACAGAGAAGTGGGGCCCTTGGAAAATGGACAGAACCCAGGGTGGACCCAGCTGATGAGAGAGACGTCAAGTAGGAGGCCGCAAGAAATGGATGTCTTGGTGTCCTGGAGCTTGTTGGGGGGATTTGAACGAGTAGAATTTGAACCAAAAAAAAAAAAAAAAAGAGCTGTAGAGCTGTTCTGTGTAGCCCATATTACCTGGGGAGGGGCAGTGGCTTCTCTGTGGCATTTGTGAGATTAGAAGAGACAGGGCCATCTCTTTGCTACCATTTATATATATGTTCAGTTGTGTGGAGCTGGGGAAGCGCCACCCCATCACCTACCTGGCAACCTACAGTGGGGGGGAAAAACTTGGGCTATAGTGAAAAAAGACAAAGGGAGCCCCCCAGGGTGTAAACACAGGGAACTGCTTCCTCCTCTTGTGACACTCAGTAGCTCACAGTGTCTAGGGTACGGGGTAGAGGGAACCGGTGGGGATATGAGCAGCTCAAGGCAGGTATTTGTTAGGAGACAGGTAGAACTTCAGGTGAGAAGGCTGCAGGTGACCTTTCTGAAAACCTTAAAAAAGACAAGTAAGATTTGTTCACTGCATAAACATCGATATAGTGTAGACACAAAGAAAGGAATAACCATGCTTAAGCAACCACTCAGTTCACAATCATTGAGCCTTATAATTCTTGGTACTATAACAAGGTTACATTTTTGCTTTCTCCAAACCACCCCCAAGGAGACAGAAGCCTCTGGACTGGAAACCGGTCATTCGAAGCCCCAGGGACAGCAGTGAGTTGGAACCCAGGAGGGCTCAGATCTCCTATTCCTCCTCCAAATCTGTGTTCTGACACCAGAACACCAGTCCCTGGCCCAGGGGTGGCCGCCTGGAGTAGCCTCGGGGCATGGGCCATGAAAACAACAAAACACGCTGCCCAGACAAAGCCTGCGTGTCTTGCTGAATCCAGCTGACCCCTCGTTTATATCCCTGACCTTGTCATTCTGCCCACCCCGTCTGCCCCCCAGCCCTGAATTTCCCCTAAAACAGTTTCTCTCAAATCTCTGTTCTGGACCGCAAATCTTAGTGGCAGGCTTCTCTAAGCTCAGCAATCCTGCCGACTTCCATCTCCCAGTTTGGCTCTGTGGCCTGCCCTCTGCCCTCTGCCCTCTGCCCTCTCCGAAATCTCACAGCAACCCTTTCCTCCCAGACCTCCTAAGCCGGTGTGATTTCGAGGATGAGTCCAAACCCCTCTGTGACTGGTCCCAGGTGTCTGCAGATGATGGGGACTGGATTCGAGCTAGCGGGCCCTCCACCACTGGCACCACTGGGCCCCCTGGGGGATACCCCAGTGGAGGTGAGGGGACCAATGGGAGCCTGAGGTTTGGGGAGCACAGTGGGCAGGGAGGCCACTGGAAGGTGGGCACGTGCAGGTCTGGAAGAAGAGAGACAGTGGGAAGTGATGCCAGGCTCTGAGAAGGGAAGGGGGTGTGCGGGGCCTGCACTTGGGGTGGCGGGGCCTCACCAGCCCGGGCCCTGCTTCCCCCAGAGGGCAACTACCTGCACATGGTATCGAGCACCTTCCGCCGGGGCGGAGTGGCCCGCCTGCGCAGCCCTTACCTATGGGTGCAAGGGCCCCTCTGTGTGCGCTTCGTCTTCCACATGTTCGGGCTGTCGTGGGGCTCCCAGCTCCGACTGCTGCTGTTGTCGGGTGCACAGGGCCAGCGCCCCAGTGTGCTCTGGAAACACAGGAACACCCAGAGCCCTTCTTGGACGCCCACTGCTGTCACTGTGCCCGCAGGGCTTGCTCTACCCACCCAGGTGAGGCCAAGGGCAGATCTTGGGGCCCTGGTGGGAATCTGGGTGTTGGGGAGCCTGGGGGGCTGTGGCAAGGAGGGGGCATGGGGGCCAGGCCATCTGAAGTCGGGAAGGGAACCCGGAGCCAGATGCAAAGGCACAGGAGGCCCAGCCAAAAGGCTCACAGGATTGGAGACCCCCTTGTCGCCCTCCCGCAGCTGATGTTTGAGGGAGTGAGGGGCAACACTGCCTACCTGGACATCGCCCTGGATGCCCTCTCTATCCACCGGGGCTCCTGCAGTCGGGGTGAGTCCTTGCCCCTCCTCCTGTCCCTGCTCCTGCACAACTGTCCAGGGTACAGAAGCAGCACAGGGACCAGGACCCTGGTGGTCCCCAGAGTTCAGGCTGCTTGTGTCCTTCTGTGGCCACCCCCCCCACACCTGTGACTCCCGAAGCAGCCACACCTAAAGAGAGGTTCTCTTTCAGCATAGAGTTGGAGTGATGCCTGTTCTAGAGTCACCAACCATCCCCATTTGCCCTGGGCTGTCCCTATTTTAGCACTGAACATCCCCCATCTTGGGAAGCCCTCAGTTCCAGGTAAACCTGGATGTTGAGTCACCTTAGCTATTACCCATCCCCATCCCAATCCATCCAGAATTAGTCCTCTAAGCTGATGTTAGAGATTTGAGCAGAGCAAATTCAAGGGAAGGAAAATTCCAGAAGCTGGGTGAAAGGAATTGATGCTTACTGAGCACAGGGACTGGACTAGATAATCCACACATATGACTTAACTTACAACCTGATGAGGTGGGCACTATTATTCCCAATTTATAGATGAGGAAACTGAGGCTTGGGCAGGTTAAGTGACCTGTGCCAGGAACACAGAGAGTGGGCAGTGGGGCCACACCTGGCCTGAAAGCCCACCATGGTACACGGTGAAACCAATTCTGACTCTAGACTGAGGTATCATTTTCTGAGCTGCCTCCTGTCAGAGAAAGTTACATCCTCCCTTCCTTTCTTTCCTCTCAGTCTGCATGATGCAGATGTGCAACTTTGACACTCCAAATGATCTCTGTGGCTGGAGCTGGGTCCCAACTGCCTCTGGAGCCAAGTGGATCCAGAAGAAAGGACAATCGGGGAAGCCAGGCGTGGGGCCCGACGATGACTTCTCTAGCCCTGGCAGTGAGTACCAGCCACATTTCCATCCTCTGACTTTCTGGGGTCTAGAGACCTCCGTAAACCCTCCAATAACTGCACTGGGACAGTCTAGGGTGAACCCCCACAGCCTTGAGCCTCTATAAGCTCAAGTTTCATGGAAGGAATCAAACTCTAAGCACCCAGCCAGCTCCCCACCACCACCACCTCACAACCTCTACCCCGCAGACCCTACACAGTCTGCTCCTTACCTCCTTTCCCTGGTACCTTTCATGCTTCATTCATTCATTCAAGAAATACTTAGGGATCACCTATGATGTGCCAGGCGCTAGGCACTTGAGATACATCAGTGTACAAACAGGAGTAGTGGGGGGTGAGGGGGAGACAGTTACTGAAACAAAGAAGAAATCATATAGTTATAAGGTGAGCAGTGCTATTAGAAAAATAAAAAGTTGGACAAGGGAAGGGGAATGCAATTGCAAGGGTAGGGGATGGGTTGTCACTTGTAAATAGGGTAGGTCTTGTTCAGTTCACATCTGAGCACAAACTTGAAGGAGGTGAGAGAGTGGGCAGGAAAAGATTGGGGTGGGAAAGAACATTCCAGTCAGAAGGGCCAGCCGGTGCAAAGGCCCAGAGGTAGCAGCGGGCCTGCTGGCAAGGGAGGGGCTCAAGGTACAGCAAGGCACCAGGAGGCTGGGATGAAGAGGAGGCTGGGATGAAGAGGATGTGCTCAGACCCCCGTAGGAGGGACAGCTCATGCGGAGCCTTGAAAGCCATTGTCAGGACTGTGCCTTTTATCCTGTGTGAATGGGAGCCTTTGCAGGACTTGGAGCAAAGGAGTGACTTGATCTGACTTACTTTAAAAGGATCACCTGGTTTTTGTGTCGAGAATCCACTTAGGGGAACATGCAAGGGGAGATGCGGGGGGGGGCGTTTAGGAGGCTTTTGCGATAATCCAGGTAACTTTCTTTTCTTTCCTTCCATGGCTATGCCTAGCTTCTCTCCGCCACGTCCCTGTGCCCTCGGCCGGACTCTTCTTTCTACTGTTGACTTCTTCCTTTTCTCTCCCACACAGCATTCACCTCCCTTCTCAACCTCCACGCAACCCACTTCCAGCCCTCACTGAGCCAAGCACTGTCGGTCAGAGAGGACCCTGCACCCTCATTTCCTTTCTGAGTTTATACGTCTTCTTTTTCCCTTCATATTTCTGCTTTCTCAGTCCCTTTCCTCCCTTCCACCATATCATGTCCACATTTTCTACGTTCTTCCCCATCTTTCCCTCGCCCTGGCCCACTGGCGTCTGCCGGACTCCAAGCTCTCTCTGCCGGGAGAACCTTCTAGAAAGGCCTTCTAGAAAGGCCTTGCGAAGCTGCACCCAACCCGCACTGCGGCCCGCCCCCCACCCACAGCACTCAGCACCGCCCCCTGCCCAGCAGTGTCAGTAAATGTTTTTTAATTTCATCTTTCCCTTCTTTCTCTCCCATGTCTCCTCTCCCGTTTCTCCTATGACTCCTTGCTTTCTCTTTCCCCCTCTCCCCGCTTCCTTTCCTTCCCCTCCCTGCTTCCTTCGGCGTTTCCTTTCTTCTCTCCTCTCTCCCTCCCTGCCAGCCCCTTCCCGGCACCCCCCCCACCCCGCGCCCACCTTCCTCGCCCGGTAAGCGCGCTGGCGGGGTTGGAGCCTTGGCGAGGGGCGGGGGGGAGGGGCAGGAGCAGGCGCGCATGCGCGCTTCCCAAGAGTCGGCGGCCGCGTAGCTCTTCCCCCAGCTACCAGTTGCGTCACGGAGCGAGGTCCAAGATGATTGGCTGCCTGAGCTGCGGGGGGGGCGAGGGGTGGGGAGCCGCCCGCTCAGTTGTGTGAGACCCGCCGCCCTTCGCCAGTTTCTGTTAAAGCTATGCCCAGCGGGTCAAGAAAAGGAAGAGGCTATGACTCTAGGGGACTTAAAGAGTTAGCAGCCAAAGGACATAGTTTTCTGGCTGCTGCTTCTGAGAGGATGCCCACGTTTCCTTTGGTGGTGCCGAGTCCTCACCCAGCCCAAGCATTTCTGGGAAAGTCGTAGCCTATTGTGGCACAGGTGTAGGCGCACCTCAGCGCTGCCCGATTCTAGGCTGCTGTTGGGGCTTTCCCGGGGCCAGGTCCCCAGCCTCCCCGGCGTCCTATCCCTGCTGCCGTACTCTCCCAATTCCAGCCACCCCATCTTCCTGGCCTTTCCCTTCGCAGGTGGCTACTACATGCTCCTGGACCCCAGGAATGCAAGACCCAGGCAGAAATCTGTCTTCCTGAGCCCCCTGAGCCACTCCTCCGGCTGTCTGAGCCTTTCCTTCCACTACATCCTCTGGGGCCAGTCTCCTGGTGCAGCCCTACACGTCTATGCTTCAGTCTTGGGTTAGAGTGGAGAATTCGTGAGATTTGCATTGATCTGGGCTCATCTCCCAGGGTGGGCTTAACCCTGTGGGGCATCCCTCAGGGTCTAGAGAAGTCTGGGATATGTATGGGATTGTTCCATGAAGTGGAAATGGAGGCTAAGAGGGCACTGGATTCTGGAAAAATAGATAAAGGTGCCAGGAGAGTGAGAGAAGGATGTGCTTGCATTTGAGGGAACATTCCCCAAGCACACCCTCTGCTACTCGTCCTTCTGGGTGTAGGTTTTAAGTCATTTCCCAGTCACCTTAAGCTCTTCTCCAATTCCCCCCATTGCAGGCAGCATCCGGAGACACTCTCTCTTCTCAGGACAACCCCGACCCAACTGGCAGCCTGTTTCTGTCAATTACACAGGACAGGGACAGATACAGGTACAGAGGAGGAAGGGATCACCTCCTTGCACGTGGCAGGCACACCTCGATGTCAAAATGGATTCAGGGTCTGGGCACTGGGAATGAGGGTCCTGGGTCCCTGAATGCAGTAAAATTGGATCAGGGCACTGGGGGTTTGGGCTGTTGCTCACCCCCAGCCCACTCTCCCTCTCTCTTCAGTTCACTGTGGTGGGCGTGTTTGGAAAGATCCCAGAGCCAGCTGTGGCGGTGGATGACATCAGCATCGCTCCCTGTGGAGGTGAGAGCAGCCCCGGAAACCCCAGACTTCTGAGAATCGGGGTTGGGCTGGGGGAGAGATGGAGAGCATGGCCCAGCTTCCTTATGTCCCCTGTTTTGATCTGCTAGAGAGCTTTCCTAAGTGTGACTTTGAAGATGATGACCACCCCTTCTGTGACTGGACCCAGACATCGTCGGATGGCGGACACTGGACACGGGGACATAGAAATGTACGCTTTCAAAGCATAGATTTCCCTAAAGGTGAGGACCCCTCAAGCCAGTGAATCACTGAATGTGCTCCTGGCATGGGGGCCGACTGATGTGACTGATGGAGGAGATTGTTGTAGGTGGTGAAATCAGCCAGCAGATGTTTATTGGGAAACCGCCATGGCCAAAGCTGTGGAGATGGCAGAGTAGAGTCAGCCAAGGATTCTCAGGGGTCTGGGGTCACTGAAGCCCCCAGAAAATTCAGGCATCTCACTTTATTGAGCCCAAGGCTTCCAAATCTACAATCTCATTTTCAGTTAAGACATTTACACTGGGCCGGGCTTGGTGGCTCACGCCTGTAATCTTAACACTCTGGGAGGCCGAGGCAGGTGGATCGTTTGAGCTCAGGAGTTCGAGACCAGCCTGAGCAAGAGCGAGACCCTGTCTCTACTAAAAAAATAGAAGGAAATTAGCTGGACAACTAAAAATATATATATAAAAAATTAGTCGGGCATGGTGGCACATGCCTGTAGTCCCAGCTACTCGGGAGACTAAGGCAGAAGGATTGTTTGAGCCCAGGAGTTTGAGGTTGCTGTGAGCTAGGCTGATGCTACGGCACTCTAGCCCAGGCAACAGAGTGAGACTCTGTCTCAAAAAAAAAAAAAAAAAAAGACATTTACACTGGGCAAGATGGCTCGTGCCTGTAATCCCAACACTTTGGGAGGCCAAGGCAGGAGGTTCACTTGAGGCCGGCAATTCAAGACCAGCCTGGGCAACATAGCAAGACCCCCTCTCTACAAAAAAATTAGCTAGGTGTGGTGGTACGCACCTGTAGACCCAGCTACTCAGGAGACTGAGGCAGGAGGATCTCTCAAACCCAGGAGTTTGAGGCTGCAGTGAGCTATGATCACATCACTGCTCGTCAGCCTGGGTGGCAGAGCAAGACTATCTCAAAGAAAAATAAAAAGATACAAGTGCAGCCAGCAGTGAAATCAAGGTTGCTGGTTTGGTTTTGTGGTCTCCTTCTTTCTGGTCCTGCTTTCAGTTAGAAAGGCAGAATCAGAAAGAAAAAACATGCTACAATGTGGGGAATTTGGGCGCTTGCTCAGATCCCCACTGGGGAAGCAGGGCGTTGCTCCAGCAGCAGGAGACTTGTCCTGGGCAGCTCTCCCATCTTGCCTGTGCCCGTCCTTTCCTAGGGGATCACTATATCTACCTCGAAACTGACAAGTTCTCCCAGGCGGGGCAGTCTGTCAGACTGGTGAGCCGGCCCTTCTGTGCCCCGGGTGACATCTGTGTGGAGTTTGCTTACCACATGTATGGCCTTGGAGAAGGCACTACACTTAAGCTCCTGCTGGGCAGTCCTGCGGGTAGCACCCCGATTTCTCTCTGGAACCGCGTTGGGTCCCAGAGCCCTTACTGGCAGAACACCTCCATCACCATCTCTTCAGGACATCAGCAGCCCATGCAGGTGAGAGACAGAGCTGGTGGGCCCTGTACCTGGAAAGGGAGCCAAGAAGAGGGGTACTCAGCAGTAGCGAGGATAGGGGGAAGGGGTGGGATGGGACTGTTGCGGCTCGAACAAGGTGACATTTTGGCAGAGGACAGACTCCTGCTCAGCGGAGTCGCTGAGTTGCCAGGGATTCATTTCCACTTCTCTCTTCCTTCTCCCTCCCCGGTTGCCTGCAGCTGATTTTTAAGGCCATCACAGGTAGCAGCACCGCCTTTGTTGTCGCGATGGATTTCATCTTGGTCAATCATGGGATTTGTCGAGGTAAGACAGAACCCAAGGGGGCCGTGCCCTGAGGTGACCACCTTGTGGGCTTCTCTATATGAGCCGCATAACACGCGAGTCCTCTCTGTGCCTGAGTTCACATCCAGCTGGCTTTGCTTGCCGCATTCTGTCCACCTCTGCCTCCCCTGCACCCTCAGGGTGCTCGCCTGAGTGAATGTGGCTTTGGTGCCATGCATGCTGGTGGCTGCTTCCAGAACCTCTCACCTAGTAATCCTGAAGGCAGGACCCATATCCTGTTCACTTTTGTGTTTCCTGTACCTGGAGTGATACCTGACATAGATTAGGAGCAGTGTTTGTTGAGTGATTGTCAAGCGAGTGAAGGTTGGGGGTTGGGAGCAGAAGGAGAGGGGTGAATAAGTTACCCCTTTGAGCCCACCCACTCCAGTTAGATGTGAGTGAACAAGGTAGTGGTATGATTTTGACTAAATGCCAAAGACTTTTTTTTCTTCGCAGCACAAGCGCCAACAGCGCCTCCTGCCAAATCTCCAGTTTCCCCCACTGGCCCTTCTGAAACCACTGGCCTCACAGAAAAACCCACCATTCCTACAGAAACAACTACGGTCCCCACAGAAGAACCCACCATCTCTAAAGAGACAACTACAGTCTCCACAGGAGAACCCACCATCCCCACAGAGACAACTACAGTCCCCACAGGAGAACCCACCATCCCCACAGAGACAACGACAGTCCCCACAGGAGAACTCACCATCCCCACAGAGACAACTACAGTCCCCACAGGAGAACCCACCATCCCCACAGAGACAAC
>NW_012137969.1:165525-167346 GCF_000956105.1 Propithecus coquereli | reverse complement strand
TCAGGCTGGTTTCGAACTCCTGAGCTCAAACAATCCGCCCGCCTTGGCCTCCCAGAGAGCTAGGATTACAGGCGTGAGCCACCGCGCCCGGCCTCTTCTCCTTGTTTGTTATTGAAATATAATTCATAGTCCATAAAATTCTCCCTTTTAAAGTGTACAATTCCCTGGTTTATAGTATCTTCACAAGGTTGTGCAGCCATCATCATCTTCTAATTTGAGATATTTTCATCATGCTGAAAAGAAACCCCAAAACCATTAACAGTCAGTCCCCAGTCCCCTCTCCCCCAGCCCTTGACAGCCACAAATCTCCTTCCTATATGCGTGTATCAGCCTGTTCCAGACAGTCGATACAATATGTGGGCTTTGTGTCTGGCGTCTGTCACCAAGCATAATGTTTGCAAGGTTCACCCTGTTGTAGCATGTGTCAGAGCTGAATAACACAGGCCTACATCTTAGAGAGGCACTTGAGTTTTGGGGTAGAGGAGAGGCAGGGGGGCCCCCCGAGAAAAGCTGTGGCATGCAGGCTTAATGGAGGCTGTGTTCTCCCCTTAGAGAGCTGCCCCCCGAATGCCCACTATGAATCCTGTGCTTGTCCTGCTTCCTGCAAGAACCCCAGGCCCAGCTGCGGGCTCCTCTGCCAGGGGGGCTGTGTCTGCAACCCCGGCTTTTTGTTTAGTGACAACCGCTGCATCAATGCCTCTTCCTGCAATTGCTTCTACAGCAACAACTACTACAAGGTAAGACCATGGGGAGCCTTGGATCCCCTGAGGAACGTTGGCTGAACACCTGGGTTCTGGCTCCATCTGCTCCCTAGATGAGGTGAACTTGGGTCCCTGGAATGTTCCCCAGGGGTCAGCTCAGAAGCGGTAGTTACACCATGGTGGAGTCATTCATTCAGCATGTGGCTTTTGATGGTCCCCACTGTTCACACACTAAGTCTTTGTTGTTGTTGTTGTTTTTTGAGACAGAGTCTCACTGTCTTGCCTGAGCTAGAGTGCCGTGGCATCAGCCTAGCTCACAGCAACCTCCAACTCCTAGACTCAAGCGATCCTCCTGCCTCAGCCTCCCAGGTAGCTGGCATGTGCCACCATGCCTGGCTAATTTTTTTTTTTTTTTAGTTGTTTGGCTAATTTCTTTCTGTTTTTAGTAGAGATGGGGTCTCGCTCTTGCTCAGGCTGGTCTCGAACTCCTGAGCTCAAGCAATCCTCCCACCTCGGCCTCCCAGAGTGCTAGGATTACAGGCATGAGCCGCCGTGCCCAGCCCATACACTAAGTCTTTGTGAAGCTCCTCTGTTGGCCCCCAGATGCTAGGCTGTGCTGAGGAGTCAGTCCTCCCGTGGTCCAGGGCTAGGTGCTCCTTCCAGACTCAATATTTCTGTAATTCTCTCCTTCCAGAGGACCTTACAAATCCTGATGGGTCAAAAAGAGAGGAGTTACTGTCCTTGTTTCCCCTAATTGGTGGTCTCTCGGGGAGACGCAACAGAGCACAGGCTCTGCCCTAGCACTGTCCAACAGGGAGAGCATGTGAGCCACACATGTCATTTTACATTTCCTAATAGCCACATTAAAAAAGCAAAACAAGGTAGAACACAGTAGCTCATGCCCGTAATCCCAGCACTTTGGGAGGCTGAGGTGGGAGGATCACTCGAAGCCAGGAGTTCAAGACTGGCCTGGGCAATATAGTGAGACCCCATCTCTACAAAAAACAAAAATTAAAAATATTAGCCAGGCCGGGCGCGGTGGCTCACGCCTGTAATCCTAGCACTCTGGGAGGCCAAGGCGGGCGGATTGTTTGAGCTCAGGAGTTCGAGACCAGCCTGA
>NW_012137969.1:154948-164885 GCF_000956105.1 Propithecus coquereli | reverse complement strand
TGAGCTAGGATGACGCCACGGCACTCACTCTAGCCCGGGCAACACAGTGAGACTCTGTCTCAAAAAAAAAAAAAAAAAAAGGAAACAGGTTAAGTGAATTCCAATAATCTACTCAATCCCAAACATTAAAATACTATCATTTCAATGTATAGACAAAAAAGAATTATTCATAAGATAGTTTGCATTCTATTTTTTTTTCCATACTAACTCTTCAAAATCCAGTGTGCATTTTACACTTATGACATACCTGAATTCGGACTGGCCACGTTTTAAGAGCTCAGTGGCCACATGTGACTGGCGGCCACCATATTGAACAGTGCAGGTCTAGGGTTAGGTAGACCTGAGCTTCAGTCCTCACTCCAGCACTCATTTGTTCTGGGTGACGTTGGGTAAGCTTCTTTACCTCTTTAAATCTGTTACCATATCTATAAAGTGTGCACAATAAGATTTTCTACCTCCTATAAAATTTTCGTAAAGATGAAATTAGATCCTGATACATAGTAATTACTTAATAAATGTTAATTACTATTTTTAGCAATTTATAATAAATGTTATACGACCTATTAATTAAGTGCTTCATTAATGTCCAGTGCCTCTTCTCAGCTCCAGGTGTTAGCTGTTCTTCCCAGTGACATCAGAGCACCTGCTTGTCTCTTATGGGACCGCTTCCTCCCCCAGCTCCCTTTAACTAGTCTCCTGGGTCTCCCTGTGTCAGTGTCAGGATTAGCTTCAGCTGTAGCCCGGGCAGAAAGATCTGTCACATCCATCAGCACCAAGAATCTCTTCCCTCTGCCTTGGGAGGCATATATTAACTCATGATATATTCATTTGTGCATTTAACAAATGTTTATTTAGTACTTTCTGCTCTCCTGGCCTTGGGGTCACCGTGAATAGGGCATGGTCCTTGCCCTTCTAATGCTCTCAGGGGACACATTGGGTCTTGGTTTACTCTTTCATTCAGCATACATTTATTGAACAAGAACTCTCATCTTGGGGCTAAGATGGTGAGTAAAGACAGGTGTGGACCCTCACCTGGGGTGTTTATGATCAATCACAAAAATACATATAAAGTGCAGCTGTGGTAAGTCCTCGGACGAAAGGGTACCCAGAGCTGAGGAAGTCTTCCTGAGCAAGCCACCTTTGAGTTGAACTCTGCTGGTTGCATAGGAATGATTTAGAAAAGGGGAGGGAAGAGCATTCCGGGATAAGAGAACAGCACGTGCAAATGTCCTGTGGTAGGTGGGAACATCAGGTAAGGAAGAGTATGAGCAAATTTAGGTCTTTGCACAGGAGAGCATCCTCTGTCCTGGCATGGTGGGGAGACCGGGGAAGGGCCCCAAGAGCTATGGCTTTATGACTCTGCATCCCTTGCTTCCAGACTGGGGCAGAGTGGTTCAGCCCCAACTGCACAGAACGTTGCCACTGCTGGCCTGGCAGCCGGATCGAGTGCCAGAGCTCTCAGTGTGGGGCACATACAGTGTGCCAGCTGAAAAACGGCCAGTATGGATGCCACCCCTATGGTGAGAGCCCCCTTATGCTGTCCCTGCCTGCCAGCCCGTCAGAGTGGAAATCCCTTGCTTGGGCAGAGGAGCTGGGGTGGGCGGGCCAGCCAGGGTGGGGGGCAGTGGAAGCAGCTTCTCCTGGTCCCCTCTCCCCCCTCGGCAGGCAGTGCCACCTGCTTGGTCTATGGAGACCCTCATTATGTCACCTTTGATGGGCGGCACTTTGGCTTCATGGGCAGATGCACCTACATCTTGGCCCAACCCTGTGGCAACTCAACAGGTAGGGTCCTGGAGATGCCTGCCTCGGCCGTGGGTCTGCAGGCAGAGCTGCTGGGTGTGGGGGCATGGTGGGTGGCAGGAAAGGGCGGGGAGCAGATGGGGAAAGGGGCAAAACTAGAGCGAGTTCTTCTGTAAGGTAAGGGCTGAGACGCCCAGCCCAGAAGAGGGACTTTCTCAGGCCCAGGCTGCTGGGGAAATGCAGTTTAAAATAGTTCTCCTGATCAGTTGCTCCCTGGGCCAGCTTTTATTGAGGGCCCTCCTAGCATAGGGATAGTCACTGTAAAAGGGACTGGTAAAGGAGCACAAACGCCCTGGGGATGTCCCAGTGCATGGAGGGGAGACAGATATGCAGAAGTTGCAGGCTGTTCTGGAAGGGGGCAGACAGTCATGCCCTGCTCCCGTTTGGGTCTTGCCTCTCTTCCTGAGCTGTGGGGCTGGTGTCCCTGTGCCCTCTCTCCCTGCAGTGCCACACTCAGGGCTCCGCCAGTGGCAGGTGCTCAGAAATGTGTGCTGAGCGAGCCCCTGGGCTCTCTTCGTCCCTCTCCCCACCCAGATCCATTCTTCAGGGTGACAGCAAAGAATGACGGATGGGGACAGGAAGGCATGGCCTGCCTGAACAAAGTCTACGTGACCCTGCCTGAGACGACCATCACCCTGCTCAAGGGCAGACGCACATTGGTGAGCCCTGTCCTCCACCTCCACCCCTGCGGGCCCTGGCTGTGGCCTATTCCTATGGGCTGCTGTGGCCTCCTCTGGGTCAGCTCCTCCAGTCCCGGAACCCTCCCAGGGACTGGTTAAATACAACAGTGGCGGTGAAGCTCCAAACCACTGTAGGTGGAAGAGGTTGTTAGGCCGCTCTGGTGGATGTAATGCCTTCCAGCCATGGATGTGGGAGTCTGTTCGGGTCCTCCTTGACCCCCAGATCTGTCTCTGTCTCCTCCCTCTGCCCTACCATCCAGGTTGGGGGTCAGCGAGTCACCCTCCCAGCCATACCTTCTAAAGGCGTCTTCCTGGCTGCAAGTGGACGATTTGTGGAGCTGCAGACAGAGTTTGGTTTGTGGGTGAGATGGGATGGCGACCAGCAGCTGTTTGTGAGTGTGGCCAGGTGAGGGGGCATTTCAGCCTGGCAGCTGCCACTGCTTTCTGTCCGCTCTCCTCTTCCCCTTGCATTTCAGACACCACCACTCAATCATTTCTGTACCTCCCCTGGGTGGAAAGCACCCAGCTTCTGTGGCAGGCCTCTGGATGAGGAGACAGGAGGAAATGGTTTCAGGACAGTGTGATAAATAGCAGGATGTATATACAATGCTTTGGGAATGTGCTAGAAGGAGTCGCTAATGAGCACTGGGGGCTTTCAGAAAAGCAGTCACTTGATCCCATTCTCCAAGGAAGAGTGGCTCCCCATTGGACAGAACAAGGCAGAAAAAGGCTTTATAGAAACAGGAGCAACACCCTCAAGAATAAGCTGGAGTGTATTAGGGCCAGCGAGGGCTTTGTCATAGCCGGACAGTGGGGTGTGCACAGAGGGGAGGAGGGGGCATGGGTGGCTCAGGGTAGGGGGAACAGAGGGTTCCCAGTGCATCGCCTTCTCTGCTGTGGTCCCCTGATGGCCAAGACCTCTTCTCTGCATGAACGCCAACTTCTCTCCTGTCCCGCCAGGACCTATTCTAGCAAACTCTGTGGTTTATGTGGAAACTATGATGGTGACATCAACAACGACCACCTGAAGCCAGATGGCCACCCAGCCGGAGACGAGGAGGAACTGGGGAAAAGCTGGCAGATGGCTGAGGACGAGGACACGGAGTGAGTGAGGAGCCCTGCTATGGGGCCCACGGGCCTCCTGTCCCCTTGTGGCCCTACCCTGGTGAGACCGACTGACGTTGTCCCTGTCTCCTCTCTACCCTGAGACTGCAGGTTGTTCCCCCTCCTTTGGGGTTCGATGCTCAAAGTCCTCCTCCAGGGGCTGCCAGAGCTGTGCCAGAGCCTCTCAGCCTTGCTGGCTGCTTGGTGAGGGGCTCCGAGCTGGAAGTGAGCCTCAGCCCTGGGGCCGTGTGGGGTGGGTCTCTTCCAGGTGCCAGGAGAACCAGACAAGTCCCCCATCCTGTGACTCAGCCTTGCAGAACAACATGTCGGGGCCAGGGTTCTGTGGACGGCTGGTCGACTCCCGCGGCCCATTTGAGTATGAAGGGGGCAGGCGGGGCCACGAGGGGTGGCATGGCAGCTGGGGTCCTCCGAGGTGGGCGCCGGGACGTTCTGCCCCTCGTTTCCTCTGACTTGGCCTCTCTCTGCAGGGCATGCCTGCTTCACCTAAAGGCCACTTCCTTCTTTGACAACTGCATGTTTGACATGTGCAACTTCCAGGGGCTACGGCAGATGCTGTGTGCCCACATGTCAGCCATGACCACGAGCTGCCAGGATGCCGGCTACGCCGTGAAGCCCTGGAGGGAGCCCCAGTTCTGCCGTGAGTTGTGCCAAGGAGCAGGGGAGAGATGCAGGACCCCTTCCCTTAGACACGGACAAGAGGGTCGGTGTAGGCTTGGGGCACACCTGGTGGAACCCCTCACTTCCACACCAGGACGGGGAAATTTGCAGAGTTGGAAATCTCCACCGAGAAAATCACAGTCACTTGCAAATTCTGAAATGCTTCTTGGCTACCTGGGGCTGTGCAGGGCACGTGCAGATGTGTTTATGTGCAGCCCAAGTCATCAGATAGGTGCACATGGTGTAGACCCGAGGCGAGGGGAGGCTCTGCGGCTGCCTCCCAGTCCTGGTAGGCCCAGCTATCTGGGGAAGCTGCTTTATGGTCTGACCCCGCTGGTGGGCCTTCCACTCAGATTACTCACCTGGGGCTTGTCTACACAGCAGCGCTGCTGTGCTGTTCTTCCCGTGGAGTGATCTGCTCCTGAGTGTTAGCATCCGAGTGACAGCCTCTTGGCGCAGGCAGCTTGCTCAGCTTCCAAGAGGCCCTGGGAGCCAGCTGGGCCCCTCGGTCAAGCTTCTCGAAGTCACTCTCTCTTCTCAAGAATGGCCACCCGGGTGCCTTCTGAAGGAGCTCGTATTCGCTTTTCTCCCCCGTGGCTTGTCTGTCTCTTTCTCACCCGAGCTTCTCCCTCCGTCAGCTCTGGCCTGCCCGCCCAACAGCAAGTACTCCCCGTGTGCCAAGCCGTGCCCTGACACCTGCCATTCAGCGTTCTCTAGCGTGTTCTGTCCAGACCGGTGCGTGGAGGCCTGCGAGTGCAACCCAGGCTTCGTGCTCAGCGGTCTTGACTGCGTCCCCCAATCCCAGTGTGGGTGCCTCGACTCCAATGGGAGCTACTTCAAGGTGAGTGGCTGGGTGGACCTCTCAGCAGGAAGCACTTTCTCCCTGTTGTGAAACAGCCCCGAGTGAGGGCGAGAGGCAGGGAGTGAGAAGGCTTGGGGGGCGCAGGAGGAGCCCGGGGTTTAGGGCTAGGATTAGGGAAATTTTGGCCGGGATCAAATTTCCCTTTCTCTTTCTTCAGCTCTGGTCCTTCCCCGCTAAGTCCCCACCCCCAACCCCCTCCGCAGATCCGGGCACAGTTACTTCCCAACTGCCTCGCAGAGCCTGAGACCCCCAGTTTTGTCCCCTCCTACCGTTCCTGCTGCTCCTCTCTGCCATCACTTCACTGAATCTTTTTGCCCAGAGTTTCTGTCCTCCGAAGGCATGAGGACCTTGTGTGTGTCACCTGCACTCCTTCCAAACACTGTCTTCTCTTGACCCAGGGGCCCTTTCTCAGCTGAAGGAACTTGGCCTTTCCTGGGCTCCTGTTTTCAGACTTCTCAGAGGCAGCATTTGGAGCCAGACCCTTGTTTGTGGTGCTTCTTTCTTCTTTCTTTGACGGGCCCTCTCCCAGGGCCTGGCGGTGGCACCAGTGCCCTCCTGACACTCCACCTGATGTCCACCTGGCTTTCTGCCCCCTTGGCCCAGTCCAGGCTGGGCTGCCTGGCACTCTTTATCCAGGCTGTGCTCTCCACACCCCCCCACCGTGTGCCACCTCTGGGTCAGCCCTGTCCGTCCCCCTGCTCTGCCACTCAGCCGCCTCAACCCATTGGAATCTGTCCACCCAAATGAGTGACTGAGGCAAAGATCTCGATCAATGGAGGTTTGTTAAGCTGAAGTTGAGGATGCGCCCAGGAAAAACACAAACCGCAGACAAATAAATCTGTGCCTGTTTTTCCGAAGGGCGATTTGGAATTTGCAGTATTTAAGGGGAGTTAGGCATACAAAAAAGGAAGAAAAAAAGCAGGGGGTGGGGTAGTGAGACAAAAACGGTTATATGCTTGTGAGACCCAGGAAAATCTACACTTTATGTAAGATAAGGTGAATTAAGAAGAAACAAAGGGAGGGAAGGAAGCATCAGTTATGCCGATGTCCCTGCTTAGGTGGAAGAGTGCTTGATCCTGATTTGTCTTTGTTCTGCACCTGGGCAGGTAAACTTGTAATGCATTGTTTGCAGGAATCCCGCAGATTTTAGTTGTAGCAGCTAGACTTGGCCTGCGGACCTAAAGTCACAATTTGCATGCTCTTGTTATGGGAGGCCAGCCAGGAATTTCCTTCATGAATGATCTCTGGGGCCAGCTCTTCCCAGGGGCCTGAGGCCTTCACCTTCCCTTTTGTATAGGGAGTTGGGGGAAGGTGGTGGTGAGATTTTTTTATTTTCTTTTACAAATCCTTTACCTCCTTTGAGGTCTGTTGAAATGCTCCTTCCTCCTTGAAGCCTTCCCGATAATCAAAGTTAGAAAGCCTCTTTGCAGGAAGTGTTTATTGTCTGTGTCCCTGGTGGGTGCCCGATGGCTGGATTTGGGTACACGTGGTGTTGGAGCATGTCATTTATTAGTACACGTGTTTGCTGCCCCCCACTGGATTGTGAGTGCTGTGAGCACAGGGACATTGTCCATCCGGTGCACACCTAGCACAATACAGACAGATAATAAAATACCTGCTGAAGTAGTGGACAAACTCCTGATAAAGTGACTGAATCGGCGACTGAATCCCGGGGTTTTGCAGCTGATCTTGGAGCTTCGGGAAGACAGGGTGCTCTTGTGGGCCGGCCAGCCAACTGAACAGCTCTGTGGGCTCTGGTGTCAGAACCTGGGAAACACTGCTTCCCTCCCTTCCCGTCTCCCTTCCCCAGGTTGGGGAGAAGTGGTACAAGCCAGGCTGCATGCAGCTCTGTGTCTGTGAAGGCAACAACAGAATTCACTGCTACCCCTGGACATGTAAGGCCCAGGAGACCTGTGGCCATCAGGACGGCATCTATGGCTGCCATGCCCAAGGTGAGCGGTCAGGTGGAAGGTGAGCCAGGGGCTGCCCAGGTGACCTCAAGCAAGGGGATGGCCCTGCCCAAAGCAGCCTCCCCAGAGAGCTGGGCTCAAGCAGGGCCCGGGAAGCAGCTGTCTGGAGCAGGGACAGCATCTTCAAGGACTCAGAGAGTGGAGTTGGGGAGGGGAGACTTCCTCCTTGACATGGATGGGTCGTGGGGACCATCGCATCCCTACATGGATGCACCAAGTTGGCAGCCCTGGGTCAGGGCTTCCGGGGCGTGGGGCAGTGAGTCTCTGAATGCCATCCTCTCCTCCCCAGGGGCTGCCACCTGCACTGCCTCGGGAGACCCCCACTACCTGACGTTCGATGGAGCCCTGCACCACTTCATGGGCACCTGCACCTACGTCCTGACCAAGCTTTGCTGGTCCAGGCCCCAAGAGAACTATTTTGTTGTGAGTACCAGCAACGAGAACCGCGGGGGGATCCCGGAGGCCTCCTTCGTGAAAGCCGTCCATGTGCAGGTCTTCGGCCTCCAAATCTCGCTGCTCAAAGGCTGCAAGGTCATGGTGTGTGCCTCCCCCCATCCAGACCCCTCCACTCAGCCTGCTCAGCCTCTCTCCTCTGCTACTCCTTGTCCCTGTGCTGCCTGTCTGGCTTTTTAGGGCCCCTGGGGGTGCCCTGCAGCACCCCCAGCCCTACCTCCTTTGGACACCCTCCCCACTCTGGGAAACACCTGCCCCCAACCCCCTGCTCCCAGGTTTCTGCCCCCGTTGTGTGTTTGTCCCATGTTCCTTCCTGACTCCCCCTTCCATGTCCTCCGCACCTCTGCAGCTGAACGGCCATCAGGTGGCCCTACCCGTGTGGCCTTTGGAAGGCCAGGTGACCCTGAGGTTCAGTGGCTCCTTTGTTGTCCTCTACACAAACTTTGGGCTCCGAGTTCGCTATGACGGGGTCCACTTGGTGGAAGTGACAGTGCCCTCGTCCTACGCGGGCCAGCTCTGTGGGCTGTGTGGTGAGTTCCCTGGGCCCCTTCGGGGGAGCTGGGACAATGGGCAGGCACATGGCCTGGTCCCACTCTCCCCCACATCTCTATTAGGCATCCTAAGTGCTGGTCAACTGATAGTGTTGAGGACATCGGGCAGGGGGGTAGGAGTTAAGGGAAGCTGGCGGGAGAAGAGAAAGAAAGTGTTGACCTTGACATGTTGAGTGAGGAGTGAGGGTGCCTTTTCTGGTCGGGGAGATGGTGGCCCTGGGGCTGGTCTGCTGGCAGGTCCTCTATTAGCTGCTCCCTGCTCCAGGGAACTACAACAACAACAGCTTGGACGACAACCTGCGCCCAGACAGGAAGCCCGCAGGAAATTCCATCCAGCTGGGGGCCTCCTGGAAGCTGTCTGACTCCTCTGAACCTGGGTGAGCTGGGGTAGGAGGAGCCAGGCAGGAGGGGCTGGGCCTAAGGAAGAGCCTGGGGGCAGCTGGAGGTGTCCCCGTGTGTCCCCACTGCCCTGGCGCCGAACTCCCTATTGGCAGGAAACCGGCCAATATCTCCCCTTTATTCCCTCTGAAATTGGAGTTGGTGAAAAGTGGTTCCAACTTCCATGCCCAAGCCTGCTGATTTCCCCTGTGCTTAGTGATCTCTTTGGAGAGCCCACTTGGGAAGTCCCCCCTGAGAGCTAGCCTTTTCCATCCTGCTGCATCTCCTGCCTTTCCTACTCCAGGGCACCGTTTTGTGCTCTTCTCCTGTGCCCCTCCCTGTTTTCCTCTTCCACTTTTGCTTCAGTTTGGGGGAAGCTTCCTTTGGCCCTCAGTTTCCATCCTTCCCTCCTCTCCTCCTTCAGCTGCTTCCTCATGGGGGGCAGCCCCTCCGGCTGCCAAGAGGGCAAAATGGCAGACATCTGGAATAAGAATTGTGCCATCTTAATGGACCCTCAGGGTAAGACACGTCCCCTGCAGGGAGTGGTCAGGGTGGGAGAAGGAGCGAAGCCAGAGACAGATGTGAACTCACCAGGAAGGTGATAGGAACGCAGGGCTCGCCGGCGGGCACCTTCCTGGGAGCTGCGATAGACTGGTCCTTCTGTGTGTCTCAGGCAGTGGGTTCTCCACAAATCTAGGTTCCGATTGAAGTGGGTGTTGACTTAGCCCCAGAGAAGCCACGTGTTTCTGTCCCTTCCTGCTCTCTCGCTTCGTCACCCTGCCTTGTCTCGTCCTGCAGGATCCTTTTCTCAGTGCCACCAGGTGGTGCCCCCGCAGGCCAGCTTCGCCAGCTGCGTGCATGGCCAGTGTGGGACCAAGGGCGACACCACGGCCCTGTGCCACTCCCTGCAGGCCTATGCATCCCTGTGCGCCCAGGCCGGCCAGGCCCCTGTCTGGCGGAACAGCACCTTCTGCCGTGAGTGACCTGACCACCCGCTCCCACAGCCCGGAGGAATCCTCCAAAACCTGCCCTTCTTTCTTCCCCTAAATTCCGATCCTCTGCTCTCCCTGTGCAGCCTGCCCTCCGCACCCCCTCCCTCCTTCCTTTCCTTCATTCATTCTCCATGCCCAGCCCATCCTCCCCGGTCTCCCTGCACCAGGGCCGCCTCCGTCTGACCTCCCCTCACCAGAATGTTCTGCCTGTATTTGGTTACTGTCGCCTTCTCCTTGTACGTGGGCCGGCTCTCTTCCCTTTTTCCCTCTCTTGCCGAGGATCCCATCTCTTTTTTAAAAAAATTGTGGTAGGCCAGGCGTGGTGGCTCACACCTGTAATCCTAGCACTCTGGGAGGCCGAGGTGGGTGGATCGCTCAAGGTCAGGAGATGGAGACCAGCCTGAGCAAGAGTAAGACCCCTTCTCTACTAAAAATAGAAAGAAATTAATCGGACAACTAAAAATATATG
>NW_012137969.1:142506-154546 GCF_000956105.1 Propithecus coquereli | reverse complement strand
TGTCTGATTAATTTCTTTCTATTTTTAGTAGAGAAGGGGTCTCGCTCTTGCTCAGGCTGGTTTCAAACTCCTGAGCTCAAACAATCCTCCCGCCTCGGCCTTCCAGAGAGCTAGGATTACAGGCGTGAGCCACCGCGCCCAGGCCCATCTTAACCATTTTTAAGTGTAGTTCAGTGGCACTAAGTACATTCACCACCATCCACCTCCAGAACTATTTCTTCCACAGCTGAAACTCTGTCCCCATTAAATAAGAATCTCCACCGTCCCCTCCCCCTAGTCCCTGGCAACCTCCGTTCTACTTTCTATCTCTATGGATTTGACTCCTCTAAGGACCTCGTATAAGCGGAATCATATGGTATTTGTCCTTTGTGTCTGGCTTATTTCACCCAGCATGATGTCTTCAAGGCTGATCCGTGTTGTAGTGTGTGTCAGAATGTCCTTCCTTTTTAAGGCTGAATAATGGTCCATTGTACGGACAGACCACGGGTGTTTATCTCTTAATCCGCCCAAGTATAGTAGCAGGAACTTTTGATGCCCCAAGGTGAGGGAGCTGGAAAGACCACTCAGCTCTTCCTAACGTTCTGGTTTTTCTTAGCTCTGAAGTGCCCACCTGGCAGCAGCTACAGCCCCTGTGCCAGACCCTGCCCAGCCACCTGCCTCAGCCTGGTTGCCCCGAGGGACTGCCCAGCCTCGCTACCCTGTGCTGAGGGCTGTGAATGCCAGAAAGGCCACATCCTGAGTGGAACCTCCTGCGTGCCCTTCAGCCAGTGTGGCTGCGTTGACTCGGAGGGCTCCTACCACCTGGTGAGAGGCCAGATAGCAGGGGGGCCCTGCCCGTCCCAGCTGCACAAGCCCAGTGCCAGGGAAGGGGCCAGCCCAGGCTGGGGGCAAGGAAGAAGGCCCGAGAGAAAGGACAGCAACCAGCTCAGTGTGCCAGGGGCGGGCAGGGGGTCAGGGATCTCAGTCCACTTCCAGCCTCCAAGTCTCTGTTGGCTCTGCTGATGGCCCGGCCCGCAGGTGGGGGAGAGCTGGTACACGGAGAACACCTGCTCCAGGCTCTGCACCTGCTCCATCCACAACAATATCACCTGCCTCCAAACCACCTGCAAACCCAACCAGATGTGCTGGCCGCTGGATGGGGTGCTCCGCTGCCGGGCCTCAGGTAGGAGAGCCACAGTGCTGGGGGGGAACCCACAGACACCGAGGACAGTTCTCTCCACTCCCCCACACTCTCCCTGACACCCGTAGCACTCGGGGTCAGATTCATAGCCCTGCAGTACCTAAGAGCTTCAGGCAGGAATGATGACCTCTCGCTGCCAGGAAAGGCACCTGGAGTTCACCCATCCCCCTCTGGCAGTGGCCATGAACTTAGATGGGATATTATAAGTCCCTCCCTGGTAGAATCATGCCCCTTCCAGCCCCAAGCCTCATGCCACTCTGGCCACTGGGCCTTGATTCTATTCTTGAACATTGTCTTCCTTTCCTCTTGGGGCTCTCTGGCCTTTCCCAGATCCTTTTTTCTGGAATGCAGGGTTAATGCAGCATCACCTGCCAAGGGACCCTGTTCTCGTCAGAGACGGGAGATCCCTTAGCCACTTCTCTCTCCTTCCAGGTATGGGAGTGTGCCGGGTCTCAGGGGAAGCCCAGTACGTGAGCTTCGATGGCAGTAAACACTCTATCTGGGGCACCTGCACGCACGTCCTGATGAAAGTGTGCCACCCCAACATGAACGTGCCCTTCTTCAAGATCAGTGCCAAGAACAAGGAGCTGGTAGGCAGACCTGAGGCTTTCCACCTTCACCAGGTCTACATTGACATCTACGATTCCCAGATCACCCTGCAAAAGGACCACCATGTGCTGGTGAGCTGGGCCTGGTGACCAGCACTGGGAGGGAGGAGGGAGCTCTGGGGAGAGGACTCTGGTCCAGCCTCTTACTCACAGGCCCCGCTCTCCTCTTCAGATCAATGGCCAACAGGTCACCCTTCCTGAGAGCTCTCAGATCCCAGGGGTCAGCATCACTTCCCGTGGCATCCACACCATTGTCAACATTAAGTTTGGAGCACGAGTCACGTTTGATGGCAGTCATCTTTTAGAGATTGAAATCCCTGAAGCCTATTACGGAAAGGTGAGAAAAACACCTGGCTCTGTTCTTGGGGGAGGCAGCTTCGGGGGACAGGGGAGCGACAGTTACATCCCACCAGACCAGAGAGACCAGTCCCCAGAGGGGAGCACTGCGGAGAGCACCTTTCTATTTAGGGTGGACAAGGAGCTCCCCAGCACTGAAACCCCCTCCCGCCCACCCAGGTCTGCGGTGTGTGTGGGAACTTCAACGGCGAGGAAGAGGACGAGCTGATGATGCCCAGTGATGAACTGGCCTGGAATGACCGAGAGTTTGTGGAGAGTTGGAAAGATACGGACATCGACCCAGAGTAATTGTCCCCTTAAGATCCTCTACCTATCATAGCAACAGGAGCTGGGAAGCTAGATGGTAGAGCTCACCTGGGATAGGGAGCCCAGAATGTTCCTTTTTTTTTTTTTTTGAGACAGAGTCTTGCTCTGTTGCCCGGGCTAGAATGCTGTGGCATCAGCCTAGCTCACTGCAATCTCAAACTCCTGGGCTCAAGCAATCCTCCTGCCTCAGCCTCCTGAGTAGCTGGGACTACAGGCATGTGCTACAATGCCCGGCTAATTTTTTCTATATATTTTTAGTTGTCTGGCTAATTTCTTTCTATTTTTAGTAGAGACGGGGTCTCGTTCTTGCTCGGGCTGCTCTCGAACTCCTGAGCTCAAACAATCCTCCTGCCTCGGCCTCCCAGAGTGCTAGGATTACAGGCGTGAGCCACTGTGCCCAGCCAGAATGTTCCTTTACGCGTGTGATTTGAAGGGGGGATAGCTCCCGGGCATTCTGGAGGGAAAGTGTATAATTTGGGTTTCAGGGCTGCTGGAACCTATTTGGGTAAATGTGAGTCTTCTTTTCTTTGCTTAGAAACCTGGGGGGAGATGAGGCTGCGTGGAAGGTTGGCGGAGGTCAGACCAGCTTCTGTGTGAAGACAGGGCGGGTAGGGAGACCTTGAGAGCTCTCAGGGTCATCCAGAAGCACCAATCCTTGTCCTAGGTTGGTTGATGGCAGTTCCTATGCTGGTCCCTTTCTCTTTCCTTCCCAGTTGCCAAGGAGATAACCAGCAGGAGAACCTGAGTGAGAACTGCAGAGCCGCTGACCTCCACAAGGCCCAGGAAAAATGCGCGGCAGCCCTCAAGGCTCCGGCCTGGGCCCAGTGTGCCTCCCACATGGTCCTCAAGCCCTTCCTGGTGGGCTGTGCCAACACACTCTGTGAGTTTGGAGGCCTAAACCGTGCCTTCTGCGAGGCTCTGCAAGCCTTTGGGTCCGCCTGCCAGAGTCAGGGGCTCAAGCCCCCACTCTGGAGAAACAGCAGCTTCTGCCGTGAGTGTCACCCCCAAACTGCTCCCAAACCCTGTGTCTCTCTATGTTTCCCTTAAAGCTCCCTCATTCTGCTTTCTGGTTGTTTCTGACCTATTTCTGCCCTCGTCGTCTCTGGCAAGGACTGTTTACAGTAGCCGCTTAGCCAGTGCTCCTTCCGGCAGGACAGCCCTCAGCTACTTCTCACGTGCCCCTTTGCCAGCATTACTTTTCCAAAGGAGAAGTGGTCGGGTTACTCGCCTGCATGGCTGTGGCCTGCAAGATTAAGTCTAAACTCCTTGCCGTGATGTCCCAGACCTGTGGGCTGTCCTGGCTCCCCTGGCCCAGTCCCTCCTCTGACAGGCCTTGCATTTTCGCACACCTCCCTGCCTTTCTCTGTTCACGCTGCTCCCTGTGCCTGCAAAGTTCATTTCTTCTCCCCTCCTGGCAGACAACTGGGCATCCTTCTGTAGGTCTTTCCTTTAAAAAAATTTTTTTTAATTGAGATTATTTACATAGTGTAATATTCACCCCTTTAAAAGTGGCTTTTAGTATCTTCACAAAGTTATACCACCATCACCACTATCTAATTTCGGAACCCTCTGGAATTTAAAATGGGAATTCATGAAAGTTAATTTATTTATATACTGTTGTTTTTTGTTGTTGTTGAGATAGGGTCTTGCTATGTTGCCCAGGCTGGTTTTGAACTCCTGGCCTCAAGCGATCCTCCTGCCTTGGCCTCCCAAAATGCTGGGACTACAGTCAGGAGCCACCACTTGGCCTCATTAACATTTTTAGTATATTATACACTCACGTGGGTTCACAAACTTTTAAAGTATTAAAAGATACCCAGTGAAAAGTCTCCTTCCTACCTTGACCCCAGGAGTCCAGTTCACATCTCAGTATTCTTCCCAAAGCCCATTTATTTATGCATATGCAAACAAATTCAAATTTATATTCCTTATTTTCTCCTTTTTTCTCACAAACTGTAGCTCATTAGACACAGCATTTTGCACTCTATTGACAATCTAGCTTGGAGATCTTTCCATATCCAATATGTAAAGAGCTGCTTCTTTCTCTTTTGCAGTTGCATAATATTCCATTATTATACCATCATTTATCATTTATTTAACTAGTTACTACACTCCTTTTGATGGACTTCACTGTTGTTTACAACTTTTTGCTATTGCAAACAGTGCTGTAGAAAATAACCTTGTGCACATATGATTTTTTATATGTGTGAGATAAATTCCTAGAGGTGAAATTGTTGGGTCAAGTACTGTGTGCTTTTGTGCTTTTGAAAGATGTTACCAAACGGCCTTCCAGAGGCGTTGAAGAATTTACATTCCTAACAGCAACATACGAGAGTATGAGAGTACCTGTTGTCCCTTAGCCCTGCCAACACCATGCACCATCAAGCTTTTGGATTTTTGCCAATCTGAGAAGTGAAAAATAACAGGAGTCTTCATTGGCATTTTTCTTAATATTATGAGTGAAGTTGTAAGTTCTTTCATATGTTTAGGAGCCATTGGCATTTCCCTTTCTGTGAACTATCTGCTCATATGCATTTACCGTTTTTGCTCTGAGTTGTTGATCTTTATTGAACTAGTTCATGGGAGTTCTTTATCTGTTATGGAAAGTAGCCCTTTAGTCATGCTCTGAGTTACACAAATTTTTCCAGTTCTTTTTTTTTTTCCCATCTTTTGTCTTTTTTTTTTTCCATGCAGGAAAAACAATATTTTTATGGGGTTGAATAATATAATAATCTTTGTTTTATGGCTTTATGGCATCTTTTTTTTTTTTTTTTTTTTGAGACAGAGTCTCACTGTGTTGCCCAGGCTAGAGTGCCGTGGCATCATCCTTGCTCACAGCAACCTCAAACTCCTGGGCTCAAGTGATCCTTCTGCCTCAGCCTCCCAAGTAGCTGGGACTACAGGCATGCGCCACCATGCCCGGCTATTTTTTCTGTATATTTTTAGTTGTCCAATTAATTTCTTTCTATTTTTAGTAGAGACATGGTCTCGCTCTTGCTCAGGCTTGTTTCGAACTCCAGCTCAAACAATCCGCCCGCCTCAGCCTCCCAGAGAGCTAGGATTACAGGCGTGAGCCACCGCGCTCGGCTGCTTTATGGCATCTTGAGCCATACTTAAAAATGCTGTCCTCACAGAAGCTAAAAAAAGACTTTGCCCATGCTTTGCTCTAGAATTTTTCTGGTTTCATTTTTTTATATTTACATTTTTTTTTTCTTTTTTGAGACAGTTGCCCAGGCTAGAGTGCCATGGCGTCAGCCTAGCTCACAGCAACCTCAAACTCCTGGGCTCAAGCGATCCTCCTGCCTCAGCCTCCCGAGTAGCTGGGACTACAGGCATGCGCCACCATGCCTGGCTAATTTTTTCTATATTTTTAGTTGTCTGATTAATTTCTTTCTATTTTTAGTAGAGACGGGGTCTCGCTCTTGCTCAGGCTGGTCTCGAACTCCTGAGCTCAAACAATCCTCCCACCTCGGCCTCCCAGAGTGCTAGGATTACAGGCGTGAGCCACCACGCCCGGCCCTATATTTACATTTTTGACCCATAAGGATTTAGCCTGGTGTGCAGAATGAGATATGAATTAATTTTTTTTTATTTTTCTCCAAAAGGCTGGCCAGATGTTCCAGCATTATTAAATCACTGAAATGCCACAATTTATCCTATACTAAATTTCTGTATATATTTGGATCCATATCTGGGCTTTTTCTTCTGTTCCATTGGTCCATGTGTATCTGCATGTACCAGTAACACAATGTCATGATCACTGAGAATTTATAAAATGGGTTTTAACTTGGTAGAGACATTCACTACTCACCGTTCTTTTTTTTTTTTTTTTTTTTTAATCTTTTTTTTTATTTCAGCATATTATGGGGGTACAGATGTTTAGGTTATGTATGTTGCCCTTGCCCCCCAAGTCAGAGCTTCAAGCGTGTCCATCCCCTGGATGGTGCGCATCGCACTCATTATGTATGCATATACCCATCCCCTCCTCCCTAGTTTGCTTATATCTTCATCTCAATTTTGAAATCATATTGTCCTATTAACCACACATACACAAAACCCTTTTGGTATATTTTATTGAGATCATATTAAATGTATAAATTAACTGAGGCAGAACTGACATCTCCATGTTGCTGACTCTTCCCATCCATGAACATGGTATGCATTTCCATTTTTTCACAACTACTTTTGCTTAAAGACCTTTCTTAACTCCCCCAGCAGAATCAATACTCCCTGCTCTGTGCTCCCATTACACCTGCTGTCACACACTTACTGACCGTGCACATTATGGTCATGCTACAGTTGCTAGCTGACCTCTGCCTCCCATGCTGACTTGGGAAAGCCATTCTTATTCCTGTCTTTCCTCAGAGCCTAGCACACAGCCTACATTCAGTAAATGTTTGCTGGATGAATAAGGAAAGGAAGAAAAAGCCCCAAGCCTTGTTGGTCATTCACCTGTAGCCTGGTTTCTATAGCACCTGCCCACCTTGGCCCCCTCTGGCCCTCTCCCCACTTACCAGCATTCCTCTCCACCCTGCAGCTCTGGAATGCCCTGCTCACAGCAGCTATACCAACTGCCTTCCCCCCTGCTCACCTTCCTGCTGGGACCTGGATGGCCGGTGTGAGGGTGTCAAAGTCCCCTCCACCTGTGCGGAGGGCTGCATTTGTCAGCCAGGCTATGTGCTGAATGAGGACAAGTGTGTGCCCAGAAGTCAGTGTAGCTGCAAAGATGACCAGGGTGGCTTCATCCCTGTGAGTGGGCATGGGAAATGGGATTGGGGTTAACATACCTCGAGGATGGCGTTCTCTGCTTTCCTTAGCTTCTTTTAGTCTGGGACACCCGTGTCTCAATGGCTGGCCTTGAGGTGTGAAGGGTGGTGTGAGCAGCACAGTGATCTCCAGCCAGCCCAGGGCTGGGGGTGCATGGTTTGGTCTTTGGATCTGAGGAATCCACACAACTGAGACCCAGCATGGTATAGCTGGAAGAGCAGGGCCTTGGCGTAGGCTGACCTGGGTTTGAATCCTGATTGTATCTCTGATGAGTCAGGTGACCTCTATTACCTCAGTTTCCTCCTCTGTAAAATGGGTCCAGTAATACCTCCTAAAAAGCACATCTAAGACTTCAAGTACAGTACCTTTTGGTGGGACACAGGGACACACAGATCCAAATGGCACTGTTACTGCCTCTGGCAAGTGCCAATTAAGCCATTCAGACAGTGAGCTAAGGCTGCCAGGGTGAGAGGAAGGAGAACCGGCCCTTACTCCCTCACTCCCTTTCTCTCCCTGTGGCTTCTACAGCCAGGCAAGACCTGGATATCCAGTGGCTGCACAGACAGCTGTGTCTGCATGGGAGGAGCCATTGAGTGCCGGGCCTTCCGATGCCCCTCTGGGTCCCACTGCCAGCCCAACTCCGACCACAGCAACAGCAACTGCATACCTGACGGTAAGAGGAGCCACAGGGAGGGGCTGGGCAGAGGCATGAGAAGCAGGGCAAGAAGGAGCTCAGGCAGGGTGAGCAGCTGGAGTTGGGGGCCTGGCTTATTCTGGCTCTCGCCATCCCTGTGGCCACGTGCCACTTACTGATCCCCTCTTGGAGCCCCTTCCTCAAGGGCAGAAAAGGGACTGAACCAGGAGATCCACTGAGGTTTTTATTTTTATTTTTTAATTTTTTTTTTGAGACAGAGTCTCACTCTTTTGCCTGGGCTAGAGTGCCGTGGCGTCAGCCTAGCTCATAGCAACCTCAAACTCCTGGGCTCAAGCGATACTCCTGCCTCAGCCTCCTGAGTAGCTGGGACTACAGGCACGTGCCACCATGCCTGCCTAATTTTTTATATATATATATTTTTAGTTGTCCTGCTAATTTATTTCTATTTTTTTTAGTAGAGACGGGGTCTCACTCTTGCTCAGGCTGGTCTCGAACTCCTGAGCTCAAATGATCCTCCCACCTCGGCCTCCCAGAGTGCTAAGATTACAGGCGTGAGCCATCGCGCCCAGCCTCCCACTAAGGTTTTTAATCAGGCCAGGAGAGGGAGAAAGTTGAAGCTCAAAGATCCAGGGAGCCTGGGCCTAAGAGGAGATGTCACTGTCAGGGAGGGATTCTGGGGACTGTTATACCTAGGCAGGGTCCCTTCTCAGTGTTTACCCTTCTCGGCAGAGTCGAAACAATGCTCAGTCTTGGGGGACCCCCATTACCACACGTTTGACCGCCTCAGCTACCGCTTCATGGGCCGCATGACCTACATTCTGATCACGACGGTAGACGTGCTCCCCGAGGGGGTGGAGCGCCTGCTCGTGGAGGGGCGCAACAAGATGCACCAGCCCTGGAGCCGCATCATCCTGCATGAAGTGATTACGACCGTCTATGGCTACAAAGTCCAGCTCCAAGCTGGCCTGCAGCTTGTGGTGAGAGCAGGGGAAGAGCCTGGCAGGTGTGGGAAGGCAGGCTGGGCCGTGCGACACCACCAGGAGCAGGAGAAGCCAGGGCTCCCCGTTCTCCGGGAAGTTCCTGGCAGGGGCAGGCTCTTTGTAGAAGTCAGAGTTAGCGCCAGGCTTGCTTCATGGGGGGAGGCAGGGGCTGAGGGGACCAGGGGAGGAGAGGAGGAGGACAGAGAGTGCGATAGGAAGGTCAAGCTGGGCTGAAGAAGGTCCAGGGCGCCCATTGTGCCAGTTTTTGCAAAGGAGGGGCCAGGGCTGCCAAGAGAGCAGAGCCCAGGGAGGCCTCTGCCACGTGGGACAGCAAAGCCCACTGGGGTATCTCATTGCACTGGATGACCTCAGGGAGCAGTATGGAGACACGTGCGCGAAGAGGGGCCGGGCAGAAACAGCAGCAGGGCAGGCTGATTGAGCGCTTCCTGGGACCCTGTCTTCCCTCTCCAGGTCAACGACCAGAAGATGGCCATCCCCTATAGGCCCAATGAGCGCCTGTGGGTCACCCTGCGGGGCCAACGGCTGTATCTGGTCACCGACTTTGAGCTGGTCGTCAGCTTTGATGGAAGGCGCAGCGCAGGTTGTGGAGCGAGGGGAAAGGGAGCAGAAGGGACATTTCTGGGATGGAGGAGGGAAAACCACATCTTAGGCAAATGGTGGTGAGAGGACCCCTGCCTGGGAATGGGGCACCCAGCTCCAGAGGGGGTCCAGGAGGAGGTGGAGTGAGAACAGGAAGAGAGCTGGGCTCCCCGTTCCTCCCGCAGCGATCTCCCTGCCCAGCACATACCAGGGGCTCGTGCGTGGCCTGTGCGGGAACTATGACAGGAACGGCAAGAACGAGCTGATGCTGCCCAGCGGCGCCCTCACCCACAACCTTAACACCTTCGGCAACAGCTGGGAGGTGAAGACGGGGCACTCCCTCCTTCGCTTCCCCAGGTGAGAGCCTGGGGCTGGGGTGATGACCCTCCCGTCCTCGAGTGCAGGGAGACTGGCCTGGACCCTCTAATTCTGTCCTTTCCTCTCCCACTGACTGCTGTGGGGGCACCTGCTGTGGCAGTCCCAGTCTGTGCCTGCCCCGCCCTGCCTCCCTTCCCTGTGTTCTTCCTGCCTCATGTCACCTTCCTCCGCTTCACCTGCCCCAGGGCCTTACCGGAAGAGGAGAGCGGGGCAGGAGGAGGAGCAGCGGCGGGCTTCCATGTGGCAGCATGCAGCCCAGAGCAGCTGGCGCTCGTCAACAGCACCCAGGCCTGTAGGGTGCTGGCGGACCCCCTGGGCCCCTTTGCTGCCTGTCACCGGACTGTGGCCCCAAAGCCCTTCCAGGAGTGAGTCACGGGCCCAGGACTGCGGGAATGGCCCAGGTGCCTGCTCTGCTCCCCGCCCCGTGCTCTGCCGGTTCACGTCTCCTTTCTCCCTGTGGCCTCATTCCCTTGTGACCCTCCCTGGACAGCGCCTGATGTCTGTTTGGGGTTCCCTGCAGGGCTGGGTCTTCTTGCCCACCCCCTAACAGCCCCTTCCTCTGCCCCAGGCACTGTGTGCTTGATCTGTGCTCTGCTGGGGACCCCAGGGAGCAAGAGGAGCTGCGCTGCCAGGTCCTCAGCACCTACGCCATCCTCTGCCAGGAGGCAGGCGTGGCCCTGGCCGGTTGGCGGGACCACACCCGCTGTGGTGAGGCGCTGCCCCTCCCCCTGCTGGCCCCAGGCCCTCTGCCATCTGCCTCTGCTCACCTCTGTCCCACACTCGCCTCGCCGTGGGCTTCCTGTCTTGGTCCCTCCATCCCTGAACTCTCACCATGTCCAAGTTAGCACGTCCTCCAGCCTGACCCATTCTCTGCCTCACCCGCGCCCCACATCCCGCTTCTTCCCGCCATACCTTTGCTCGTCTAGTTCCTTCAGATGCTCCAGTGGCTCAGACACAAAGACCCTCGGACAAAGCTGGCCCACAAGTCTGGCTCCCCTGCCTATATCAGCTCTGAGTTCTGTTGGGTGACCTTGTCCCTGTTTGGCTGGCCCCAGCGCCAGCCAGTTTCTGACTATGACTTTGTCCCCTCAGCCTTGGCGTGTCCAGCCAATACAGTGTATCAGAGCTGTATGACGCCCTGCCCAGCGTCCTGTGCCGACCTGGCGGACCCTGTGGACTGTGAGGGCCCTTGCGTGGAGGGCTGCACCAGCATCCCAGGCTACATCTACAGTGGCACTCAGAGCCTCCCTCTGGCCCACTGCGGCTGCACCAGCAATGGCATCTACTATCAGGTAGGGCCGGCAGTGGGAGGCCCAGGGGGCAGAGGTGCAAGGGACAGCCAGGCCGGGGCTGGACACCAGAACTTCTCCTCCCGGCCCTACCCCCTTTCCAGCGGGGAGACAGCTTTGTGACCGAGGACTGCTCTCAGCGCTGCACCTGTGTCGGCGCCAGGACCTTGCTGTGCAAGCCCTTCAGCTGCAGTGCGGGGGAGACCTGCACCCTGGGGAACCTCACCCGGGGCTGCTTCCGAGGTGAGCCTGCACCCTGCTCGGCTCCAAGCGGCCTCCAAGCTGGGGTGTCCCTGGACCAAGGATCACCCCTCCCTGTCCTCTGCCTGGGACTCTTCCACATTGATGTCCCTCCCTCAGAAGCCCCTCCATCCTTGCAGAAAGCCCGTGTCTACGGAACCCCTGTCAGAATGATGGACGGTGTCAGGAGCGAGGAGCCAGCTTCACCTGCCAGTGTGAGCTTGGTTACGGGGGAGACCTCTGCACAGAGCCTCGGGATTTGCCACTCCCCGAAATGTCAGGTGAGAGCTTCATCCCAGGCCTTGTACCCTCAGAGCCCTGTCCCCACTGACAACCACCACGGAATTATTCTATACACATAATATTAACATAGAGTATGATATTGGCCAGGGGCGGTGCCTCACACCTGTAATCCCAGTGCTTTGGGAGGTGGAGGCAGGAGGATCACTTGAGGCCAGGGTTCCAGACCAGCCTGAGCAACATATCAAGAGCCCATCTCTATAAAGAAATTTTAAAAATTAGCCAGGCATGGTGGTGTGCATCTGTAGTCCCAGCTATTCAGGAGGCTGAGGCAGGCAGATCGCTTGAGCACAGGCATCTGAGGTTGCAGTGAGCTGTGATGGCGCCACTGCACTCCAGCCTGGGTGAGAGTGAGACTCTGTCTCTAAAAAGAATTTTAA
>NW_012137969.1:110355-142306 GCF_000956105.1 Propithecus coquereli | reverse complement strand
ACACACACACACACACACACACACACAGACACACACAGGCTGGGCTGGGGCGGCGAGGACAATTCCCCCATTCAAGATGCTGCCCAGGCAGGTTCTCCCAGCCTCCTGGGAAGGGGAGGGGGAGCCTCCTGAATGTTACCACCCCCCAACCTCCCCTGCTTCTCCCTCCCCAACAGGAAGATGAGGATGGGCTCAGTCCCCAGCTCCAACTGCCCGGTTTTCTTTCCCGCCATCTTTGCAGTTTCCTTCTTTTCTCCTGGTGTCTGCCCTCTCTCCGGGACACCTGCAGGGGCAGGCCTCTTTAGCTGGAGGAGCTTTTTCCATTTCTGCACCTCAGTCGCCGCCTGGTGTTGTGTGTGGGTCAGTGCGGGGGCCCCAGTTCACAGCTTGGGGCTCTCCTGGCCCAGGGGGCCTTGGGCAGTGGCCTTGTTCCCATTCCTACCTCTACGACCCTCTGATGGAGTCCCCAAAACTCCCGAGTCCTGTCCCCTCTCCCATGGTGACGTAGCGCCCATGTGTTGTTCCCCAGAGGGGGTGGCAGGGACTCAGTCCTGCGGAGGAAGGGGTGCGAGCAGAGGGTGCGGGCCCAGGCCCATCCCTTCCCCTACCCACCAGACATCGGGCCAGAGAAGGTGAATCAGAGCTGGTGAGGGGAGGATGGAAGTCGGGGGCAGCACTGAGACTGAGAACGAAGGCAAAGGGTAAATAAAAATGGTGAGGGGAGAGGGTCAGGGCAGGTGGGCGGCAGAGGCCCCCCGTGATGACCAGCTCCTGAGGCTGCCTGAGCCTTCCTGCCACGTCCAGCCCCCACCATGGGAAGGGGAAGTCCCACTGGGCAGGGTGGCCTGGCCAGGGGCACCCCTCCCTTCCTGGGGCCCTTTCCTCCTGCAGAGGTGGCCATCTCCGAGGATAAGCGCAGAGTAACAATGCCTTTCTAGAACCCAGTATCCTACCTGCTTTGACATCCCCAAACTCATGTCCCCTTTCCCTTGGGGTCCTACATCCTGACCCTCCCCTGCCCACTTGGCAGCCTTCGTTTCTTAGAGCCCAAGCAAGGTGTCCCAGGCCCTTCCCCAGGCAAGGACCTGCCTGACCCTGGGGGAGGGACGGGGTGTTTGCACCATGGCCTCAGGCTGGGGTGAGTGGGTCAGGCTACTTGATAGAGGCCAGCCTGCCCCCACCCCTCCCTCAGCTCCCATAGTGACCCCTAGGTCGTTTTTTGGAAATGGACGGATGTAGGGTGGGTGCCTCCCTAGAGGGTTACAGGCTGGGTCGCCCTTTGGAAAAAGCTACATTCCCCATCCTTAGCTTCTACCCAGCAAGACATCTTATCACCAGAAATGTAAAACTCAGAGTCACCTTGCACTACCCTTGGCACAGCGCTCAGAGGCCACTTCATTTCCTCTAAGAACCAGGCTCCTGGGGCAAGTCTTTTCTCCTGTATCAGAAGCCAGGGGTCTGGGGCCACAGCCCACCCTTCATCCTCCTCCCTCCCTGCCCTCTGCCCGCCCGTGATGGCAAGGTCCCCGGCTGAGTGGGCACCAGTGCGGCTTCCTCTCAGGGACAGCCCCCTACCTTCCCAGCCCTAGGCTCTGTCTCCTTCATATTTCTCCCCCAAGAACCCCCCCACAGACCCAGCTTCCTCTACCATAACCACATGGAAATCCACACCTCAAAAATAAATATTTTTATTTTAACTCCTTGTTTGAAGACAACTCAAAACTGAGTGACTTCGAAGGCACACTCTGGAACAATACCTGAGGAAAAAGCCAGAAAATCTGCGTTAGAAGCAGACTCACCTCTGGGTTCCCAAGGTTCCGGGCTGTGGGCTGGTTCTCACCTGTGTCTGCTCTGGCCCCTCTGCCTCTGCTCTGGCTCCGAATCTTCTCCCTAACAGCCGTGGGGGACAGGCGTGGGGAACAGGCATGGGTCCCCCCAGTGGCCCTAGGCTCCCCCCAGCCTTCCTCACTCCTTCCCAACTCACCTCCACCTCCTCCTCACTCTGTAAACGCACTCTCTGGTGGCCGCCAGCACTACAGCCACCACAGGCACCAGCATTCCCAATAGGATGGCCACAGAGCTGGATGCTTCTGGGTGCAGAGAAGAGAAACAGGGATGGGAGACAGGAAGGGGTGGGAACTGAGGGGTGGGGAGGACCTCATCCCCCTGCATCTCTGGCTGTGCTGGTTCTCCCTCCAGGAGGCTGTCACCCCCAGGGACTCCAAGGCCTCACCACCATCTCCCCAGCACCGCCCCCCCAGCAACCCACAACTCCCATAAGCCTTTTTTTCCTTTTTTTTTTTAAGGGTTGGGGGGGCGGGTTGTGAGGAGAAGTGCTCAGTTGCCTTGTTTGTTTTTGTTGAGACAGTCTCACTCTGCCACCCTGGGCTCAAGCAATCCTCCTGCCTCAGCCTCCCAGTGTCCCATAATCCTTTTTAGGGGGATGTTCATCCAGCTGGTGCCCTGGAGCCCAGGTATCATGTCGGCCAGCACCTCTCAAAGAGCAGCCCTGGAATCACTTCCCTCAGTCACCTGGGCACTTGCCGAAAATGCAGATTTCTGGGCCCGCTCCAGACCTACCAAACCGAATCTGACTCTCTGGGGGTGTGTCCTGGAATGTACACGAGAAGCCGCCCCTACCCCGAGGCAAGCTAAAGCTGGAGAACCGCTGGCCCCAGGCTCAAGGGAATGACGGTTTTGGATGGGGGAGAACAATGAAAGGTACTGGACAGGCACAGAGGGACACCGGAGGGGAAACAACAGCAGGGTGTGGCACACAGGTCCCAGAAGAAGGGCTGGGGTCCAGAGAAGATTCCAGAGTATGCAGATAGGAGATGGACACAGGTTCTTTGAGGACCCTTGTCCTGCTATGATCCTTATTATAATAGTATGTGTAATATAGAAATATATATGATATAATATATAGCATATTAATCATATACATTATATCTATTAATAGATATAATGTATATGATTAATATGCTATATATTATATCATATATATTTCTATATTACACATACTATTATAATAAGGATCATAGCAGGACAAGGGTCCTCAAAGAACCTGTGTCCATCTCCTATCTGCATACTCTGGAATCTTCTCTGGACCCCAGCCCTTCTTCTGGGACCTGTGTGCCACACCCTGCTGTTGTTTCCCCTCCGGTGTCCCTCTGTGCCTGTCCAGTACCTTTCATTGTTCTCCCCCATCCAAAACCGTCATTCCCTTGAGCCTGGGGCCAGCGGTTCTCCAGCTTTAGCTTGCCTCGGGGTAGGGGCGGCTTCTCGTGTACATTCCAGGACACACCCCCAGAGAGTCAGATTCGGTTTGGTAGGTCTGGAGCGGGCCCAGAAATCTGCATTTTCGGCAAGTGCCCAGGTGACTGAGGGAAGTGATTCCAGGGCTGCTCTTTGAGAGGTGCTGGCCGACATGATACCTGGGCTCCAGGGCACCAGCTGGATGAACATCCCCCTAAAAAGGATTATGGGACACTGGGAGGCTGAGGCAGGAGGATTGCTTGAGCCCAGGGTGGCAGAGTGAGACTGTCTCAACAAAAACAAACAAGGCAACTGAGCACTTCTCCTCACAACCCGCCCCCCCAACCCTTAAAAAAAAAAAGGAAAAAAAGGCTTATGGGAGTTGTGGGTTGCTGGGGGGGCGGTGCTGGGGAGATGGTGGTGAGGCCTTGGAGTCCCTGGGGGTGACAGCCTCCTGGAGGGAGAACCAGCACAGCCAGAGATGCAGGGGGATGAGGTCCTCCCCACCCCTCAGTTCCCACCCCTTCCTGTCTCCCATCCCTGTTTCTCTTCTCTGCACCCAGAAGCATCCAGCTCTGTGGCCATCCTATTGGGAATGCTGGTGCCTGTGGTGGCTGTAGTGCTGGCGGCCACCAGAGAGTGCGTTTACAGAGTGAGGAGGAGGTGGAGGTGAGTTGGGAAGGAGTGAGGAAGGCTGGGGGGAGCCTAGGGCCACTGGGGGGACCCATGCCTGTTCCCCACGCCTGTCCCCCACGGCTGTTAGGGAGAAGATTCGGAGCCAGAGCAGAGGCAGAGGGGCCAGAGCAGACACAGGTGAGAACCAGCCCACAGCCCGGAACCTTGGGAACCCAGAGGTGAGTCTGCTTCTAACGCAGATTTTCTGGCTTTTTCCTCAGGTATTGTTCCAGAGTGTGCCTTCGAAGTCACTCAGTTTTGAGTTGTCTTCAAACAAGGAGTTAAAATAAAAATATTTATTTTTGAGGTGTGGATTTCCATGTGGTTATGGTAGAGGAAGCTGGGTCTGTGGGGGGGTTCTTGGGGGAGAAATATGAAGGAGACAGAGCCTAGGGCTGGGAAGGTAGGGGGCTGTCCCTGAGAGGAAGCCGCACTGGTGCCCACTCAGCCGGGGACCTTGCCATCACGGGCGGGCAGAGGGCAGGGAGGGAGGAGGATGAAGGGTGGGCTGTGGCCCCAGACCCCTGGCTTCTGATACAGGAGAAAAGACTTGCCCCAGGAGCCTGGTTCTTAGAGGAAATGAAGTGGCCTCTGAGCGCTGTGCCAAGGGTAGTGCAAGGTGACTCTGAGTTTTACATTTCTGGTGATAAGATGTCTTGCTGGGTAGAAGCTAAGGATGGGGAATGTAGCTTTTTCCAAAGGGCGACCCAGCCTGTAACCCTCTAGGGAGGCACCCACCCTACATCCGTCCATTTCCAAAAAACGACCTAGGGGTCACTATGGGAGCTGAGGGAGGGGTGGGGGCAGGCTGGCCTCTATCAAGTAGCCTGACCCACTCACCCCAGCCTGAGGCCATGGTGCAAACACCCCGTCCCTCCCCCAGGGTCAGGCAGGTCCTTGCCTGGGGAAGGGCCTGGGACACCTTGCTTGGGCTCTAAGAAACGAAGGCTGCCAAGTGGGCAGGGGAGGGTCAGGATGTAGGACCCCAAGGGAAAGGGGACATGAGTTTGGGGATGTCAAAGCAGGTAGGATACTGGGTTCTAGAAAGGCATTGTTACTCTGCGCTTATCCTCGGAGATGGCCACCTCTGCAGGAGGAAAGGGCCCCAGGAAGGGAGGGGTGCCCCTGGCCAGGCCACCCTGCCCAGTGGGACTTCCCCTTCCCATGGTGGGGGCTGGACGTGGCAGGAAGGCTCAGGCAGCCTCAGGAGCTGGTCATCACGGGGGGCCTCTGCCGCCCACCTGCCCTGACCCTCTCCCCTCACCATTTTTATTTACCCTTTGCCTTCGTTCTCAGTCTCAGTGCTGCCCCCGACTTCCATCCTCCCCTCACCAGCTCTGATTCACCTTCTCTGGCCCGATGTCTGGTGGGTAGGGGAAGGGATGGGCCTGGGCCCGCACCCTCTGCTCGCACCCCTTCCTCCGCAGGACTGAGTCCCTGCCACCCCCTCTGGGGAACAACACATGGGCGCTACGTCACCATGGGAGAGGGGACAGGACTCGGGAGTTTTGGGGACTCCATCAGAGGGTCGTAGAGGTAGGAATGGGAACAAGGCCACTGCCCAAGGCCCCCTGGGCCAGGAGAGCCCCAAGCTGTGAACTGGGGCCCCCGCACTGACCCACACACAACACCAGGCGGCGACTGAGGTGCAGAAATGGAAAAAGCTCCTCCAGCTAAAGAGGCCTGCCCCTGCAGGTGTCCCGGAGAGAGGGCAGACACCAGGAGAAAAGAAGGAAACTGCAAAGATGGCGGGAAAGAAAACCGGGCAGTTGGAGCTGGGGACTGAGCCCATCCTCATCTTCCTGTTGGGGAGGGAGAAGCAGGGGAGGTTGGGGGGTGGTAACATTCAGGAGGCTCCCCCTCCCCTTCCCAGGAGGCTGGGAGAACCTGCCTGGGCAGCATCTTGAATGGGGGAATTGTCCTCGCCGCCCCAGCCCAGCCTGTGTGTGTCTGTGTGTGTGTGTGTGTGTGTGTGTGTGTACACGTGGGGGGTCCCCTCCTGCCTCTCCCCCTCCCCCACAGCCTCTAAACCAGCCCCAGCTGTCAACATCTGGCCCACATCTGTCTCCTTCATGACTGGACCCCCTGCCCCAGCCTGTGCCCCCTCCTCTCCTTTTAGGGGGCTGCAGGGCAGGGCTAAGAGCTCAAGTCTCCCTTCCCTCCCATAGCCCCCTGCCTCAGCTAAGGGAGGTGGGGGGGAGGCAGCCCCACCCCGGAGGTGCCCCAGGCTCTTGGCAGAGCCAGCTGGAGCCGTTAGAAGCAGCTGCCAGTGACTCATCTCCCAGGCCCCCACCCCCACCTCAAACACACCCTGGGGCCCAGAACCATGCCCCCCCACTGAAGCCCTGCTGTCCCCAGACCCCTGACCCCTCTCAGTGGGCCATAAAAGCCCCCAAACCCAGACCCCACTCTCCTCAGGATCTAGTCCATCCTGGTTCCCAATCATCCCCAGAGCTGGGACACTTCCCATTTTCTTTTATTTATACAAAAAGTTATTTTTTTAAATATAATTTAAGAACCCTCCAAGCACCGACGTTTGACGTTTGACTCTGGTTTCCACCACCTCATTGCCCCTTTCACTACCCACCCCTACAACCACCCCAGACACAGCTTGGAGGTCTCTGGGGGGGCAGGGGAATGTCTGGGGTTGTGGTGCGACCAAGGCACTGTTCTGGAAAGACACAAGGACGGGTCCCTGTTTCAACTTGGGCAAAGGAGGCAACAGTGAAACAGGTGACCGCCAACACAAAAAGTTATGACAAGGACCGTAGAAAAATGAAACAAAAGGTCTTGGGGTGGGTGAGGGAGATAAGACCAAAAACAAAACTCAAAAACCTTCAATATGAAGGCAGCAGATGGGGAGGGGCATTTACAAGGAAAAATGATTGAGTTTGGTGGTGAAAGCAGCAAGTTGGGACATCAAAGCCCAATGATTTTGTCACTGGGCCATGACACCCCTTCCTGCCTCCTGGGACAGGCTCCACCCCACAGCTCGTCACTCTCTCTTTGGTTTGCAGGAACACACCCCTTAAGGTGGGGGAGCACCTGGGGAGCCCTCTGGGGAGGTTAGGAGATTATGGGCACTTCCTTCCCCTCTGGTCACACCCAGTCCTGAGGGAAAGGCACCCTCACCCTTGGTCTGGGGTTACCCACTACCCACCCAGGTGTGTGTGGGGGTGATTTCTACACTCCCATATGTTAGAACCCCCAAATCCTGTCTCTGCAAATTGCCAACTCCCCACCCCGATAAGTTCAAAGTGCAATCCAGTGGGGCACAGGGATGGGGGCTTCTGTGAGTCCCCACTTTGCCCCAGGAAGAAGGGGAAGCCATGTCCCTGGGGTGGGGAGTTCCTGCAGGTCAGTACTGTGGGGCTGGTCCTCCTGTCCCGCCTGGGGCTCCGGACTTGGCCTGGGACTTCATGTGCTGGACACTGGCCAAGATTTTCTTCTGGTGTCCCGCCAGAGTGACTCCAATTCGGAGCAAGTCCCTGTGGAGGAACAGAGAACTCAATGAGAAAGAGGGTCCCCACGGTCCGGTCAGGCCTGTCAGCCAATCAGGAAGACCAGCGGGACAGGGGTACTGGCATCAGCAGTTGCCGGGCAGTTTCCGGAGGATTTAGGAGCCAGAGAGGCTGCTGTCCTGCGCAGCTAGCAGTGTTTATGTGGGGAGCCAGGCTGGCTTGGAGGCTCTGGGAAAGGGAGGAAAGAGAGAGAGAAAAGCCAACAAAATGAGGCTGGGGGAAAAAGCCATAATTGGGAGGGGGAAGGAGAACTGAGAAAGAAAAGGCCTAAGAAAGAGAGTTAGAGAGCTGCATGGAGAGGACCTAGAGCTGCTGACACCTGGAGACTGAGTTACGGGGACAGAGGAGGGAGAGGAGGACCCTGTGTCCAGGAGAGGCCGGGCCAAGTCAAGGAGAGGAGCGCCCAGGCCCCACGGGGCAGACTGGCCAGCGACCCTCTGTTCCAGATTTCTAGTCCTTCTACATCTGCTATTCAACCCGGGGTGAGAAAAGACCTCGGGAGAGAAATAGGGAGGCAGGAAGGAGGGGTACCAGACGGAGGCCAAGCAGGGATAAACAGCATTTGGGAGGCGAAGGAATCATAAAACCATTTAACGTTAAAGCTGGAAAGGATCTCCAAAACCGAGTCCAGTGTTCTCCTTTTATGGATGGGAAAACAGAACCAGAGTTGACACGTTGTTAATGTGAGAGCCGGGTCTGGAATGTAGATAGAGGCGCAAAGATAGATACAGATTGTGACAGATCGTGAGTCTCCAAGGAGATGGCCCAGGCCGTGATGGTGGGAGGAGGTGAGATGGACACACTGGCCCGGGAGCCCTGGGTCCTCAGCCCCAGGGGCTGTCACTGCTCGGGGCTCTTCTGGGCATGGCCCAGGGCAACTTCCTTAGGGTTGTCCTTCTGTGGAAACAGAGTCAGTACCACGAGTTGATTCCAAAGGCCCTGCAGACCCTGTGGGCCTGACTGGTGCCCATCCTCACTGCTCCTGGGCTCCCCTCTGGCTGCTCTGCAATCCCCGCCACCCCCTCAGCTCCTGCGGCCACTTACTCCGTGGAGATCTGGCTGACCAGCTCAAAGGAGCCAAACCCAGCGGCTGCAAAACTTTCTTCGTATCTTCCCATCTTGATGGCTCGAAGCCACTCGCCCACAGAGCCAAAAGCTGAGTAGTGAGGCTGCCGCTGATCCAGGAGCGGGTGCGAGGCCCTGGGGGGGAAGGATGGGGAGCAATGCTGAGTACCAGGCCTGAGTCAGGGCGGAGAAGCTGAGCTCAGCCTTGCAGAGGTGGACAGAGATCACCCCACTATCACCAAAGGGACAGATACTTCTGGACGGGGAGGGTGGCTCGCGGTGGTTTGCAGAGAGCAGGGCCCATTCTCTGGAGTCCTCACCCGCCATTCTCCCTGGCCACGATTTTGAGGCTGGCAGGATTCCGGATCATCTTGTCCAGGGCACTGACCACCTGCGGGAATCGGGGCCGGGCGTTTCGGTCCTTCTGCCAGCAGTCCAGCATGAGCTGGTGGAGGGAGGTGGGGCAGTCTGGGGGCGGGGGTAGCCGGTAGTCCTGTTCGATGGCATTGATCACCTGGAAGGATGGGGAGAAGCACCGGGTGAGGCAGTCCAGGAAGAAGAAAGATGCGAAGGGCCCCAAGGAGATAGTGGCTTAGCAGATGATGGGATGGGAGCCACAGCTCCCCAGAATCTGAGATCCAGGAACCCTCCTGGCCGGAGCTGAGGCTCTCTGCAGCTGGACGACCCAGCAGCTGCTGGCTATGGTGTAGTTGTGCAACCTCCCAACCCTGCCCTCCATCTCTGCGTCCTTCTGTGACCCAAATATGCTGTATCAAACTCTCGGATATGAAGATCAACTCTACTTTGTGCCACCCCCTCCAGCTCAAGGACCCAGCAGTGACGACACTCTGAGAACCCCACCCTCCCTCCTGTATCCCAGGTGAGAGAACACTCCAGGAAAGCTTGGTGTGACCATGGGACACTTACGTCCTGATTGCTCATGTCCCAGTATGGCCGCTCCCCAAATGACATCACCTCCCACATCACAATCCCATAACTCCAAGCATCACTGGCAGATGTGAACTTCCGGAAAGCAATCGCCTCGGGGGCTGTCCATCGGATGGGAATCTTTCCTCCCTGCAGGAGGGACAGAAAATGGTGAGCTGAGGGACTCACTGGCCCAGGCACACTGACCCCCTGCCCTTTGCTATTCCCCCTTGCTCAGGCCCCACGCCCCCAATTCCCCAACTCTGTTCTTTTCCTAGACACCTGGAATTCGGGTTCCCTAAGCTGACTGCCGCCTCCCTGGACCAGAGCCTCCAATCCCTCAGCCTCCTACCTTTCCAACTTGCTGTCCCCACCTGGCTGTAAGAACCCAGCTCACACCCCTCCCTGGTCCCCAGCCTTACCAGAGAGCTTGTGTAGGTGGGATCCGAAGAGTTCTCCTCCAGGAATCGGGAAAGGCCAAAGTCAGACACCTTGCAGACGAGGTTGCTGTTGACCAGGATGTTGCGGGCAGCCAGGTCTCGGTGGACGTAGCTCATCTCAGCCAGGTACCGCATTCCCGAGGCGATGCCCCGCAACATGCCCACCAGCTGGATGACCGTGAACTGCCCGTCATTCAGCTGCAGAGCAGACGAGGGAGAGGGGCGTGGTTAGGACAGCCCACCCGCTGCCATTCCCCTTCCCGTCCACTTCCTGCACTGTGCCTGCCACTTCCAGTCCCTCCTCACAGCTCACCTGCAGAGCAGGCCCCCCGAGTTCCCCGGGTGCCCACTTCCTTTCTCGCCCTGAGTTCTCTCAGCTCTCACTACAGCATCACAACACAATGCCTGTAACTATTCAGTGACACGTATTCAGTCTGTCTCAATTAGGTTATAAGGGGATGCTTTTAAAACTTGTTCTTTCATTTAACCTGGTACAGTGCTTCACATCCAGGAAGTACTCAATGAATGTGTTTTAGCTAACATGCTCCTTACGTTTGACAGCTCTGTCAGGAGAGTGCTCTGAGCTATCTGTCTACAGGTGGACATGCCTTTGTGCCAATCCAGCCGCCATCTCAGCACAGCCTTCTTGGACCAGCAGTGTGTCGTTTTGTAAGACAACAGTGAGGAATTGGAGTATGACCAGTGACCAGTGCCAAAGCCAAGGTCTAAAGCGCAACCTTGACCTTTATGGAGTTTGCTCTCACCGGGTAAACGAACCAGTCACAGACAGTTCACTAATCCCATCTTCTGGGTGCAGCTAGGATGCAGGGGACTCTCTGCAGCCTTGCAGGGCCAGGGACACAGAGACCAAAAACCAAATTCTGAATGCATCCTCCAAACCCACACTCGCCCTAGGCCTCCCATCTCAGTTCATGAAAACACCACCTGCCAAATGACCAGGGTGTAGACTTCAGAGTCTGCTGGTTTCTGTCTCCCCCTCGCCTGCCACTTGCAATCCATCAGCAAGTTCTGCTGGCCTTGCTTCCAAACATGTCCCAAATCCAACCACTTCCCCCGACCCCGCAGCCTGAATGAATGACAGCAACAGCCCCCTCGTTGGCTCCCAGCTTCTGTTCCTGCTCCCCTGCACCCAGCCAAAGGGATCCCTTTAAACCATCTCACTCTCCTGCTTAAACCCCTCCAAAGGCTTCCCCTCGAACCACCCACCTTGGGATCTACCGTTGCTCCTCTGCTCACTGGGTTCAACCATACTGGCCTTTCTGTTTCTTAAACATGCCAAGTTCCTGCCCACTCTGGGTCTCAAGTCTCTGCCCCCAAACACACTTTCCTCCCCATCTTCTCGTGACTGGCTCTTTCTCATCTACCCAGATGTCATCTCTTCTCCCACCTGCCCTCTCCCCTCCCTGTAACTGGACCTTTGTATGGTACCAACATAAACCCACACACCGCGCCACACCGTGTCCACAAGGGAGGGGTCAGGCTGTCCTCACACTACTCCAGGGTCTGTGTCGGCACCACTCATGTGTCTGCTGATGGCACCCATGTGGTCTAGCCACCAAAGTTGAATTTTGAACTTATCAAAACCTCAGATAGAGATTCCCTTATAGGAAATACAGAGAAACAAGCTAAATGACCCCAGAGGGAAAAGTTCCACAAATCCAGAAGGCAGGACATCCAGGGGAACAAGGACCCAGGTCTTCATCATGTCAGTGTCATGACAAGGAACTGTTTAGGATTTAGAGGCTCAAAAAAAATAATAACCAAGTGCAATGCCTGGTCCTGAACTGGATCCTGGTTTGGATAAACCAGCAGTAAAAAAGGGACATTTTGGGGGAACAACTGGGGAAACATGAATATCAACTGGGTATTAGGTGATACTAAGCAGTCACTGTAATTCTGTTAAATGCAATGCTATTTTGCTACGTAGGAAAATGTTTTCATTTTTTAAAAAAGATGCCCAGGCTGGGTGTGGTGGTTCACGCCTATAATCCTAGCACTCTGGGAGGCCAAGGTGGGAGGACCACTTGAGGTCAGGAGTTCAAGATCAGCCTCCGTAAGAGCAACACCCCATCTCTACTAAAAATAGAAAAAATTAGCTGGGTGTCATGGCGCACACCTGCAGTCCCAGCTGCTCGGGAGGCTGAAGCAGGAGAATTGCTCAAGCCCAGGAGTTTGAAGTTTTGTTCAGCTGTGATGATACCACAGCACTCTGCCCGGGGCAACATAGCAAAACTCTGTCTCCAAAAAAAAAAGATGCCCAATAAAGTTTAAAAAATAGCCAGGTGCAGTAGCTCATGCCTATAATCCCCGCACTTTGAGAGGCCAAGACAGGAGGATCGCTTGAGGCCAGAAATTTGAGACTAGCCTGGGCAACACAGTGAGATCCCATCTCTACAAAAAATTAAAAAATAGCTGGGCTCATTGGCTCACGCCTGTAGTCCCAGCTACCCAGGAGGTTGAGGTGGGAGGACCACTTGAGCCCAGGAGTTCAGGGCTGCAGTGAGCTATGATCTTGCCACTGCAATCCAGCCGGGCAACAGAGCGAGACCCTATCTTTAAAATAATGATAATAATGATAAAAATCAGCAAAATCTGTTAAAGTGACAAAAATGAAATAAGCTCTTCCCACCTCATCTCCAGCCACTTTTCCATGATCCTGTTTGATTTTTTCCACCTCTGAAATGATCTGTTTACTTTTTTAAAAAGCCTGTTTGTTTACTTGTTAGTTTTCAGAGCTGTCTACTCCCCAGGAGCAGAAATTCTGTCTGCTGCATGCCTGGCTTTATTCCTGGGGCCTAGCACAGTGGCTGGTGTGTAGGAGGCATCAGTAAATATTTGTTGAAAGAAGGAATGACAGGCCCTTAGCTGCATGGGTCAGCAGGCCCCACAGAGAGGCCGAACCTTCTGGCTTCTCGGGCTGCGGACGGGGAGTGCAGGGCGTGTCAGGGGAGAGGGCTGAGTGGCTCACCCGCAGGAAGGAGTCCAGGGCGCCGTTCTCCATGAACTCCGTGAGGATCATGACAGGCACACTGTTGGTGACCACGCCTTCGAGGCGGATGATGTTGGGGTGCTCGAACTGGCCCATGATGGAGGCCTCGCTCAGGAACTCGCGCCGCTGCCGCTCCGTGTAGCCACCCTTCAGGGTCTTGATGGCCACACAGCTCTCCTTCTTCCCGGGGGCCTTGAGCCGGCCCCGGCACACCTCGCCAAATTCTCCTGCAGCAAGGACACTGAGGGTCAGCTCCCCTCGAGCCCCGGTGTGGCCCTGCCTGCCCTCCACTGCCTTCCTGGTGCCAAGCAGTTTTCCTCTCACCTGCGCCAATCACCTCTTCGATCTTCACATAGGAGACGTCGATCTCTTTGGCAAATTCCCTCACAGCCTCATTAGGGTCTTCATAAGTGAAGGGGTCAATGTAGACCTTAGTACCTGGGGAACCGGGCAGGGCCCCGTTAGCCAGGAAGTAACTCCCACTGGACTCGGAGGACACCCTCTTGCCTCCCAGCCCGTTTCTGCCAGAGTAGGGCAACCCACCGTGCCCGATGAGATACTGTCCGTGTTTGTCCGAATATTCTGCTTCTCTCCCAGTGCTCTGCTTCCTGTAGCCAGTGAGAAAGAAGCAAAAGGTAAACTGAGTCACACATCTCTACGTCCCCATAGAGGAACACGGGGAAGGGAGGAACAGGGATGGGAGAAGATTCCCAGTGAACACAGGATGGTGGGGCATGCAGAAAGGCTTGCCCTGGACCACATGGGCAGGTAGCCATTTCCTCAGGGCCTCCAGGTGCTCAGAGCCCTTACCTGAGGCAGAGAACTGCGATGACAATGACCACCAGGACCAGCACCACACCCACGACTGCTGTGCCTGCAATCAGGGCCAACTGTTCCCGCCAGCTGTCACTGTCTGGGGGAGAAAAGGCTGCTGATCAGGAGACCCTGACGGCCCCTGCAGGCCCCCGCCCCAACCTGCAGCTCCTGAGCTGTGGTCTCCTGAGACCAGGCTCCCAGCATGATGGGACGGGTGGAGGGAGAGGACACAGGTGCACGGGGACAGGGGACAAACAGTGAGTTTCAAACTATTCTCCACGGGCCTGTGGGCTCCTCTGAAATCCCTCAGGGTGAGGAGGGGATGTCTCCCAACCCTGTTACTACCAGAGCAATTTGGATTTTGTTCTACTATAAATACTCATGTCCACACAAATTCTCATCTGAATGAAAGGTTCTGAAGGAGAAAAATTAAGACTTATAGCCAAACAGTGGAAACAACCCAAATGTCCATCAACAGATGAATGAATAAACAAAATGTGCTATATCCATACAATGGATTATTCTTCCCCCATAAAAAGAAATGAAGCATTGTTAACATGCTATGACATGGATGAAACTTGAAAACATTATGCTCAGTGAAAGAAGTGGCCAGTCACAAAAGACCACACATTGCAAGATTCCATTTCTATGAAATATCGGGGTGGGCATGTTCACAGGGACAGAGAGTAGATCAGTGTTTGCCAGGGGCTGGGGCAACAGGAGGATTGGGGGATGACGGCTAAGGAGTTTAGGTTCTCTTTTTAGGGTGCTGGAAATGTCCTAAAATTAATTGTGATGGCCGCACAATTTTGTGAATATATTAAAAGCCATCGAATTTTATACATTTGAAATGGGCGAATTGTATGGCATAGGAGTTACATCTCAATAAAAAATTTTTAAAAAATTACAAGGTTTAGAAAGCCACTGGTCTAGCACATTAGAACCAACACATGCTACCTCATTTAATCCTCAAAACCTATGAGAGGTTCCATGACATTCCCGTTTTACTGGGTGAAGGACCTGGGTTCACGGGTCAGGCTGTTGCTAAAGGTCACGCAGCTGGTTGGCCGCCAAGCCGGACTTCACGCCCAGCTGTGAGTTTCGACTTCTACATCCTACGCTCTCCCCAGTAGGCTGTGCCTTGCAGTGGAGAGAAGGAGGGGTGCAGGGATGTGACTTTGGGGGTCCCCTGACCACGCCCTGGCCCCCAGGCTCACCATCCAGCTGGGTCTGGCTGTGGTGCTCCTGGCCAAAGGGCCCATAGCCAGCCTCGGAGCGCGCCCGCACCTGCACCAGGTAGCTGGCTCCCCGCTTCAGCCCCCGCAGCTCCGCTCGGTTTTCCGACGTCTTCAGGAACCGCACACTGCTGGGGCCCTCGGCGCCCTGTCCAGGAGGAGGAGGGGGCTGACCGTCACCCAGGGCTCCCAGTTTCTGTGGCCCTTCCTACTTCCCCCTCTACTCCTGTGCCCCCATCACTAGCATCTTGGTCTGTTGGGAGGCAGGTGACAGGTGAGGCCATTGGGCTCACTTCTACATGCTCTGTGCAGTGTGTTTTGCATTCATTATGTCATCTACTCCTTGCAGCGATTCTGTGCTGGGACTGTTCTCACAGCTGTTCTACAGATCGGGAGACTGAGGCTCAGCGCAGCCAGGGGCTGGCCAATGTTGCACAGCTATTACCTGGCAGAGCTGGAATTCAAATGCCAACAGATGCCTGCAGTTCAGGTGTCCTAGCCCCACCCCCAGGGCCAGAGCCTGGTCTTACCTTCTCGTGGTACTTGACCTCGTAGTCCAGCACGGCTCCACTGGGTGCCCGGGGAACAGCCCAGGCCAGGCTCAAGCTGCTGGGTGATGACCGTGTCACCCGGATGTCGGACACTGCGGGGGGCACTGGGGACAGAGGCAAATGGGCCCTTCTGCATGGCAGGTCCGCCTCTTTCTAACTCTTCCTCTGCCGGCTACATGTGTCCCCCAACCGCCGGCTGTTCTGGGAACTTCTTCGGATCCTCCCTGCCTAGCCTTGGCTTGGCTGCCTCTGCCTCTCTGTCTCCTTCTCTCTCTTTCTGCCTCCTGGCCCAAAAGCCTTGACCCTCCATGTTTTCTGGGGACCCCATTCCCCAGCCCCACCCGTCCTGGTCAGGCCCCCAGCCCATCCGCACCCCTTGCTGGCCTTTCCCACGGACGGACATGTCTCCCATCCAACCATGGGCCCCCAGTCTCACCCTCTCTGTCGGTGGTGACATTGACAGGCTCAAATGGGACAGGCCCTGTGGCTAAGGAGGACACCCCGTTCAAGGCAGTGACCTCGAAGGTATACGTGAAGTCAGGACGCAGCCCTCGAACTGCCACCCAGGGCTCCACCAGGTCCCGGGGGCCGGGGTCGAAGGTCAGGTCTCCCCCGCAGGTCGTGCAGGAGCCCCCAGGGCGGCACTCCCGGCAGCGGAGTGCGTAGGTGAGGTCCTCTCGGCCGCCAGACTCGAGGGGGGCACTCCACTCCAGGTACAGGGAGGAGCCATTCAGGCGGGGAACCACACTACGTGGAGCGGACGGTGGGGCTGTGGGAGACAGGGGAATCAGGCAGAGGCTGCCCCGATCCGACGGGCAGCAGAGGGACAGGCAGCCATGCCAACCTCCTGCCTTGGAGATGGTGTGTTTCATCTGCTCCTCCAGGCTGGGGACCAGCATGCCGGGATCAACAGGAGGAAGCCCGGGGAGGACAGGGCTGTGGTGGGGTCCACCCCAGGGGTCTGCACTCCCTCCCCAATGAACTGTACCTGGCTGCTGATCACTTACTGGTGCAGGGTGCACCCCGGGGGTCCGTGCGGGCCCGAAAGTACCCGATGCGGCACTGGCAGACAGGTGATCCGATGCTGTTAGAATGGCTGTTGGCTGGGCATGGTTGGCAGGAGCCCTCTCCTGACAGGGGCTTGAAGGTGCCCTGGGCACAGGCTGAGAGACAGACAGACAGAGAGAGAGAGAGACAAGGGGAGAGGGAGATAGAGAGAGAGAGAGAGAGAGAGAGAGAGAGAGAGAGAGAGAGATTTTTCATCAAAAGCATGCACCAAACATCCAGTTGTGTTTAAGGTTGCACGAAGTGCTAAGGCAGGAGAATGGATGAAGCATGTCAGAAACCTCAACTCTAAGAGGAGAAAGGAGACCCTCCCTCCAGAGCAGGGGTCCTAACCATTTTTGACTCTCACCTTGGCAGTCTGGTGAAGCCTACAGATCCCTGCTCAGGATAATGATTTTAAATGCACATCACAAAATTGGATTGCAAAGGAAATAAAGTAAGTTGAGATGATCAAAACATTAAGAAAACAAGTTCACGATACAGCAATATTTGCATTTCTTTATTAACAAGACACAGCAGCAGGTCTCATAATCTCTGTGATATGGATGTCATGGTGAGCAAAAACAACATTTCGAGATTCTTGCAGCACCTGGAATGGGCTATAGGTACCCATGATTTGTCGGGTGCTCAAGTCTCAGGTCCTGCTGCGACTACACGGCAGTTGCTGACATTCCACATGGTGGAATTTCAGGTGAAGAGTTGTGAAAATAAAGTCATTTCTTTCCTCCACTAAAGCCCATGGATTCCCTACCTCCCATCTATAAAACCCAGGCCAAGCAGCCCTGCTCTAGAGAAAAAGCTAAGTGAGAATTCACCATCAGTAAGTAAGAGGCCACAGTAAACAAGAACAGACACCATGATCCCTTTGTCCTGAGCCAGACAAGGACCCCTCCCCAGGCCAGTCCTGCACCTGGAGTTGGATAGGGCTAGAGAGAAGAGTCTGGAAGTGAGGAAGGGCTCAGAAAACGGGCCCTCCAGGAATTGAGTGCTCAGGAGAGTGAAGAATGTTCAAAATGAAAACTGAAGAGTGGGTCCATGAGTGGGGTGTGGGACCCTCCCCCTAGATACGCAGGCTTCGTGGGGGAGCTCCAGCCCTTACCTCGGCACTTGGTGTTGCCCTCAGTAGCCTCGAACCCTGGAGAACAGCTGCAGCCTGTGACCGGCTGCTCGGCCCACTGGCCGTCCTCGCGGCAGTAGAGGCTGGGGCCAGGGCCCGGGGCGGGGACAGCATCGGCCACGCAGCTCCCCGCCACGGGCACGACCAGCTCCCGAGGCACGGTCTCCGGGAAGTGGGTTAGGTTCACAGTCAGCGGGGGGCACTTCTTGTAGAAGAGGTGCAAGGACAGCAGGGCCATGCAGGCCCCCTGGTCCTGGAAGGCCAGGTAGAAGCCGGCCTTGCTGAGCGGTCCCAGACGCAGGGTCTTAACGTTCACCTTCCCCGTGGCCTCGGCTCCAGGGCGCTTCCGGGTCAAATGCTCAGCAGCCACGGTGTCCACCTGCCGGGTGGGAAGATGCACTGCTGCTGTTCCCACTCCCCTGAGGACCCATGGACTATCTTCTTCTGAGCTCACCCTCCTTGACTTCTTGGGTTCCTATTCCAGAACCTTCTCTCCACCTTCCACAGTGCACACTTTCCTGCTAGCCCCAACATTGTCCAGTCATCCCTGCTGAGCTCCTACCATGTGTCCAGCCTCTGTCCTGTACCCCTTCCCCGTTCACTTACTCGTTGTACAAACATTTACCAACACCTACGGCACACCAGGCCCCGACCCCAGAGCCAAGGAGACGGAAACGAATGACTCCCAGAGAAGTTACAAAGCACCATGGTGCTGGGCCAGGTATGTGCCCAGTGCGGGATTCCAGGGCACACAGAATCAGCCAAGGCCACAGAGAGGACCTCGGGCTGGAACTTGGAAGACAGGCAGGGGTTGGGTGGAAGGGGCCAGGAGAAAGCATGCAGGGTGAGGCATCAGGTGATGCAGAGCCCGGGGCTGTGAAGGTGTAGTCAGAGAACAGAAGCACAGGGGGGTAGGGTGGCTGAGGTGTTGCAGAAGCAGCATGAGCCTGGGCCTCCCAGGGGGCAGGGCCAGGCAGCCAACGTGCACGCCACTGCTCCACCCTGGAGACCACCTTCTTCCCTCCCCACATTTAAGCCTCCTCCTTCCAGCCCCCTGCACCCCTGCCAAAGGCCTGCTTGCTGGGTCCCCACTTTGGCCGTGAATGAGTCCCGGGGCGCCTGGGTACCTTGATGTAGGGGTTCTCCATCCAGGCTGGCGAGGCGGCTGTGGCTGTGTCAGCATCGCTCTCATAGTAGAAGACGGTGAAGGTTTCCTTGCAGGAGCGCCCAGCCCGCGGCAGGGACAGGCACTCAAGCATGGTGAAGCGCAGCGTGGCGTACACGTGGACGGCACCACGCCGTGGGACCCAGCCAGTGCGCAGCCAGTGGGCCAGGCCGGGGGCCCGCTGCATGTCGCACACCTCGTAGGTGCGCACACTGTGCTGCTCCTCGTCCAGGCCGCTCAGCTCCTCCCACTGTGGGGAGAGGGAGCTCAGCCTGGGGCCACTGCGGGCGGCGGGGGGGGCGGGGGGTCTGCATGGGGCATTTCCCACGGAGCAAGGAGGGACTGGGGGAGAGGCTGCTGGGGGTCCTCTGGGAGCAAGGGCTCAGAGGAACTCCTGCTCAGGCTGCTGCCATCTGGGGCGGCAAGGGGGGTACAGGAAACAGACAGCGCAGTTACCCCTCCTCCTTCCTCCCTCAGTTTCCCTCCAGAGCCCCAGCTCCCAGGCCCAGCTCTTACCTGCCCCTCCACCTGAGGGAACGTCACCCACTTCAGATCAGCAGTTTCCAATTTTGTGTTCAGTAGGGTCTCTGAGACAGACGAGAGACAAAGTCAGCACTTAGGGCAGGGAGGGGGCCAGGAGGACCAGACCCCTGGGAACTGAGACAGGTGGGTCCTCTTAGCTCTAAGCTAGAGGAGTGGGGAGGGGGGCAAGCTATGCCCTCTGCATCCCTCTCTGATTTCCCACCTCTCTTTCTGAATGCCACCCCACCCCCAACAGCTGGCAGGCCCCCAGATGCCCACAGATCTAGGCCTCCCGGAGGGTTGTGCCCTGAAGCAGGGGCAAAAACCAAAATGCTGGAAGGGAAGCAGGGTCAACAGCGCAGAAAGGGTTAAAACGAGAACTGCCCTGGTCCTGACCAGTACCCAGCACCCAGCACGTGGGCAAAGGGCTGCTGGCAGAGGACACACCTCCCTAGGGGCTGTCTCAACCTCCACCTTCCCTGTCTACCCCCAACTCCACTCCCCTTCTAAGTCCCCACCCCCTCTTCAGGCCAAACCTCCACCCCCTCCCGCTCTAAAGTGGTGCTCTGTAACTGAGGCCCAGCCTTGTCGCCTCCCCAGAACCCCTCCCCCCAGTCCTCAAGGAAGTGCTGGAGGCCAGGACGCTTGGGTTCCCGCCCTGGGCCCTGCAGAGGCCTCACATCTGGATTTGGTTACGGGAAGGCGAAGGGGAGGAGATTGGGGGGGGATGAACACACCTGGCTTGGCTCGCATCATGGGGGAGGGGACAAGCGCTGGCGGAAGGGGGGATTAGGAAAAACTACACAGCCCCGGGCAGTGGAGGGTGGCAGGAGGATGGGGGAAGGTGGGAGATCCCCTGGAAGGAGCAGAGATGGGGCTCCCCAGGGAACCAGCAGCACACCTGGGGCTAGCACTGTGGGGGCTGCAGGAGAGAGGGAAGGGGGGGTGGGTGGGAGGTGGGACAGCTCCTCCCAGGGACCAAGTGATGTCCAGGGGGCTGGGGCAGGTGGACCCGGCCAGCCTGAGGTGAGGTCCTGGGCCCCCATGGGTGGCAAGAGACAGCCCAGCACGTTGGGGACAGGATGCCCGGGTTCTGGGGAGGGGGGGATAGAGGCTGCCGTCTCCACCCTCCATTGTTCCAGGCTGGATAGTGTTTTCCTGTCTCTAATTTACACACTGTCTCTGCCTCAGGGCTGTCCTCAGCTGAGTGCTAGCTCACTTTCTCTCACCCCATCTGGGGCTCTGGCCTCCAGCTCGCTTTGATCTGTCAGTTCGCTGCGTCTCTCACCTCTCTCTGTCCCACTCTCTGTCCACTGCCATTTCTCTTCCTCACTGTCTCTATCTCTTCTTGCTTTTCTGTCTCCCACCCTTTTCACCTTCCTTCGGGCACATGGCTTTGGATAAATTGCTTAACGTTTCTAAGCCTTGGTCTCTTCATCTGAGAAATGGGGGCAATACTACCTCCCACCCCCAGCGTTGTCCAGACGGTGAGAACAGCATTTGAGAAGTGCTCAGCACAGGCCTGGCGGATCTCAAGCACGGGCACTGCAAGAACCATTTCCTCTCTGCATCCATCCCTCCCTCCTGCCACAGTTCGCCCTGTGGTTTTTCTGCCCCTTTGGCCTCCTTCTTCCCCCGTCCATGGTCCTCTCCCCTTTCTTTCTCTGACCGGGGCAAACCTACCCCACTCCCTCCCCACACCTCTCCTTTGATCCCCAGCCCAAAGCAGACCTGCCCAGCCTCAGCGAGAGGGGTTTTCCACCTAACTGCCTTTGATTCCTCCCCCTGCAGGAGCCCCCCATGGCCCACTCCCTAGAGACCCCTTTGATAGGCAGTGAAGGGGTGGGAAGCAGCTCACTGAAAGGAGATTAGGGACCCAGGAGGGTTTATAGGGCTCTGGGCTCCCCCTCTAGGGGAGAAGGAGGGACACAGACTCACAGATGAAGAAATATTTGGAGGTGAATACAGAAAAATAGACATTTGGAGAGACTAGGAGGTCGTAGTTGGGCTGAGTTAGGGCTACACAGGCTGTGTAGGTCCATTTCTGCTGGCTGGTAGAAGGACTCAGGCAGGGCCGGGGCCTAGACGGCAATGTAGAGAGGTGGGGTGCAGCCCAGGGAAACAAGGGAAGGGGTCGCGCTGCAGCAAGGGCAGTGGCTGGGAGAGCGATGGGGGGGGGTGTGGAGTGTAAATGCAGAAGACCATCCTGACAGCAGTGTGCAATTGCGGGACCAAGGTGTGGATGCTAAGGAACTGCCGGCGGGGGTCGTTTTATGGCCTAGCCCGAAGTTCTGTCTCGTCTGCAGTTGCTCCTCCAGAAACGTTCCCTCATGTTCGGGAAGAGGTCGGGAGTGGGACAGAAACTCTGCCGATAGTTTTGAAGATCGGGGTAGGGAGGGCAGGAAAGGCTGCCAAGGGCGTCTGGAGTCTGCAGCACGAGTCGGGGGAGCCGGGCTCGGGGAGCGTCCCGGGTCGCCGCTCGACTCCATCTCTTCCCAAACAAAAGAAAACTCCACTCCCCGCCGGGCCGCCTCCTCCCGCCCCCCCTCCCATTCTAGCTCTGCTGGTCCGAAGCGTCTGGGGTTGGTGTGACGGGGTAGGGGTGGAGAGAGGTCGGCTCCTCTACTCTGAGCCCCAACTTTGGGGGCCCCAGGAGTGACAGGGTGCCCCCAAGGAAACTCACCTTCTAAAGCGGTGACGAGCGAAGCCCAGCAGAGCAGCGCCCGGAGCTCCATGGCGCCGCCTGACTCCGGTAGGAACGGATCCGAGTTTGGGGGGCCCTAGGCCCCCCAGGTTTGACCCCCCTCCCCGACTCCCTGCGCGGGACTCTCCGTCGGCGCCCTTAGCGCCGGCCCATGCGGGCGCGCCGGGCACCGGGCGGCGGCGCCCAGGTGTGGCCCCGCGTCTCCGCCGCGCGCGCAGGCGGCCGGCCGGGGGCGTCCTGGCAGTGGCCGCGCCGGGCGGGCGCAGAGCGAGACGTGGCTGGAGCCGGGGTCCCGCCGGGGCCTTGGGGTCCCGCCCCGGCTGGCGGGGGGTGAGCCGGCCGCTCGCGTTCTCCCCCCCTCCCTGGAGTGACGCTGCTCGCGCTGCGGGGCCAAGTGCGCTCCGCGCGGGCGGGGAGGGTGGGAGCCCGAGCGGGGACGGAGCGGGAGGGAGGGAGACTACAGAGAGGGGCCGGGCGGGCCGGGCCAGGGCTGGGCCGCGCTGGGACTGGGCCGGGCGGCGCCTGGCCCGGGAGGGAGGGGCGCGCGGGGGGCGGGGCAGCTCCCCCCAGCCCGGGCTCGACAAGGGGGCCCGGGCACGCTGATTGGAGCGCGCGCTGCTGAATAATTCATGAGGGAAGGGGAGAGGGGCGCAGAGCGGAGCAGGTCGGGAAGTTGGGAGAAAGTTTGGCGAAGGGGGAGGGGTAACGGGCGAGGAGCCCGGGGACCGCCCAGACGAGCACAGTGGCCGTGCGCCTTGCCCGGGACCAAGCATGTCCGGGCTGGGGCCCAGGGACCCCCGGGACAGGCCCGAACCCGGCAGACACCGGGGGAGCAGGGAACACACCGAGCAACACCGAGGGCCTCACGGGCGTGCGCGCAATGTGCAGCACACACACAAAGCCCACTCTGACCTCCTGCGGACCTGAGATTCCACTCTTGGATGCGCCCACCACCCCTAGTTGGCTCAGGGGACTGCGGGTGGGAAAGGGAAGGAGAGGTAGAAGCTTTTGAGAATGGAGGCTCGCCCAGAGGACCCTGAGCGAATGTTCACACAATCATTCCGTAAACATTAAGTATTGGGGATCTACTGTGCGCGCACCCTAGCGCTGAAAATGTGCAGAGTAGGTGCGCAGTAGGTTGCGCTGGGTGGGGAGGAGTATAGAAAAATCAAGGAAGCGAGGGTAAATAAAAGGTAGGTGTGTCCGAGAGGGTGAGGGGTCCGGACAGATCTGCAAATCACCCTTCTCACTCTCACTCTTGCGTTTTGGGGGGGGGTTCCCCGCCGCCCGCAGCCGTGACCCCGGAGGCTGGGGCTGGGGCTGCTGCTGCTGTCTTTCCTGAGGCTGTTTCCTGTCTGGCTCCTGGGGGCCCTCGGGATGGCTGGGAGGGGCCCTTCCTCTCTTTGCCAACTCCCCCCCTCCCATCCATCACTTAGTAGGGAGGGTCCAGGAAAGCCTTGCTCCTCCCACCAGCCCCCTTCTACTTCAGGGCACCTACAGTGTGGATCACTGGGTGGAGGGATGAGGGGGTGTGTGCTGCGGGAGGCAGCCCCTGCAAGAGCTGGAAGGAAAGGACTTAGATTCAGAAAGTAATTAAGGAGGACAGAGTCTGGAGCAGCTAAGCGGCCAAAAGATAAGGAAGGAGGAGTCCAGGATGCTTGGAGGGGTGCTGAGCGCCATGAACCCCCCCACTCCCAGAGAGGACAGCCAGGCCTGGGATGACCTCTTGTCCCAGCCTACTTATCTTCCTCCACAAGAGGTGCTCCCCACAACCCTGCCCTTCCTCGTTGCCCTGCCTGGGTCCTGCTCCGGGGTGGGGGGGTCACCGAGGGCAGGAAACAGCCGGCTTCGCTGGAGCCAGGCAGACCAGGCTGGAGCGGGAATCCCCTCCTCCCTTCCCGATCTAGGCCAAGGCCCTTCTCTTATGCAGCGTCTCCCTCCCTGTCATCCACACACGCCCCCAACCCTCCCCTTTCGCTGCCCCCCCTCTGCACCTGGACCCTCTATCCTCTAAAAGTTATGTCTTCTATCTCCTCCTGGGCTGTGCCCTTGACATCCCTGCCCCCAGACCCTTGATTGCTTGAATTTTCCCATTTAGTGGGAGATGCAGTTCATCATGGGGGACGGGTACACAGAGGAGTCACATGCCTGAACAAGGGAGAGATACACAGCGAAATGAGGCAGAGTGGAGTGAGGAGACATAGGGGCAAAGGGGTGAAGCGGCTCCTCTTAGATTGGAGCCCTGTATATTGACCCCTGGAGACCAGGACCCCTCAGCTAGAGGGCAGAGAGGGCCCTAGATGAGAAAACACCCATCCTATCCCATGTCAGGTCATCAGCCCCACTCCCCAGCCTGTAACCAGATTTCTAGTATTTAGTGTATACCACTCAAAGAATCAAAGAATGAATAAATGAAACCTTTATTGAACATCTACTATGTGCCAAGTGATCACTGTGCTAGTTTTTAAGATATGCAAAACATGGCTCCTGGCCTCAAAAGAGAATCTGGTGAAAATTAATATAATTTTTTGTATCATCTCGTGTATTATAATCTGGTGAAAATCCCGTGATTTCCCCTTTCCATGGCGATGACATCTGAGATTTTTCACTCCACTTCTCAGGAACCACCCTTGGTCTATCCTGTGCGTGTGAGATCATTTCCTCCATACCTAGACCACCCAGAACCTGGAACCGCTTTCCAGGCAAGCTAGTTCAGTAGCCATTGAATTGCATGACACAAGTGAGCAGTGTCACCACCTGAATCCATGCTTGTTCTACAGACCTCAACAAATCTCTCCTTTCCTCATTATTAGAGCACTTCACTGTCCCCCCACCCCAGATGTTAGGCTGTCACCCTCATTCCCTGCCCAGAGCAATACAATGCTATCACACACTGCCTTGCCAGGACTTGTGCAGAGCATCCCTGAATAGCTGGTAGAGTTTCTTTTTTTGTCCACACAGTGACAGTTGTTTTGCATAGTGTTAGAGTTAGGACTTTTCCTATGTGTAACAAATAACAAACAACAAACCATCCCTTTTCTCAGTAAATTGTTGACCTTGTCACCTCTCTTCCCATATCCCAGTTTCCCCCCTTCTGGGCCACCTAACTCTGCCAGGTCCAAAGTTCAGGTTTACCTGGAAGTTTAGAAGTTTAAGCTCCAGTGCCTTCACCTGCCTGGCTTCTTCCACTGCCCTGGTTAATGAATGCCATCAATTTAAACAGTTTTTAAAGTGAGTCACAGCAGGAGAACACTTGAAATGATCTGAAATTTTACAGCTCTATTATGAAAGGAATTTGATAGAGGTTTTGACATTCCCAATTTTAAGTTGTAAAGATCAAAGAACTTTTTATAAATCCTCAATAATGAAAGAAAAAAAATTCAATTGGTTATACTAAAGACTGAGAGAGAGAATAGAAAACAATATTACAAAAATCATTATCAGGCCGGGCGTGGTGGCTCACGCCTGTAATCCTAGCTCTCTGGGAGGCTGAGGTGGGTGGATTGTTTGAGCTCAGGAGTTCGAGACCAGCCTGAGCAAGAGTGAGACCCTGTCTCTACTGAAAATAGAAAGAAATTAATTGGACGACTAAAAATATATAGAAAAAAATTAGCCGGGCATGATGGCGCATGCCTGTAGTCCCAGCTACTCGGGAGGCTGAGGCAGGAGGATCGCTTGAGCCCAGGAGTTTGAGGTTGTTGTGAGCAAGGATGACGCCACGGCACTCTAGCCTGGGCAACACAGTGAGACTTTGTCTTATAAAAAAAAAAAAAATTATTATCATAGGTAATTATATATGATTTTTGTAATAGGTGGCCAAAGAATACACATCCAAGAAAAAGATAGGACATGAAAGTATTACAGAGGTGTATCAGGCTTATTTGCTACAAATATTTTTCTAGATTTTGTAATATTTATGATATTTGTTACCTTTTAAACATTTTCCACTTGTAATTTCTCAATCTAAAACGTTAACTTTTTTTTTTTTTTTTGGGACAGAGTCTCACTGTCTTGCCTGGGCTAGAGTGCCGTGGCATCATCCTAGCTCACAGCAACCTCAAACTCCTGGGCTCAAGCGATCCTCCTGCCTCAGCCTCTCGAGTAGCTGTGACTACAGGCATGCGCCACCATGCCCGGCTGATTTTTTTCTATATATTTTTAGCTGTCCAATTAATTTCTTTCTATTTTTAGTAGAGACAGGGTGTCACTCTTGCTCAGGCTGGTCTGGAACTGCTGAGCTCAAACGATCCACCGGCCTCGGCCTCCCAGAGTGCTAGGATTACAGGCGTGAGCCACCGCGCCCCGCCCACATTAACTTTTTTTTTTTTTTGAGACAGAATCTCACTCTGTTGCCCAGGCTAGAGTGCTGTGGCGTCAGGCTAGCTCACAGCAACCTCAAACTCCTGGGCTCAAGCGATCCTCCTGCCTCAGCCTCCCAGGTAGCTGGGACTACAGGCACGTGCCACCATGCCCAGCTAATTTTTTCTATTTTTAGTTGTTTGGCCAATGTCTTTTCTATTTTTAGTAGAGACAGGGTGTCACTCTTGCTCAGGCTGGTCTGGAACTGCTGAGCTCAAACGATCCACCGGCCTCGGCCTCCCAGAGTGCTAGGATTACAGGCGTGAGTCACCGCGCCCGGCCCACATTAACTTTTATATCTAATTTTATAATCATAATTTTATTTTCACTTTCTTAAGGAGGGTCCCCCAAATTATATAAACTTTAGGACCCACAAAATCTGAACCCACCCCTCTATACAGAATGTCCTATACAAAGTGTATATAAAACTGCATTAATTTTTTAGTGATTGTATATTTACATGTGTGTGGCTCTGTTTCAGGAAAGCAGGTAAACAGATGTTGTGCCCACCACTGTAAGTCCTGTGTAGGTCTGGCCCATAATAAGTGTTTAATGAATATTTGTTGACTATTTATTTATTTATTTAGAGACAGGGTCTTATTCTGTCACCCAGGAATGCGGTGGCCCTATCATAGCTCACTGTAACCTTGAGCTCCTGGGCTTAAGGGATCCTCCTGCCTCAGCCTCCCAAGTAGCAAGGACTACAGGGGCACGCCATTATGCCTGCCTAATTTTTAAAAAAAATTTTTTGTGGAGATGGGAGTCTTGCTACATTGCCCAGGCTGGTCTCCTCAAACTCATAGTCTCAAGCCATCCTCCCACCTTGGAGCATTTATTTATTGAACATTTACGATGGGGGACAGGATGGAGAACATAAAGCCATCCTCTGCCTTCCAGGACTGGACCAGCCCAGGGGTAGAAACATCCATGAGACCCACGAGGTTAAGTGTGAGCATAAGTGGTGGTGTCCAGAAGGTCCCAGGGGATCGGGAAGGAAGCACTGCTAATCCAGCCTACAGGTTCCAGGTGCACTTTCTATAGAAGGTGGTGCTGTCTGAATGAGGCCTAGTGAAGACTGGTGGGAAAGGAGTTTAACGGCAGAAGCAGCAACAAATATAAAAGCGCAGACCATGGCGAGATTGCCCCATTCAGAGAGCTGCCAGAGGTCACGACGCCAGGGCAGAGAGCTCAAGGACCGTGGATGAGCCGGAGAGGTGAGTAAGGGCCAGCCTCAGGTCATTGCCTGGTTTTTCCAGGAGTGTTGGCTTGTCCTGAACGCATTGGGGAACCTCTGAAGAGTTTTAGGTGAAGAAGCAACATCGTGGAGTTTGTAGGGAAAGATCCTGCTTGTACAACTTAGGAGAATGGGTTGAAAGAGATCAGGGCTGAAGGCAGAAAAACCAGTGCAGCATCCAAGTGACAACCTGGGCATGGGCAATCACAGCAGTGCAGTCAGGGGTGGATTCAAGAGATGTTAAGGAGCTAGAGCAGGCAGCACACGGAGCCTGGCTGTGGTATTGAGGAAAATTGAAATAAAGGATGACTCAAGTTTCAGACTTGGGCATAGAGGGCTAGTGAAACAGGGACTGCCAGGAAGGAAGATGAGGGACATGTTGAGTTTGAAATCTCTGTGCATCATCGAGGCAGCAGGGCCAGAGGTCAGCGAGGTCTGAACTGCAGGGTCTAGAGCTCCAAGACTGCTTTTTGGCTGGAAACACAGGTTTGGGTGTTATTGGAATAGGATGGTCCCGGAAGCCTGTGGGGAGTAGGAGTGGGGGCTGTGGCAGAGATGCTACAGATCAGGAAGACCAGACTGAGGAAGTCAAAAACAAACATTATCATATTTAAATCATCATCATAAGAACCTCGTTAGGGAGGCGGGATGGGTATAATCATGACACCTATTTTCAAAATGAAGAGATGGGTTCAGAAGGTTAAGTGACCCATCAAATTCTCTCAGCAAGTAGATCCCCCCAGGCCAGCCTGATTCCCTGTTGTGTTTGCCCACTGCTCTCAGCAGACAGAAGGGGTTCCCAGCCCCACCTCCAAGGACCTGTAAGACCCCTCAGCTCCTTCTCCTCCTTCCTCTCTTACTCACAGGGCCCAGGCCTGGCAAGGCTGTTTCCCTTCCTCTGCCCTGGAGCCTTTCTCTTTCCACTGGCCCTGAAAGGGGTGTGATTTACCCCCTAATATTCCACGGAGACTTTCCTATCCTGCCCCCATCCTTGGTGCTGGGGATAGAGGAAGGGACCCTGAGCACGACTGGAATAGCAGGGGTCTGAGAGAAACAGCTAGGAATGGCTGTGAGCACCAGCGAGCTGGTAGGAATGGGTGGAGCTCCCAGCATAGGCAGGGACACCAGAGGGGGTGGAGGTGGGGAAGATGGACGCTAAGGGGCTTTGGCTGGAGGGGTGGGTGAGGGGAGTGGAAAGGTGGGGGGGGAGGGGGAGAGGTAATGGGAGGCTCATTGTCCCAGCGGGGGGGAAGTCTTTTGTTTCCTCTCTTCCCCTGGCAGCCTGACAGGATATGAGGCCAAGCCCCCGCCATGCCAGCATCCCCCCACCCACTGGACGGCACTGTGGCCCTTCCCTTACCATTGTGTCCTTGACCTGAATGGAGGCGGGGTAGGCAGGAGGCGGGCTCTAGGACAGACTATAAGAAGGACTATTTGTGGCTCGGAGCTAGGCTACCTGGGTCCTGAAGGGACAAGAAACCCTTGGGCTGGTTAGTGGTGCTTGGCAGGGCAAGAGCTATCTGTGGGGAGGAGCAGGAAGCCAGGCCGGGTGGGGCCAGCACAGAGGGTAGCAGGTCGGGCCAGGGGGAGGTAGGCTGGGCCCCCGGAGGCGATGACGCAGGGCTTCAGTCCTCTCCCAGCCCCCACTTTTCCAGCCTGGGGGCCAGAGAGCTCACCTGAGCCCCGGGGGCCCCCCCACCCCACCCCCTCCATTCCCTAAGGTTGACATCACCCCACCAGGGCAGCAGGGATCTGGTAAAACCCAGCAAACTCAAGTGTCCCTCCTGGGCCTTCCATATCCAGTTCCCTACATGCCCTCCCTCCCCAGGATCCAGGAGTTTGGCCTCACACTGCTGTCCTCTAGAAACCCTGGAATTTCATCCCTCCCCTCTGCTCCCTCCTGGGCCATTTTGCTCCATCAGCTGTTCCAGCAGGAAGGGCGCCCTGCTCAGCTCTGCCTCTCTTCCCGGCCTTTTGTTTGCCGGGTCTGCAGGAAATCGTAGGGGCGGTGGCCACGGGCTCATCTGCCCCTGGGACCTGGGGGAGGGGGTTCCAGATTCACCAGACTTAATCCTGGGGGGCTCACGGCGGGAGTCGGGGGTGGAGCTGGAGGATCTCCAGGGAATTAGCATTTAAAGCCTAACTCTGAGTGAAGCACCCACAGGCTGGGCAGATTGGACATGCTTGTCCTCAAGCTGCTGGACCGAATATATGTGCGTGTTTGAGGATCTGGGATCCTTAGAACTGGAGGCTGGGCGGACACTCTGAGGTCACCTAATAGGTTAACAGGGGCGTTAACATTGGGGGAGGAAAACCTAGATACTAAATCCCACAACCTCATCTTACACGCCTCCGGTCCTGAGGATCCCAAGAGGCGGGGAGGCAGGTCAGACCAAGCAGTCTCTGAGACTTCGTTTATTATCTTTTTCCTTAAAAAATGGTGGAGAGGAGGACTAGCACGTAGCCCCAGAATTCGCGCCTTCCCAGGACGCAACCGCAGAAAAGGCGGCGGCGTGGGCGCTCTGGCGAGCCGGCGTCCTCTCGTTGGTTGCCCTCTCTCTGAAGCCTAAATGGGCGCCGCCATCTTCCCTTTCTAGCCGTCACGTGAGCAGTAAGCCCTAGGCCGCCGACTGGTGGCAGTCTGGCGGATCCTGGAGGGTTCCAGCAACCACACATAGCTAGTTAACGAATGGTTCTTGAGGGCCCAAGCTGTTCGAGGAGCGGGAGTTTGGGCAGTGAAGAAAACAGAAGCTCCTGTTTCGTGAAGCTTAACTTTCTATTGGGAGTAGGCAGTAGGCAGTCAATGAACAAGATAAATAAGTAAATGATTTATGTTGGATGGTATTGAGTGCTTCGGAGGAAAAAAAAAAGGAAGGAGGGGATGGGGCGGAGGGTGTGGTTCAATTTTAAATGGGATGGCGGGAAAGATTTCACTAAGATAACACTTGGTTCCAGAAGACCTAAAGGAGGCTCATGCCCATAGCGTTCTTGGGTTAGTCTGAGGACCAGCCAGAAGGAACCCAGGAGGTGAGAAGAGGGAGGTGGGGTGGGGAGCCCAGCTCGGGTAGGACTTTATGGGTAGGGTGCCCATAAAATGTACAGACCACTCTGGGACGTTTCCGAATGAAAGGGGATGTTATTAAAACTTATACCAAGGCAACAGGCATAAACCAGGACCGTAGTCGGTGAATAGATAGGGTCTTTGGCTTTTACTTTGAGGAAAATGGCAAGCCATTGGAGAGTTTCAAAAGGTAAGTGTTGGGAACTGATAATTGCAGTAACAACGTCACTCTAACTGTTGTTGAGAATTGACTATAGGAGCGAGTACAGAAGCCGGAAAACCAGTTGTGATAATGATAACACAGACAAGAGATGATTGTGGCTTGGACCAGGGGGGCAAGATGTGGTTGGATACTGGTTATATCTTAAAAGTAGAGGCAAAAGGAATTGCTGATGGGTTGGATGTTGGGTATGACAGAGTATTCAAGCATAGCCCCAAGGTTTCTGGCTGAAGCAGCTGGAAAGATGGGACAACAAAGAGGAGTAGGTTGTGGGGCTAAGTTTAGTTGTTTGGTTTTGGACATACCAAGTTTGAGTTGCCCCTTTGATGTCCATTGTTGGACATACAGTCTGAAGTTCAGAGTAGAGGTCTGGAGATACACCCTTGGGGGCACTATTAACTAGATGATATTTAAAACTATGACATTGGATGAGATCACCAAGGGAGTAGGTGTAAGTGGTGAAAAGAAGTCTTAGCACTGAGCTTCACGTTCTCAGTGGAGCTTCCATTCCATAATGACCTCTTGGCTGTTACTCCAACAACACCTAGGGGTGCTCCAAAGTTAGGATGAGAGATGGGGAGGAACCAGCAGAGGAGACTGAGCAGGAAGAAATCCATGACAGTGTGTGGTCTTAGCAGCCAAGTGAGGAAAGTGTTTTGAGAAGGTAGTGAGCAAGTCTATCAAATGATGCTGGTAGTTTAGTAAAATGAGGACTGGAACAGAGGCCATTGTGTTGACCAAGTAGAAGTCATTGGTGACTAGGTGAGCAGTTTCCCTTTTGCTTAAGGGCAAAAGCCTAAGCATAGTTGGCTTAAGAAGAAATGAGGGTTATCAACTCTGGGAGTGGGGGGCAGGAAAATTTTTAAAAAAGAAAAAGAAGAAATGAGAGAAGTGGGCCGGGCGGGGTGGCTCACGCCTGTAATCCTAGCACTCTGGAAAGCCAAGGCGGGCAGATTGTTTGAGCTCAGGAGTTCGAAACCAGCCTGAGCAAGAGCGAGACCCCGTCTCT
>NW_012137969.1:92071-109650 GCF_000956105.1 Propithecus coquereli | reverse complement strand
CACCATGCCCGGCTAATTTTTTCTATATATTTTTAGTTGTCCAGCTAATTTCTTTCTATTTTTAGTAGAGATGGGGTCTCGCTCTTGCCCAGGCTGGTCTCGAACTTCTGAGCTCATACGATCCTCCTGCCTCGGCCTCCCAGAGTGTTAGGATTACAGGCATGAGCCACCGTGCGCCTGGCCGGCTTCTGTTTTCTTAATGAAATAGGAAGCAAGACAAAAAGCTGAGAGTGGGAATGGCACAGGAAGCACTGGAGGATTGGAGACAGGAGTGAAAAATTGAAATCTAGGTGTATGGGAGAGTGAATGGACCAGAGAGATGTCCAGATGCTGGGCAGCATTAAGAGCCCTGGGCTGCATTAAGGACCCGCTTGAGGTTCAAGTCATAAATTTGAAATGAGACTGGTTGCCACGGTTGGGTGTTTTCTCCAGCCACAGTCAGCTGCTTGGGACAGGCTGAATGAGTTTACCAGGTGTGTGGTTTTTGCCAGACAGTATAATAAAGGGAGGGAGGTGCAAGGGAGCTGAAGGTGTATGTAAGGGAGTGCTTATGTTTGACCATCCTTGCCAGGTCTGTGCAGCCCAGTTTAGAGGGAATCCTCGCACCCTTGGTATTTGCTCACCCTCGTCCGCCACCAGCAAGAACCCCCTGCCCTTGCTTCCTCGCTATCTCCTCTTAGTAATTTTCCATCCAGTGACCCCCCTCCCCCGATTCTGCTAGTTGGCTGTAAACCCCTGTCTTTGCCATATTCCGAGTTGAGTCTAATCTTTCTTCCTTATTGCAGCAGCCTTGATGCCAATCCAAATAGTCCTGATAAAATCTGCCTTACTGTTTTAACAAGCGTCCAATTAAGTTTTTTCTTTAACAGGGATACTAGAAGAGGTGAACTGAGGAGGAGGAGCTACAGTTATAGGTAAAGAAAAAGTCCAGGGCATAGCCGATGGGGTAACAGGGTAGCGTGGAGGGTGAGATTTATGGGGAAGCACAGTTAAGCGATAGAGAGGCCAGGGTGTTGGAAGTCTCCTCAGTGTGGCACCAAAAATTGTGACAGGGGTGTGGGCAGCAGAGATGACCACTGAAAATGCCAAAGATTAACTGCTCATGAGAGCTCTCCCTGGCAAAGCCACGTTTGGGCTGGTTTGAGCCCCTTCCTGTCCTAGGGAAACATTACAGATAACCTGCAGCCAAAGGATGGTGGCAGGAAAAGCTGTGTTCATTTCCTGAGCCTCCAATGACAGTGTGACCATAAAAAACTGCATAAATTACTGAAGCTAGCCAACCTTAAATTTCCTAATCTGAAAAATTGAGATAATAGCAGTACCTACCTCACAGAGCGGTTATGCATATTTAATGCAGGACTGCAGGTAAAGAATAATTTGGTGAACATTTAGGCATTGTTCTAGAGTGCCTAGTAGCTTGCTGAACTGTCACAGCAACCTTAGGAGGGAAGTTCTAGTTTGTCTCCATTTTACAGATCAGGGAACGTTGGCAGGCTGTGCTGCTGTTGATGGGACCTGTGAAGGGTGAGGAGGAAGTCCCAACTTTCAAGTTGGGTTCACAAATTCCTTGATTTCTGCTGGAGGTGAGAACACTGCGCCAGGAGGCACGAAAGCACCCGACGATGCAGATCGACCGCTGCCTGCGCCTCGGGGGCTCCGGACCCGATCTGCGGCCAATGGCTCCCTCCGGTGGCGGAAGCGAGGAGCGCAGCCGGAGGGCTGGATCGGGCGCGAGGGGAGGGTCTCCGCGGGGGATAAGGGGCCAGGCCGGGACCTGGCGGACGTTCCCGGGCTTAGAGAGTCTGGAGGACCCCGTAAGGCGCCAACCTCTATGGCTCGGAGTTCCCAGCAACACACCTGGCCAGGTGTCGCAGCCCCGCCCTCCTCCAGGCCGCCCTCCGCCGTCCTCGCACGCCCCTTTCAGGAATGGGGTCCAGTCCGCGCGGCGGCGTCGGTTGGCATCAGGGTGATGGAGGCTGTAGGGCCCGTGGCCCACACCCTGCCGGAGACGCACGTCTATGGGGCTAGCCGGGCGGCGTGGTGGGCGCACGTGGGGCCAGACGCGCGGGGCTGGGGGAGCGCCGAAGGGCGGGGCCTCCCGGGGCGCGCCCACGGGGCGGGGCCCGGCCGGGACCAATGGCGCGCGGGCGCTGGGGGGGCAGGCTCCGGGCCTGGCATCCTGGTAGCCGCAGCTGTCTTTTCCGGCCCGGCGCGCCCTCCGCCCGAGGCGGACCCCTCCGGCTCGCGGGGATCGCCCCGGAGCGGCTGCGTCCTCCGGGTGGGTGAGTGAGCGCCCCGCGGCACCGCGCTGTGGGGTGCACCTGGCCAAGGAGGAGGAGATCTTGGCCCCCCCGCACGCTGCTGCGGGAGCGGTGGGCAGGAGCCGGCTCGGAGGAGGAGGACGCGGGGGATCTTGTGTTGCGCGATGCGAGCCGGCCTGCGTTTCTGTTTTGGTGGCCGAGGGGTGTATTTGGGCTGGTAGAGTTTGGGGGACGCCTCGTGTGGATGAGAGGAATCTGGGAGGCAAAGGAGGGGAGGAGGGGACTTGAGATGGCTTGAGGGAGAGGCTCTGCCGAGGGTGAGGCTTTGGAAGATTTGGAAGTTTCTTAATGCCTGTGGGCAAGGTGATTGCCTTGGGGGGACTTGGGCGGGGCAGCGCAGGACTCAGGAGGAGGGGGTGAGGAAGGCTTTCTGCCGGTAAGTTACTTCCCTTTTGGGGGGTTTGCTTCCTCTCGTACTGCTAGTTAAGGAACGAGAGGCTGGAGAAGCCTGCGCTGCCAGAAGGTCTTTGCCCCTTTCCAGAACCGGTGCCATCCACAGTCTCAGGGACATGTGGGAAGGGGTGGACCCCAGGAGCTGGGAGGGCCCTGACACCCATGCAGAGGGGCTTTGGGTCCACCTTTGTGGGGCAGTGGCTGGGACCATCTGCAGCCCCACAGGCTCTTTCGAGTTTCTGGTAAGCAGCGTGTGTGTGAGTGTGTCTTTGCAGCTCTCCCTTTTGGGAAGGGTTCTGGGTGTTTGATTAGAGGAGTTTTGGGGGGCTCTGTGGGGCTGCTTTGCATACATCATAATCTCTCTTACAGGCCTCCTAACCCATCTGTGGCTTCCTCTGCCTGCACTCAGCCATGGCCAGCGAGAGCTCACCTCTGCTGGCCTACCGGCTCCTGGAAGAGGAGGGGGCTGCCTTCCCTGCCAGTGGGGCCGGGGGTCCTGGAGGGGTGTCTGCTCGGAAGCTGTCCACTTTCCTGGGTGTGGTGGTGCCCACTGTCCTGTCCATGTTCAGTATAGTTGTCTTCCTGAGGATTGGTGAGTGGGTGTTCTGGGCACTTACTCAGGTGGGAAGTGGTGGGGGAGGGGTGGGACTGGGCTGAGATTGGGGAGGAGCCGTGGATGAAGGGCTTGGGGAGGTGGCTCCCTGTGGTGTGTAGCTCTGCCTTGGAGTTCTGCTGGCCAGTGGGGTGGCCATGGGGGGGGTGTGAGCCCCATGTGAACTGCCACTCATGCCCTAGGGTTCGTGGTGGGCCACGCTGGGCTGCTGCAGGCCTTGGCCATGCTGCTGGTTGCCTACTTCATCCTGGCGCTCACTGTCCTCTCTGTCTGTGCCATCGCCACAAATGGAGCCGTGCAGGGAGGTGGAGCCTACTGTATCCTCCAACATCAGTGGAATGGGGTCTGGGCTGTTCTGTCTGGGAGGGTGTGGATGGAGCCAGTACCCTCCATCTGCTCAGGGGCAGGGCAAGTTTCAATGAATGTCCGGTAGGCAGGCTGGTATGGTGAAGGGGACCAACAGTGTCCTACACGTTACTGCCACTTTCTAGTCGCCTAACAATCTTGTTGATTAGCTAGTGGTCATTTTACAGATGAGGAAACTGGAGGTCCTAGGGTCCGAGTGACTTGTGCAAAGCCACAGGGCTAGGGCCTAGTTGCACTGGTGGGACGCATTGCCTCAGGGAATGCAGGGAGACAGGCCCGGAGGCCAGGTGTGGAGTGCTCTGTGCTGTGGCCCCTTCCTCGTATCCCTTTCAGTTTTCTTTCCCTTAACACTCAACCCCGCTTCTGCTTTTAGTTATGATCAGCCGGACCCTGGGGCCTGAGGTCGGGGGCAGCATTGGCCTCATGTTCTACCTGGCGAACGTCTGTGGCTGTGCCGTCTCCCTGCTGGGGCTCGTGGAGGCCGTACTTGATGACTTTGGGGCTGGTCTGTGCTCTCTCCACCCAGTGTGGGCAGCTCTGTGGGTCGGGATTGTGGGATTGTGAAGGAGAAAGTCCCATCCAGGAGAGGGGCAAAGCAAGCCACTACCTGGGCTTTCTCGAGCTCCTGCTATGTGGCCAGCCTCCTGCAGGAGATGGAGGCATCCCTGAGATTGGCCCTGCCCACAAGGAGCTTTCATCTAGTTGGGGAGACAACCGGGGAGAGCTTAAGATGCTGGGGTAGAGTTGAGGGGAAGGGGAAGATGGCCTCTTTGACAGCAGGTGGACAGAGGGGGGTCTCATCCTGCTTTGGGTCCTGGTTGGGGCTGGGTCCATCGTTAGGGTCAGGCTTTCTAACTCTGTCCTTGCCTCTCTCCAGATGCCACAGGGCCCAGTGGGCTCCGGGTCCTGCCCCAGGGCTACGGCTGGAGCCTGCTCTATGGCTCCTTGCTGCTGGGCCTCGTGGGTGGGGTCTGCACACTGGGAGCTGGCCTCTATGCCCGGGCCTCCTTCCTTACATTCCTGCTGGTCTCTGGCTCCCTTGCCTCAGTGCTGGTCAGTTTTGTGGCTGTGGGGCCCAGGGACATCCCCCTGCCTCCTCGGCCTGGCCCCAATGGCTCCTCCCTGCCGCCCCGGCTTGGCCACTTCACTGGCTTCAACAGCAGCACCCTGAAGGACAACCTCGGTGGTGAGCTGGACACTGTGGTGCCAGGGTTCTTCGGCGAGGGGTGGGCATGAGTGAGGGCTGGGCCCTTAGAATCCCTGGATGAGAACAGGTGTCAGAGGGAAGCTAGGCGTAGGAGTCTGGACCTCAGAGCAGTGCAGTTTGATTCAAATTCGCCTAGCGCGTTTGTCCAGTGGGGCACGAAAGAACCCGCAAGCCAGTCCCTGCCTTAGAGGAAGTTGAGTTCTAGCTGGGGAGAATTCAGGAAACGAATAGCACAGTAAGACTGCCTGTGAGTCAAGTGGACAAGTATCACCCCGGGGGTCCAGAGTAGGGGGCCCGACTGTGGCTGGGGAGGGCAGGAGCTGGGGGGCTGGAAGTGGCCTGAGACAGCCGGGGATGCAGGTAGCAGGGAAAGCAGGCATCTCAGGAAAGACTGTTGTGGGTGAGGGCCTGGAGGGAGGGACAGAAGAGGATGATGAGTCCGGCCAACCCAGGGCCAGTGCAGGACCAGTCTGGGGTCTGGTGATGTGGTGGAGGGAGGCACAGGGTGGGGTCTGTGAGGAGAGGGTGGCAGCACCAAGGGGCCTGGAGCCCTAAGAGGGATGCTGACATCCTTTCCTCTCTGGGGACAATCTCCCTCAGCTGGCTACGCTGAGGACTACACCACGGGGGCCATGATGACCTTTGCCAGTGTCTTTGCCGTCCTCTTTAACGGCTGCACAGGCATCATGGCCGGGGCCAACATGTCAGGTGAGCATCTCTCCCTGCCACCTCCTGGGGGTGTGGGGCTGCCACCCAGAGGGACCTAGGTGGCTGGCGGGAAGGCTGACCTCTCTTCCTCTGCTCTCCCCACTCCAGGGGAGCTGAAGGACCCCAGCCGGGCGATACCCTTGGGCACGATTGTTGCTGTTGCCTATACTTTCTTCATCTACATCCTGCTTTTCTTCCTCTCCAGCTTCACCTGTGACAGGTACCTGGAGAGGATGGGGTGGGGTGTCGCAACAAGGTGTGCGCCTGGGCGACCAAGGGCAGCACAGGCTGGGAGCAGATACCCAGGTTGTCGGGGTGGAGGGAAAACGGGGGAGAGATGGAGCTCCTGCCACCACTGGGGGCGGCTGGCTGCGTGGGGATGGCCACCTGGCGGCCAGTGGCTGCAGTGGACCTGGTGCTGTTGGAGGCACTTAGTTTGGGGGTGCACATGGGGAATGGCTTTCTAGTCAATGTGCATTTCCACAAATATCTGGCCTCTTATTCATGTACTGTTGGGAACGACCACTGGGTAATTAACTCGAAGGCAGCCCAAAGGTAACCAATGAATACCCAGTGTATCCCTTTATTTAGCATGTTTGCTGTGTTACTCTGATTCTTGAGATCGGGGCTGGGTCGGTTGCGAGTACCCAGCTCCTAACCATACAGTGTCATGAGCACTTCTCTCACAAGGGCCCTACAATGCATAGTTATCTGTGTCCACCCCCTTCCCTCCCTCCTAGGACCCTGCTGCAGGAAGACTACGGGTTCTTCCGCGCCATCAGCCTGTGGCCGCCATTGGTGTTGATTGGCATCTATGCCACGTCGCTCTCGGCATCCATGAGCTCACTCATAGGTGCCTCTCGCATCCTTCACGCCCTGGCCCGGGATGACCTCTTTGGTGTGTTCTCCTCTGCTTCCTTGCTGGCTTTAAACATGCCCTCCTGCATCTGTTGCTTGGCCCAGGTTGATCTTTCTGCCGTGATTCTGTTTTTACAGGAGTGATCTTGGCACCAGCCAAAGTTGTGTCCCGAGGGGGAAACCCCTGGGGGGCTGTACTGTATTCCTGGGGCCTAGTGCAGGTGAGCCTTAATCTTTAAGGGGCCCTTCCCCTCACCCCACCAGTTGGCAGGGTAGGGGTGGGGTTTTCGACATGGGCTGAGAGATGTGTATGAAAAAGCAGATGTGTTGGCACTTTGTGGGGGTGCACTGGTACTTTGGATCAATGCCTACCTCTTGATCCCTGCCCAGCTGGTGCTCCTTGCTGGGAAGCTGAACACACTGGCCGCTGTTGTCACCGTCTTCTACTTGGTGGCCTATGCTGCAGTGGACCTGTCCTGTCTGAGCCTGGAGTGGGCCTCGGCCCCCAACTTCCGGTGAGCGACTAACAGGCCTGTGTCCGCAGAGAGAAGGAGGGAGGAATGGGAAGGACTCATAGCCAGGGACTGGGGCTGGGGATGGGGGCAGGCAGCCAGGTGCTTGGGGCAGGCCCTAAGTTCCCTTCCTTCTGCCCTCCACCTACCTAGCCCCACCTTCAGCCTGTTCTCCTGGCATACCTGCCTGCTGGGCGTGGCCTCCTGTCTGCTCATGATGTTTCTCATCAGCCCTGGGGCCGCCGGCGGCTCCCTGCTCCTCATGGGCCTGCTTTCTGCCCTGCTCACGGCTCGTGGGGGCCCCAGCAGCTGGGGCTATGTCAGCCAGGCCTTGCTTTTCCACCAGGTTGGGGGAGCTCCAAGGGTGGTGGGGAGTGGGGAGGCAGTCTGGGAAAGCCCTCTGCCTAGGGTGCCCCACCTTCCCTGGCTGGAGTTGGTATACTTCTCCGAGAGGTGCTGCATGGGGGCTGTCCATTGGGGCCCCTCCTCCCCACCACCTGCTCCCTGTCCCCAGGTGCGTAAGTACCTGCTCCGGCTGGACGTTCGGAAGGATCACGTGAAGTTCTGGCGGCCCCAGCTGCTGCTCCTGGTGGGGAACCCCCGGGGTGCCCTGCCTCTGCTGCGGTTGGCCAACCAGCTCAAGAAGGGAGGGCTTTATGTGCTGGGCCACGTCACCCTGGGAGACCTTGGTGCGTCACCCTCCCTCTGGCTCCCATCCATCCTCTCCCCTTTCCTCCCAGAGCCCAGTGACCCTCCAACCAGCCCCAGCCCTGCCCTGGCCCATTTGGGGTTTGGACTCTAGGACAGAGTGAGTGAGTTTGGCCAACTTTGGCTGCCTTCCTTTCCGTCCCTTCTCCGCAGACTCCCTGCCCTCAGACCCTGTGCAGCCGCAGTACGGGGCGTGGCTGAGCCTGGTGGACCGGGCCCAAGTTAAGGCCTTTGTGGACCTGACCCTCTCGCCCTCTGTGCGCCAGGGAGCTCAGCATCTTCTGCGAATCTCAGGCCTGGGTGAGCTGCTCCCCTCCTCTGAAGAGTAAACCACAGATTGCAGATTGCAAAAGGCCCTCAATCTAGTGCAGATAAGACCGGAGTGCAGATAAGACGGTGATAGCAGCCGCAGTGTGCGACAAGGTCTAATAGGATAAGCTAAGGACTACCAATGGGGTGACACTGTTGCGGTTTTTCTTTTCTTCTTGTTTTTTCCTGAGCCAAAGGTTGGGGCATAGGCCCTGAAGAGCATATTTCTGACAACAATGGGAGCATTATTTGAGTCTTGGGCTGCCCCATCAAATCTGATGGTTTCTAACCACTGGAGTTCAGAGAAATGGACACCACTGTGCACTGATGTGGCCAGTAAAGGTTTTGTGAAGAAATGGCAATTTGGCCTGGCCGTGAGAGGGCTGAGGAGTAGGGAGTGTGATGTGGCCCCCAGAGACCACAAAGATGCCGGAGGGCGTGTGGGGCTGATGCTGTGGATGGCGTGGAGGGTTCCAGCTCTTAGCGCTGAGGCCTCCAGGTTCCTCCAAATTCATGCCCAGCTTCCCCCTCCTCCCCTAATCCTGGGACAATGACTGTCACCTAAGTGCATGCCATGCCTCCTTCTCCATTTAGAGCTGGCTAAAGGTCAACAGTGTTGGACATTGCTCTGTTCACTGTAAATCAGAACCCTGGAAAATGCTTAGGAGGGGTTGTGACTAGTTTAATTTGCAAGATCAGCTGGAGTTCACACCTGCCGAGATGTTTGGGGGTGTTATCAAGCATTATTAGCCCAGAGCACCTGAGAGCCTGGTCTTCGCCCCAGTCCCGCTTCTTTGTGCAACGAGACCACTATAGTCATGAAACTTATCCTGTGGAAGATAATTTCAGTAAAAGGGAAAGCATTTCTTTTAAGCGGTAAATTCTCCTGACACATAGAGTTTGGTTTATAGTAGATTTTTTTTTTTTTTTTTTGAGACAGAGTTTCACTGTCTTGCCCGGGCTAGAGTGCCGAGGCGTCATCATAGCTCACAGCAACCTCAAACTCCTGGGCTCAAGCGATCCTCCTGCCTCAGCCTCCCGAGTAGCTGGGACTACAGGCACACGCCACCATGCCCGGCTAATTATTTTCTATATATTTTTAGCTGTCTGATTAATTTCTTTCTATTTTTGGTAGAGACGGGGTCTCGTTCTTGCTCAGGCTGGGATTTATAGTAGATTTTAAGCACTCTGTCTGTTTAATGAGATAGGTCTTAGGGAGGTCTCCAAGTCTCCCTGTAAACTCAGCCCGGTTAAAGGCAGGGATTATCAGATTTCACACTGGTTGCTCAAAAATTAAAAACCAGGAGCCGTCAGCAGGGACTTGGGACACTGTGGTTGGCACATGCCCAGCTCAGTGCCCCAGAGAATGGCCTCGTGCTGGCGGAGGCAGACTGCAGTCACCTATTGCCCCAGTATCAGCCAGCCATGAGCCTTTGGGCCAGTGACTTCACTGCTTGGTGCCTCAGTTTCCTTATCTGTGAAAGGGGGAGAATAAATATTAATAGTACCTACCTCATAGTATTGCTTCAACGTTCAAAGAGTTCATATATGAAGTGCTTTCTATAGGACACAGCCCCTGAGAAGCGTGCGGATGTGAGCTGTTTCTTCTCTGGGGACCATGCCATTGACTGTCATTATTAGGACTTTGTAGCAGTGTTACAGAAACACACTGCGCAGCCCCCATCCATTTTCTCATCTTTCCCCAGCAGGGTCTGGGGTGCTGTTAGGCCGGGGATTGACCATAAGCTTGACTGATCAGGGTGTCTGGTTTGCTCGAAGGAGTCGGATTCCTTTCCTGAAAAGGGCGTGCTGCTTAAAGCTGGGAGTGAATAGCACCCTACCCTCCATGGCTGGGCAGTGCTCATTAGTTATAAGAATCCTAAGGTGAACTCTGCCTATTTAAGTGCAGATTAGTCATGGAGATAATCAAATAAATGCACGTGAAAGTGTTTAGGAAAACTAAAAGTCATTATGCAAATGCGCACAATGTTGCCATAAGAGCCTGAGCACAGTGGGCATGTCATACCTTATGGCTGACACACATTGCTGTCAGCGTGTACAAGTGGGCGCATGTTAGCGTTCTGTAAACTCCGTCTGTGAGCCTGATTGCCTGTTTCTTTCTACCACTCCCTCTCTGCCCCCAGGTGGCATGAAGCCCAACACGCTGGTTCTGGGTTTCTACGATGACACGCCACCACAGGACCACTTCCTGGCAGATCCAGCTTTCTCTGAGCCTGTGGACAGCACCAGGGAGGGTGGGTCCCCAGCCTTGAGCACCCTGTTCCCTCCACCCCGGGCTCCTGGGAGTCCCCGGGCACTCAGTCCCCAGGACTACGTGGCCACTGTGGCGGATGCCCTCAAGATGAACAAGAATGTGGTTCTGGCCCGAGCCTGCGGGGACTTGCCCCCTGAGCGGCTGAGCCGGGGGTCTGGGGGGACCTCTCAGTTGCATCATGTGGACGTGTGGCCCCTCAACCTGCTTCGGCCCCGGGGTGGGCCTGGCTACGTGGACGTCTGTGGCCTCTTCTTGCTGCAGATGGCAACCATCTTGGGCATGGTGCCTGCTTGGCACAGTGCCCGGCTCCGGATCTTCCTGTGCCTGGGGCCTAGGGAGGCCCCTGGGGCAGCCGAGGGGCGACTCCGGGCACTGCTGAGCAAACTGAGGATCCGGGCCGAGGTGCAGGAGGTGGTGTGGGGCGAGGGGGCCGGGGCCGGGGCCCCAGAGGAGGAGGAGGAGGGGGACTTTGTGAACAGTGGGCTGGGAGACACAGAGGCAGTGGCCCTGGCACGAAGCGCCAACGCCCTGGTTCGGGCCCAGCAGGGGCGCGGCACAGGAGGAGGGCCTGGTGGGCCTGAGGCTGGCAGGGATGACGTGGGACCTGCCACGGCCCTCACCTTCCTATACCTGCCTCGGCCGCCTGCGGATCCTGCCCGCTACCCCCACTACCTGGCACTGCTGGAGACTCTGAGCCATGACCTGGGCCCCACGCTGCTCATCCACGGTGTCACCCCTGTCACCTGCACTGATCTCTGAGCCCCCTTCCTCCAGGGGTGGGTAGGGGGCCCAGGCTCTTGGCCCATCCTGATTCGTGGAGGAGGACAACGAAGAGGAAGAGGAGCAGGAGGGAAGCACCGCCTCCTGCTGGCCCTGCCCTTGGGACGTCTAGCCCCGCTGGGGTTTTAAGGGGATCCTGGGCTTGGGCTTCTCCTTTGGTAGAGGGACCCTGGTGCACTAATGTGGGGCGCAGTCCCCACCGAGCAGGGGAAGGAATCCGCAGCCTCCCGGGCTGGCCTCCCTTCACTGGTGCCTTGGCGCGAGGGGCTGGGTCTCCTCCGCGACTCTAGGCTACCTCAGTCTCCCCATCCTCGTCAGACTCACCGGCCCACGCGGGGTGGCGAAGTTTGTTATGTTTTATTTTTCTAACTCTGCTGACCATGAATAAAAGACCAAAAGACTACGGGCTGGCTGAGCTTTGCTGGCGGGTAGGTGAGAGGGAGGCGGGTGGGGACCTAGGCTCCGCAGTGAGGCTGCCACGTGCAGGGCGGGCGCGGAAGGGGAGCCGGGGGACCGGGAGGCGGCCTGGCCTGCGCCTCGGTCCCGAGCCCGCAGCCCCCGTGCCGGCCCCCTCGGAGCGCCCTCCCCTCTCGCAGGAGGGGGCCAACTCGGGGAGGGACGGCAGTTTAGGGCCGAGGGGGCCACGTGACCCTCCCCCAGGAATGCGGTGACGTCACCGGGGGCGTGGCCGTCCCCAAAATTGGGGAGGAAGGGGAAAAAAAGCCAGAAAAAGTTTCTTTCCTGGAGTCCCAAACGAGGTGTGGGACGGCAGAAGGGGTGCAGGCCAGAGGCCCGGGGCTCCGTGGGGTTGTCTGGAGTTCTTCGTTCCAGGCCATGTCGGGGCCCACCTGGCTCCCCCCGAAGCAGCCGGAGCCCGCCAGAGTCCCTCAGGGGAGAACGCTCCCCCGAGGCACCCCGGGGCCGCCACCAGTCCCCGGAGCCGGTAAGGCAGCCCCCTGGGGCTTGGGAGCCGCCGGGCGCTCACCTCTGCTCTCCAGCTGCCGCCTCTCGCCCAGGCCGGGGGACTAGCCGCCGGAGCCCTCCTGCGGTCCCCCCTGCCTCTTGCCCCACGCGGGACCCCGGGTTCGGGGGAGGAGGCTGGAGGGGCTAGGAGGACAGCATGCACCCCCGTCTCGCTGCCCCCACCCCATCTTGGTTTCTCTCTCTCAACCCAGCACTCCAGCCCCACCCCAGGGTCAATTTTTGCTCCCTCCCACCTGAGCAGTGTTACCAGGCCCCAGGGGTGCCAGAGGATCGGGGGCCGGCCTGGGTGGGGTCCCATGGAGCACCCCAGCGCTCGCAGGTGAGAGCTGAGATTGCCAGGTGGGTTGTGTGGAACGCCCTAGAGCATAATATGAGAGGGGACCTGGGCAGGAGAGGAGACGCAGTGATTTGCATCCTCCCTGCTCTGTCTCCATCCCCAGGGGCTCCCCCCAGAGAGGGGGGGCTTGCGCCCAGGAAGTCTGGATGCCGAGATAGACTTGCTGACCAGCATGCTGGCTGAGCTGAATGGAGGTCGTGGGCATGCCCCTCGGCGACCAGACCGACAGGTGACTCCCCTTCCTGACCTTGCTCCCCTCCCAAGCCCGCTCTCTCCTCTGGATTTTGGGTCCCAGGCCACCCTCACCTCCACCTCCCCGCATGTGAATGGTATACACCCTGGCATGGAGGAAACATGGGCAGCAAGAACTTACTGGAGTATGGGACCTTGTCAAAAGCCTGTGCTTCCCTGGGAGCCAGCCACACATGGGTGACTTCTAGGAACATGGGTCCTGGAATGGGCCATGCTCACAGCTTCTGGCCTGCATTTCTCCCCAGGCTTATGAACCCCCTCAGCCTCCTGCTTACCGCATGGGCTCCCTGAAGCCGAACGGAGGGGGTGCTCCACCCCCACCACTGCCAGCATCCCCCTATGGGGGCCCCACTCCAGCCTCCTATGCTACTGCCAGCACCCCGGCTGGCCCAGCCTTCCCTGTGCAAGTGAAAGTGGCACAACCAGTGAGAGGCTGCGGCCCACCCAGGCGGGGGGCCTCTCAGGCTTCTGGGCCCCTCCCAGGCCCCCACTTTCCTCTGCCAGGCCGAGGTGAAGTCTGGGGGGCTGGCTATAGGAGCCAACGAGAGCCGGGGCCAGGGGCTAAAGAGGAGGCGGCTGGGGTCTGCAGCCCTGCAGGAGGAGGAAGAGGAGGTGGGCATGGGCCCCAGGTAAGCGCTGGGGTACAGGGACTTTGGGTCCTTACATTCAACTGGACATTGATTGGGTGGGGTGAGGGTGTGGTTTAGGGGGCAGCGTCAGAGGTCTGGGGTGTGGAGCTGGTCAAGAAACACAGAGGGAAGGGGGCTCGCGATGCCTGCTGGGCCCTGGGCCGAGATGTTCTCAGATGAGCTTTCTGGGTTGAATTGCCTGGTCACGCTCAGGGATTTTTACAGCATCAGGAACCAGAAGTGGGACCGACTTTCTGATTGCCACCTTCCAGGTCCCCCTGAGCCAGCCTCCTGAGGAGGAGCTGGAGAGGCTGACCAAGAAGCTGGTGCATGACATGAACCACCCACTCACTGGGGAGTACTTTGGTGAGCCAACTCTGCGGGCAAGGTGGGAGTCAATGGGGACAGCAGGTCCGGCTTCCTGGGTCTGTGCAGATTGATTCTGTCCCTCCTTGTCCCCAGGCCGGTGTGGTGGCTGCGGAGAAGATGTGGTTGGGGATGGGGCTGGAGTTGTGGCCCTTGACCGTGTCTTCCACATTGGCTGCTTTGTGTGTTCTACGTGCCGGGCCCAGCTTCGGGGCCAGCATTTCTACGCTGTGGAGAGGAGGGCATATTGTGAGAGCTGCTACGTGGTGAGTGTTTGCTGCTGGGGGCTGGAGTCAGCAGCAGGCGGCAGGGGGCTTCCTTCCATCCAAGGTGGGAATTAGATGTCCAAGCTCAAAAGAGGTACAGGGTTCAAAGCTGGGTGACTCAAACTAATGTATAAGAAGGGAGAAATTCACCAAGTAGTTCAAAACTGGCTGCTGGAGGGGAAGGATACAGCCTCTTACAAGTGTGAGGCATCTTAGAGTTAAAGGAATGCATTAAATTCCCACAATTCCCTTGAAGCTCAATTTATGCAGGAAGCTGCAGTGCTGGGACCTGAACTAGATTTGCTCAAGTCTACCTTTCACCGAATCACATGCAGGAGGCTGCATAAATAGATGGGTGGGCTGGCAGGGTGCCTTTTGGGCTGTGTGGCTCCGTCTCCCTGCCCTCCTGCCCTCCTTCCTAACAGGCTACCCTGGAGAAATGCGCTACATGCTCCCAACCTATCTTGGACCGGATCCTGCGGGCTATGGGGAAGGCGTACCACCCTGGCTGCTTCACCTGCGTGGTGTGTCACCGTGGCCTTGATGGCATCCCCTTCACAGTAGATGCCACCAGCCAGATCCACTGCATCGAGGACTTCCACAGGTCAGGCCTGACCCCCACCAAGATGTCTGACCTTTCCTATCTCCCTCATCCCTCCTTCATGCCCCAGGACTGTTCCTCCTGTTTCCAACCCCTTGATCTCCTTCATTCCATACATCTGGTCTCCTCCATTCCCTCTTGCCTCCCACCTTCCCTGGGCTCCATTTTTGGTCCCTTGATAGCCTCTTTGGTTCCCTTCCACCCCAGGAAGTTTGCTCCACGATGCTCAGTGTGCGGTGGGGCCATCATGCCTGAGCCAGGTCAGGAAGAGACCGTGAGAATTGTTGCTCTGGATCGCAGTTTTCACATTGGCTGTTACAAGTGTGAGGTCAGAGGACCTGGGCAAGAGCAAGGGGCTTGCAGTGTCTGGGGTGCTGGGTAGAGCAGGAGGGAGGAGGAACCCAGGGGTCTGGGGCTGATGAAAAGCTGTTGCTTCTTTCCCAACAGGAGTGTGGGCTGCTGCTCTCCTCTGAGGGTGAGTGTCAGGGCTGCTACCCACTGGATGGGCACATCTTGTGCAAGGCCTGCAGTGCCTGGCGCATCCAGGAGCTCTCAGCTACTGTCACCACTGACTGCTGAGTCTTCCTAGAAGCACCTGCTGCATTCTCAGTTCTTCCCATCCATCACCCTCCCTGACATCTACCTTTACAACTTTGTCACCAAATGCTGTCTCCTCTTTCTCCAATCATGAAATAATAATCCCTTAAGAGTTTACAAAACACTTTCAAGTCTTGATTCATCTGATTCTCACAGTAGCCTAATAAAAGCAAAATTGTTATTGTCTGCATTTTTACACCTGAGAATGCCAGAGCTGAGAAGAGACTTGCCCAGATTGCATGGTTCTTGAATGATAAAACCAAGATCAGAACCTGGGACCAGGGTCTTGGCTCTGGTGCGGTTTGTTTGTTTGTTTTCCAACTCTACTACACTTTTTAATATAGTTTGGTGTGAAGATACCCTCCTCTCAGTGCTGGGAGCAAGGCTGCGGCATTTCCTGTTCTTTTTTTTTTTTTTTTTTTTAGACAGAGTCTCACTGTGTTGCCCGGGCTAGAGCGCCATCCTAGCTCACAGCAACCTCAAATTCCTGGGCTTAAGCAATCCTCCTGCCTCAGCCTCCCGAGTAGCTGGGACTACAGGCATGTGCCACCATGCCCGGCTAATTTTTTCTATATATTTTTAGTTGTCTGATTAACTTCTTTCTATTTTTAGTAGAGACGGGGTCTCGCTCTTGCTCAGGCTGGTTTCGAACTCCTGAGCTCAAACAATCCGCCCGCCTTGGCCTCCCAGAGAGCTAGGATTACAGGCGTGAGCCACCGCGCCCGGCCGCATTTCCTGTTCTTAAGTCTCACACTCAATTCATTGAGAAGGGACTTGGTGTTACCTGTGTGTGTGAGGGGTGGTGCATTTAATCTGGGGAGAGCCAGATCCTGTCTGTTGATCAGGATCAATTTACAGCCTATCTTATCCAAGTAATGGTGGGGGTTTAAATCTGAGGTCTGCCCGTTTTGCTAAAAATTGGGACGCCTTTGTCAAAGAAGAACAGGAACAAAGGGTTTTGCAGGCATTTTGTGGTACCAATACAGGCTGGTTCTCTGGTGGGAGCAGAAAATGGTGGGAAGAGATGCTTTAAGATGGTTGCTTCTATCTTCTATCTCTTGAACGCCCGCGCTCCCCAAGCCCATGCCCTGAGCCAGGAGAGGGCAAAATCACCCCCAATGAGGTCAAGAGACGCCCCAAGCCAAGGGTCAGTAGACGACAAGGCTGAATGCGACCTGGCTCTGACCCCGGGCACATCTGAAGGAGTGCGACCCTGACCCTCAGCCCAAGAAAGCGCTCCCCGCACACACAGAAGGCTCGCTTGGCCCAGCCCAGCTCCCGTAGTTCCTCGCGGTCTTGAAGTCTCGTCTCAGAAAGCGCGCGAGGCTTCCGTGTCCCCGCCCCCTCCCATCACTCCCTGTTCTCTCGCTCTTCGCTCGACGATTAAGTTCCAGTTCGGGTCGCGAGAGGGGGTTTTGTGCTTCTGAGACCCGGTTCTGCGGGCGACGCAGGCGCATCGCGAGCGGCGCGCGCGACCGCTCAGCTTTGGTTGTCCTACTTTCTTGGCCTCTCTTCGGCCTTCTTGCTGAGAGCCCCGCATCTCCCTCTTACCCTCCTCGCCGTCCTCTTCGCTCGCCCGAGGCCCAGATCACCTCCAAACAAGCCTGCCCGAGCGCGAATCCAACGGCCGCGGCCGCTCCCAGGTGGGGGAGGGGAGGAGGCTGGGGGGGCTGTGTTGGTGAGGGTCTGCGGGAGAGGAGCCCGGGGGTCCACCGGGAAGAGCATGGAGACCCTTGGGGCGAGCGGAAGTATCGGAGCCATCCTCCTGCCGAGGATGGCGGGGTCAGCGGAAGGCTGGCTTTGGTGGGAGGGAGGCGGGCGTGCTGCCCCCGAGGGACTGTCCATCCCTCCGCTGGTCCTTGTTCAGCGCCCTGACCACCCCTCTCTGGGCTCCAGGCCTCTTCAGACCGCGCCATGGGTGACAGTGATGACGAGTATGATCGAAGGCGCAGGGACAAGTTTAGAAGAGAGCGCAGCGACTATGACCGTTCCCGCGAGAGAGATGAACGACGTCGAGGGGACGACTGGAATGACCGGTGAGACTTTTTTTTTTTAACTTAATATTGCCCCCCTTTCATTCCGTTCCACCCCCACCCTCATTGCTTTTCCCTTATAATTTTATTAGAGTGAACCATATGAAATCGCTCATTTGACCGTTTCCTGTGGTTCTACCTATTTGCTGTTGGCCAGAGTATTAGCTATGGCTTGATTTTTGAAATGCCCTGAAGATCAGATCAGCAATAGAACAGCTAAGAGAGAGTTTTAAGTATGAAAAAAGCAGTATTTATACATGAACTGAAAGTGTGCATTTTTTTTTGTTTTTTTTTTTTGAGACAGAGTCTCTCTCTTTTACCCTGGCTAGAGTGCTGTGGCATCATCCTAACTCACAGCAACCTCAAACTCCTGGGCTCAAGCAATTCTTCTGCCTCAGCCCCCCGAGTAGCTGGGTCTACAGGCATGTGCCACCATGCCCGGCTAATTTTTTCTATATATTTTT
>NW_012137969.1:67731-91946 GCF_000956105.1 Propithecus coquereli | reverse complement strand
GGCTAATTTTTTCTATATATTTTTGGTTGTCTGATTAATTTCTTTCTGTTTATAGTAGAGACGGGGTCTCGCTCTTGCTCAGGCTGGTTTCGAACTCCTGAGCTCAAACAATCCACCTCGGCCTTCCAGGGTGCTAGAATTACAGGCGTGAGCCACTGCACCAGGCTGAAAGTGTGCATTTTGTTGTTAGTAAATCATACCTCCAAAAGATTGCTTCAGAAAAAGTAATAATATAGAATTGATCTGACTGGAGAGTTTGTCAGACCAGATCCCTGACAAGATATGATTAAATTTCTTGTCATCGTTTTGCCTAAAATCTTGGAGTTCTTTGGACAGTGCTAACTGGGTTAATTGATTATGAGATGTGGTTATTGCCTTTAGGGTCTTATAGTGTGGACTTGGCAAGGGGGTTAGATGGCCTTGGGTGATCTGTAAATGAGCTCATAAGAGATAATCATAGGCGTGGTGGCTCATGCCTGTAATGCTAGCACTCTGGGAGGCCGAGGTGGGAGAATCGCTTGAGGTAAGGAGTTCGAGACCAGCCTCAGCAAGAGAGAGACCCTGTCTCTACTAAAAAAAATAGAAAAAATTAGCTGGGCTTGGTGGTGCACACCTGTAGTCCCAGCTACTTGGGAGGCTGAAGCAGGAGGATCCCTTGAGCCCAGGAGTTTGAGGTTGTTTTCGGCTAGGCTGACCCCACGGCACTCTAGCCCGGGCAACAGAGCGAGATTCTGTCTCAAAAGAGATCATCATAAAGATGGTAAGTGTTGAGGGACAAGTTTTCAGGGTAGAGGAGATGGTGTCAGAGCCACAGGAAAGTGACACTAGACTTGACTTGGAGAGATGAGTGGCGATTTCCCAGACATGGATAATGTGAGCAGCTTGGAGTTGTGGACATAACGTTGTGTGCTGAGAAGAACACATATTCCAGTTTGGTTAAAGTCATGGTTCTCAAAATGTCCACAGACTCCAGGGAGTCTGCAAGGCTAAAATTTTTTTTTATGGTAATACTTAGATGTTATTGTCATTTTCATGGTGTTGACATTTGCACATATGGTGCTATAGCAATGATGGGTAAAACTGCTGGTGCCTTAGCACAGATCAAGACGGTGACACCAAAGAATTAAAAAAATAAAAATAAAAAGAAGCCTGTTTCACTTATTGTCCTTGATGAGGCAGTAAAAAATTTTAATTTTTTTAAGTTGGACTCTTGTCTTTTTAGTACATGTGATGAAACAAGTGTGCATAAAGCACTTCTACTGCATATAGAAGTGCAGTGGTTACTTTGAACAAGAGCCTTTCTGCGATTGAGTTTGAGCTGAACTAATAGCTTTTTTCCATAGGATGCCATTTTTACTTGAATGAATGACTGTTAGAGTGGTTGTTCATACTCGGGTGTTTGGCAGATGTTTTCTTGAAAATGAATTGAGAGAACCTGTTACTTCAAAGAAAGCTGTCAGTGTTTGTCGCTAATATGAAGTGGAACTTCCCGGTGAAAACTAAAATTTTGGAAAATTTGTATCTGCCAGTATGAGTTTAAGAGCTTCCTAGTATTTAAAGACTTTTCTGATGAGATAGGTAGTGATGCTGATGAGTATGGTATTTTGATACTGTATGAGACATCAAGATCCATTCAGAGAGCAAGATAGAACAATAGATTTGAACGCAGCAAAGTATGAAATGATCACTGATACGGTTTTAGATCGAACATTCCAACTAGCCCTCCTTTGTTCCTTTGTGTGTGGGTTTTGTTTTTTTTTTTAAGACAAAGTCTTACTGTTGCCCAGACTGGAGTGCAGTGGTGTCATCATAGCTCACTGCAACCTCAAACTCCTGGGCTCAAGCAATCCTCCTTCCTCACCCTCCAGAGTAGCTGGGACTGTAGGTGGATGGCACCATGCCCAACCAATTTTTAAATTTTTTAGTAGAGACGGTTTCACTACGATGCTCAGGTTGGTCTTGAACTCCTGGCTTCAAGCAAGCCTCCCACCTTGGCCTCCCAAAGTGTTAGGATTATAGGCACGAGCCATGGAGCTGGGCCCCCAACTAGCCTTTAGAAACTAACTCTTGTTTTGGTTAGTATCAAAAGAGAATATCCACAGTTATCTGAAAAGGCTATTCAGCTATTCCCTTTTCCAGTTATATATCAGTGTGAAGCCAAATTTTCTTCATATTTTTCAACCAAAACAAAATATCTTCAACAGATTGAATGTAGAAGCTATCTTCTATTAAGCCAGACCCTCGAAGAGATTTTTAAAAATGCAAAAACAATGCTACTCTTCTCACCAAAATTTTTTGGGAAAATAGTCACTTTTCATAAAAGCCTGTAATTTATATTAATGGATAATTTTAAAATTAGTAGGTATTGAAATTTTCTGTTTTAATTTTGAACATAGTATTAATAGTTATAACACACATAAGCAAAAACTCTTTGGTGTTCTCAGTAATTTTTGAGAGTATATGGGGGTCCTAAAACCAAAAAGTTCAAAAACCGCTGGGTTAGAGCAAAGGGTTTTTTTGGTTGTTGTTAAGCTGGGGATGGGGGTGGCTGGTGACTGGTGGAGAAGCCGCAATGACCCCAGGAACTGAGGTTTTAAACAGTGTTGTTTACTGGCATTTAAGCAGGGGCATGGCATGATCAGATTTGTGTTTGAGAAAGGTTCCCTTGACAGTAGAGTAGAAGAGGTGAGACCAGAGACAGGTAAACAACCACTACTGCAGTTCCAGGAGAAATGACAAGGACGAGGACTAGGCCCGTGTTTGTTGGGATAGCAAAGAAGAGGACAGCTTCGGTAGGCATTGAGGTAGAGGGTTAATAGGATAATGGCAAATTAGTGGTGAGGGTAATGTTGGATAACTGGGTGGACAGTGGTAAATTGATACGACTGAGGGTGGGAAGCAGGGAGGAGGGAGACAAGCTTGGGCCCATAGTGGTGGGACTCACAGGCTCAGTTCTGACGGTGGACTTCTAGTAGGGGATTATTTTTTTTTTTTTTTTCAGACAGAGTCTCACTTTGTTGCCTGGGCTAGAGTGAGTGCCGTGGCGTCAGCCTAGCTCACAGCAACCTCAAACTCCTGGGCTCAAGCAATCCTTCTGCCTCAGCCTCCCGAGTAGCTGGGACTACAGGCATGCGCCACCATGCCCGGCTAATTTTTTTCTATATATATTTAGTTGTCCAGATAATTTCTTTCTATTTTTAGTAGAGACGGGGTCTCACTCTTGCTCAGGCTGGTCTCGAACTCCTGACCTTGAGCGATCCACCCGCCTCGGCCTCCCAGAGCGCTAGGATTACAGGTGTGAGCCACCGCGCCCGGCCTAATAGGGGATTATTAATGTGGGTCTGGAGCACAGGAAAAAGGCCAGGCTGCAGAATGGGTTCGAGAGCCATCAGTTTGTGGGTGCTGGCTGAATCATGGAATTAGACAACAGTCGTTTTCTGTTTAGAGTAGTTTTAGGCTTTTAGTCTGGTATCTCAGGTGGGATAGGAAGGGCCTATCCAGGAGTGTGCCATGGCACATCTAGCTGTATCTTTCATTTCCTTTACTTGTTCTTACCTCCAGAGAGTGGGACCGTGGCCGTGAGCGCCGCAGTCGAGGTGAATATCGTGACTATGACCGGAATCGGCGAGAGCGCTTCTCGCCTCCCCGCCATGAACTCAGTCCCCCACAGAAGCGCATGAGGAGAGACTGGTGAGATGGCAACAGTTTCTCTCTCTTCTCCTTAGCCTCAGTTCCACCTGGGCCTCAGCTCTCTTTCTTCATCTCTGCTAAAACCTTGATCCTTTCCTTTTCTCAAATTTCCCATACACCCATTATTTCTTTGCCCCTTTAAACCCTTGGGTGAGACCACATTCTGTGTATGCCCCTCCCCCTGTCCCATTCACCTTTGTGCTCTGGAGAGATGGTTCCCTTCTCTGTCTGACTTTTGTGTCCCCCACCCTCAGGGATGAGCACAGCTCTGACCCATACCACAGTGGCTATGAGATGCCCTATGCTGGGGGGGGTGGGGGCCCAACTTATGGCCCCCCTCAGCCCTGGGGCCACCCAGATGTCCACATCATGCAGCACCATGTACTGCCTATCCAGGCCAGGTAAAGACCTGGGGTTCTTGGGTTCTTGGGAGGAGGGAGTTGGCAGACTTCAGGGAGGGATCGGGTTGCTGAAGGCCATGGCTGGAGCCAGGCAGTGGGGTAGGCACATAGAGCAGTGCCTGTGGGGTGGTACCAATTGGTGCTTGGGGTGATGTCCATGGTGGGCAAAGGAAGGGGGCAGCTGGCTACCTTGGCCCCCCACAGTCCCCCACCTTTTTCTACCACAACCAAGACTTCCTGACTGGGGCTCCCCCTAGGCTGGGCAGCATCGCAGAGATCGACCTGGGTGTGCCTCCACCAGTAATGAAGACCTTCAAGGAGTTTCTCCTCTCGTTGGATGACTCTGTGGATGAGACGGAGGCAGTCAAGCGGTATAATGATTATAAGCTGGATTTTCGAAGACAGCAGATGCAGGATTTCTTCCTGGCTCATAAAGATGAGGAGTGGTGAGTGCCCCTACTTCCCTGCCACCTTTTCCCTGGCATGTGTCCCCTGGCCCCACCAGTGGAGCTGCAGCCCTGTCCTCCCATTTTGCCCTATTTGGAACTTCCTGGGGGCGGGGGACGGGAAGTATAACAGCATTGGCTGATGGGGTCTCCCCCTTCAACAACTGCCACGGCCCCCTTCCCATCTCCCTTTCCTGCTGTCCTCAGAGAGTGGGACACCTCCAGGCTGCTGGCCAGAGCCACCAAGCCTCTTGGGGCAGCAGACAAGCTGCTTCCCACTTGCTGGTATTGGGTCATTGTCATTCCTGATCGCCAGGACCCTGTGTGGCTGTGGCTTCCTCCCAAAAGCGACGAGTGAATCCAGACAAGTAAAGCAGAGATCTCAGGGTCATTTGACAGAAAAAGAATTTTAATTTTTTTTTTCCTTTTGTGGATGTTTTAATTTTAATCAACCATCTTTTCCCCCCTTCCTGCTCCTCCTCCTCCTCCTCCTCATCCTCTTTCTGCTCCTCCTCCTTGAAAAGAGCCAGAACTGGGAACTACACCCGCTCATCGACGGAGCTCGGAGCAAACCCACCTCCACCCCCACCATACCCAGCCCATACATGAGCCCCTGGGCTGAGCCACGGTGTCCCGGCCAGGCAGACAGGCAGGGCACTGCTGTGCACAATGCAGCGGTTTAGCTGAATGTGATTGCTCAGGTAGTCAGTCAGTCAGGGCCCCCACCGCGGAGTCCCGCAGGGGTGGGGCATCTAGGCCGGGCGCCCCAGCCAGGAGCCAGCCGGTGGCCCACCAGCCAGCATGGGCCCTGGGCGCCGCTAGTTAAATCTTGAGCTCTGTTTGACCAAGCGGCCAAGGTAAAGATCCTGGAGGTGACGCCTGCGGCTTTCCTTTCCTCTTATGCGCCACTTGTTCTGTTCTGTCTTTGCTGTCCTCTTTCTAATTGCTCTGTATGTCTTTTTCTTAATCTCTTTCTTTCTTTCTCTGTTCCTGTTCTTGCTCCCTGCCTAACACTTCTGTTTCTGTTTTTGGTTTTTTCCAATTTCTCTGTCTGGTCTTTAGTTTTTCTCTTTGTTTTTGATTTCTGGGACTTTCTCACACTTTCCCTTTCCTTCATTTCTCCTTTTCCTCATACTCCTAATTTTGCCTGTTTTTTTTCCCTGAGGTCCTATTTGAAATGTTTTATTTGTTTTATGCTCCACCCTAATCCTGTAGCCCTTTCCTTTCTCTATCCCTGTGGGCAGTACCTGAAGCTATAACAGCACTTCAGTTTCTCCCTTTGGTCTTTCCCTGTCCCCTCACCATCTTGCTTATCTTCCCGAGGGGGGAGAGAGGTGTCCTGCCTTTGGCTTTTCCTATCTGGTGCTTTTCAGGTTTCCCTCTGTCTTCCACCTAGGGGTGGAGGGAGTTGGTGGGAGCAGTTCTTTTAATGATGGTAGTTTGGGGTTGTCAAGGAGAGGGAGGTTCTTCAGGGCATACTATTTCCTGAGCCTTCCTCTCTGAAGCTGTGGGAAACATCTTCCTATGTTAGTGTTTCCCAGAGACTCAGGGTGATAAATCTGCCTCTCCAACCCTAGCCTCCCCCTGTAGTCACTGGTCTTCCCAAATCCAGAGCTCTTAGTTCCTGGTTCTCCCCCAAATCTTCTTGGAGCACACCCTCTGGTTCCTTGTGGGGTGTTGGGTGGTTCTAGTGCACCCCTATCCCCTAATCTCTCTGCTTTTTGACCTTTTGTGGGTGTGAGAGGATGGGGACTATGCCTGGACTTCTCGGGGCCCCTCCCCACATCCTGGTCCTGGCCTCTTAGTGACTATTTTGTCTTTCCCTTCCCCCATTCCTTCCCAGGTTTCGGTCTAAGTACCACCCAGATGAGGTGGGGAAGCGTCGGCAGGAGGCCCGGGGGGCCCTGCAAAACCGACTGAGGGTATTCCTGTCCCTCATGGAGAGTGGCTGGTTTGATAATCTGCTCCTGGACATAGACAAAGCTGATGCTATTGTCAAGATGCTGGATGCAGGTGTGTGGATTTGGAGGGGTGGCAGACATCTAGGCCCCTTAGGAGTTTTGGTGTCTGATGACCAAGATCTTGGGAAATAGCAGGTTGGAAGAAACACAGGGCCCTTGGATTGTGACCCTTGCTCCCTTTGTTGGTAGCTGTGATTAAGATGGAAGGCGGCACAGAGAATGACCTTCGCATCCTGGAGCAGGAGGAGGAGGAGGAACAGGCAGGGAAGCCTGGGGAGCCCAGCAAGAAAGAGGAAGGCCGGGCTGGACCAGGCCTGGGGGAAGGAGAATGCAAGGCCAACGATAAGGACGACAAGAAAGAAGGTGGCAAACAGGTCTGAGTAATGCAGCTTCTGAGTGCTGTCTCGGAGGGTGTGGGGGAGAGAATGCAGCATCTTTGGTGGTGGAGTTGCATGTAGGGCTTGGGTGGGGAGAAAGTGTGCTCCTGGGCTCAGCTGTGGAGGGTGGCGGCAGGGGGGTGGGGGGGCTCTGATAAAGGTCCACAGCGATTGTCTCTACCTGTAGGCTGAAAATGACAGTTCTAATGATGACAAAACTAAGAAATCTGAGGGTGATGGGGACAAAGAGGAGAAGAAAGAAGACTCTGAGAAGGAAGCCAAAAAGGTAAGGTGTCTCTTGCATGGGGTCGGAACGTTGGGCTGGGGTCCAGGTTACTTGACTCATCCCCTCTGCTCTGGCTCTCACAGAGCAGCAAGAAGCGGAATAGGAAGCACAGTGGTGATGACAGCTTTGATGAAGGCAGTGTGTCTGAGTCTGAGTCTGAGTCTGAGAGTGGCCATGCTGAGGAGGAGAAGGAGGAGGCTGGTAGGTTTTATTTTCTGCTTCTAGTCCATTCTCTTCCTACTTAGTGGGGGTGGCAGGAGGTGAGAGGTTGGTGAAATTGATGGGAGCTGGCTCTTAGGGGAAGACTTCTCTGATGGGGGACAGTAACAGCTTCTGTTTCTTTCCTACCAAAATCAATAATAAAAATTCACTAACTCTTACCACTTCCTGCATAGAAGAAGCACTCAAGGAAAAGGAGAAGCCCAAGGAAGAAGAAAGGGAGAAGCCTAAGGATGCCGCAGGGCTGGAGTGTAAACCCCGGCCCCTGCATAAGACATGCTCTCTCTTCATGCGCAACATCGCGCCCAATATCTCCAGGGCTGAGATCATTTCTGTGAGTGGGGAAATGAACTTGAGGGCAGGGGCTGATACCCAGGATATGTTCCTTTGGTGGGGTGGAGAGAAGGCAGTCGGCAATGCCTTTGACAGATACCCCTGTTTCACTTAACAGGGAGGCCCCCTTCCCATGGGCCTGTGCCCTTCAAGGGCTGGTCCTTATTGTACCGTTTGCTTTCAGGTGCTGGCATTCTTCAGCCCATGACTGGTTTTTTTCTTGCTTGAGGATGGGAAGGATTAAAAGGCAGTTTCCTAGGGTTTTGAGGACAATGGGGATTGGAGGAAGAAGCAAATCCTTGAATCATTAAGTGGGGTTTCTGTTCCTCTGCTTCTTGCAGCTTTGTAAAAGATACCCAGGCTTTATGCGTGTGGCACTATCAGAGCCCCAGCCAGAAAGGAGGTGAGGAACTAGGTACCTTGGCGAGAAGGTGCGGGGGAAGGTTAATGGCCAACACCATTCCCACTTCTGGACTGTGCTGACATTTTCTTTCTTGTGTAGGTTTTTCCGTCGTGGCTGGGTAACTTTTGACCGCAGTGTTAACATTAAAGAGATCTGTTGGAACTTGCAGAATATCCGAGTGAGTGCTGGGAATGGGACTGTCTTAGGGAAGAGAAAATGTGGTTCTCCAAGTCTGCATGACCTCTGACTTCTTTGTTCATTTGTTGGTCCATTCATTCTGTGCCCTCTTTCATCTGCTCAGTCACTCCCATTAATTGTTTACTCTCATGTCTGGGCTGGGCTTTGGGGTTGTTACTATGGACTAGACATATCTGGTCCCTGCATTCAGGGAGCTCACAGTCTAATCAATCACTGGTGCTCTCAAGAGGGGCCAGTCTTTGAGTTGTTGCTTCTCAGGCAAGCGTTGGGAGCTTTCTGATTCTGTGTTCCTCCAGCTCCGGGAGTGTGAGCTGAGCCCTGGTGTGAACAGAGACCTGACCCGCCGCGTCCGCAACATTAATGGCATTACCCAACACAAGCAGATTGTGCGCAATGACATCAAGCTGGCAGCCAAGCTGATCCATACGCTGGATGACAGGACCCAGCTCTGGGCCTCTGAGCCAGGGACACCTCCCCTGCCAACAGTCAGTGACTCCCTTATGGAACTTTTTCAAAAACAGCTGATATCACCTCATCTGCCATGGGCACCTCTGACCTCACTTGATCTGTAGCATTGACCCCTTGTATCCTCCTGCCTGCTCACTTGTTTGCCCTTCCTCGTCTGGGTAGTACCTCCTCCAGCTTCCAGCAGAACAGACTGACGTAGTGATCATTTGTGGGCTATGGTAGAACAAGTAACAAGAATGAAGGCAGATACTGAGGGGGCAAAGATAACCCTGAACTCTATTGCCCCTCACGTTGCCTTTTCAAATGCATGTGTTCCTGGGTTACCTACACTAGGTTTTTCTCTGCCTCACTTGGCCCTCTTCCTCCTTGCCAGAGCCTGCCCTCGCAAAACCCAATCTTGAAGAATATCACTGACTACCTGATTGAAGAAGTCAGTGCTGAGGAGGAAGAGCTGTTGGGGAGCAGCGGGGGAGCCCCCCCAGAGGAGCCTCCTAAGGAAGGGAACCCAGCTGAGATCAATGTGGAGCGGGATGAGAAGCTAATCAAGGTGCCAGCAGCATACGGGGCGCGCCTCAGGGTGGCTGAGGGGCGAGAGTAGGGAACTGAGAGCTTCTTGTTTCCCTTAGGTTTTGGACAAACTCCTTCTCTACTTGCGGATTGTGCATTCCCTGGATTATTACAACACCTGCGAGTACCCCAATGAGGATGAAATGCCCAATCGTTGTGGCATAATCCACGTTCGGGGGCCCATGCCACCCAACCGCATCAGTCATGGAGAAGGTACGCTCCAGGTTCCCATTCCCTTTTTGTTCCTCTTTCTTCCCAGCTGCCCTTAGTCCTCCGGTGGCAGTCTTTTGCCACCTCTCCTCCATTCCCCTCCCCCCTCCTATTCTTGCTTCTGGCTTTCTCCTTCAACCTCCTTTCTGTTCCCAAACTACAGTGCTAGAGTGGCAGAAGACATTTGAGGAGAAGCTGACTCCACTGTTGAGTGTGCGAGAGTCTCTTTCAGAGGAAGAGGCCCAGAAGATGGGTCGAAAAGACCCTGAACAGGAAGTGGAAAAGTTTGTCACCTCTAACACCCAGGAACTGGGCAAGGATAAGTGGCTGTGTCCTCTTAGTGGCAAGAAATTCAAGGTCTGGGATGTTAGAGAATTGGTTGGGTAGAATTGTGGGAGGTGGGGTTGAGACAGGAGGTAGGAGTGGGGGGGGCGGGGTACTGCTCACTGCATGGCAGTAGGGAGGCTGATGATCCTTCCAGGTTGGGCCTGGGAACGAGGGAACCCACGTAACTTGCCGTCCTGATCATCTCTCTCCACCCAGGGTCCTGAGTTTGTACGCAAACATATCTTCAACAAGCATGCAGAGAAAATTGAGGAAGTAAAGAAGGAGGTGGCATTTTTTAACAACTTCCTCACTGATGCCAAACGCCCCGCTCTGCCTGAAATCAAGCCAGCCCAGCCACCTGGCCCTGCCCAGAGTAAGATACGATCCATGAGGGTCGTTCCCTCTACCTTAACTGTCCACGGATTCCTGTTTCTCTTTAATGTGCCATCCCCTGAGGAGTTTCTGCCCCACCCCTCAGGCTGTAGTCCTGGAAGTTAGTTGCCCACTTCCCTCTCCCCCCGCAGTAATTCATGGCCCTGTCCGTGTTGTACTCCCCCCAGGCCTGACCCCGGGACTCCCCTACCCACACCAGACTCCCCAGGGCCTGATGCCCTACGGTCAGCCCCGGCCCCCCATCTTGGGCTATGGAGGTAAGTATAGGAGGGAGATGAAAGGCCTTGGTGGTTTTGTGGGACTGGGAGAAAGAAAACTTAGCTAGGATGTAGTTGAAGTCAAAGGTTTTCAACTCAACATTGATCTTTTTCATAGCTGGTGCTGTCCGCCCTGCAGTCCCCACAGGAGGTCCTCCGTACCCCCATGGCCCATATGGTGCTGGCCGAGGGAACTATGATGCCTTTCGAGGCCAGGGAGGTTATCCTGGGAAACCTCGAAACAGGTAAGAATGAGGTAAGATGTCCAAGCTTTCTTGTGTCCTTCAAACTCCCTTTCAGGAACCCTCAGCTCTCATCCTGTTTTACCTCTTTACCTGACAGGATGGTTCGTGGAGACCCAAGGGCCATTGTGGAATATCGTGACCTGGATGCCCCAGACGATGTTGATTTCTTTTGAGCCATGCACCTTTCCTCACTCTTGGTACCGCCTAAACTTGTTCCTGCCTTGTCCTATCCAGCTGAGAATTTTTTGTACGAACAGCCCTACCGCCAATAAAAGCACTTCCATAGTGACTCCTGACTAGACTGTTACATACCTTCCCAAATCCTCCCAAATGTCAGCGGGGCCATGTTACCTGGGCCTTGCCACTTTTTTATTGATGCTAAAGGCTTCAGGTTTTGCTGGGACCCCTTTCTGGTAAATAGGAGCACATGTATGGGATCAGGAGCGAGTCTCAGTTCTGGGACCTTTACCCTCAGTCCAGGGCATGCTGCTGCTTTTCGGCGTCATGGCTGGTCAAGCACAGGTTGTAGAAGGAGTTCGGGTCAAAGGCTGTGCTTACCTCCCGCCAGCCCACCCACCCAGCAGCCTGTAGTTCACTGGGGCTTTTTGGAGGGCCCCAGTAGTGAGGGTCCAATACCAGGACATAGGCTTCCGTGCCTGGCCCGATGCAGACTCCCAGCAAAGCCTTGGACTGGGCGTCCGCATCCCCCCCCACCATCACAGGGCCCCCACCTCCTGAGAAATGGGAGTAGAGCCTCTCCAATTGCCCCCGAATCCCCGCTCCACGTGGCACATGGCACAGGCGCCCCTGAGGCCCTTCGAAGTGAGTGAGGCAGAGGCTGGCCTCTACACAGCCGATCCAGTTTCGGGAGCCCCGGAACCCGGGGGGCTTGTCGCCCATGTCCTCCAGGGCCGCCTGCACCGCGGCCAGTCCAGGTACGCCCGCGGGCTGGCCCTCTGGCCACGAACACAGCGTCTGTATTGTGCGGTAGCCGCAGCCCCAGCCCCTGTCGTCCAGCCCATCGCAGCCGTAGTGATAGTAGAGGTAGTGACCCGAGACGACCGCCAAGCGAGCGGAGCCGCGGCATGGCGGGTCCAGGCCCACATGGACGTCCTTCAACAGCTCCAGGGCGGTCCGCAGAAGCAGCGGTCCCGAGGCCAGGCAGACACGTCCTCCTGGCGGCGCGGAGCGAACTCCAAGAGGAACTCCGGGCTCCAACACTTACTCTCGGCCCTGGGTCTTAGGCTGGCCGCCGGCGGCGGGCTCCAGTGACCAGCGCAGGGAGCAAGCTGCGACCGCGGGGCTACACGATCGCCGCAGCTCCCATAATGCACCGCCGCGCCCCTCGGCAGGTCGCCGGCCTCATTGCGCAGGCGCGAGCTCCGCCCCGCGGCCAGCGGCCCTCCTCCGAGATCCGCATGTTCGGCGGCGTCTGTTCCCACGCGTGCGTTCGCTCAGCCCCAGTGATTCAGGCGTCCTGCCGCCACCCCCGGCTCCCCAGTCGCGCACACTACTGTGGCTGTAACAGTTTATTGGCAGCCCACAAGGGCGAAGGCACCGCGGGGGGAGCTCAGCCCAAGACATGCAGAGGACGAGGAGCCCCGGGGGAAGTCGGCGGTGGGGTGGGCAGGGTCTGGGGCTCATCTGTGTTATATCCCAGCCCTTAAATAAATACTATATACAGCTAGGGGTCCAGGCGGGGTGGGGGTCCGTGGGGGTCCCGCCTGGGTCACAGGTCTGAGCAGCGATCCTGCTTGCTGTAATGGTCGAACTGGTTCTTCCAGTGCACCATGTAGGAGCTCCAGCGGTGGAACTCGGCCTTCCACTGGCGCTCTGCCTCGTCCAGCGTGTCTGCGGCCACCGCGCCCGGCAAATGGAGGGGGGGCGGATAGGACACGAAGAAGGTCGGGGAACGGACGTGGGGGGGGCACGAGTGCAGGGAGGACATGGAGAAATGTAAGAGACCACGTGAGGTGGTGGAAAGAGGATCAGGAGAATGTGCGAAAGACGGAAGGCGAGAGGGAGGGTGAGGGTAAGGCGGGGCCAGAGACGGATGGCAGGAAGGAGAGAGGAGAAAATGACCGGAAGACGGAGGGGGACAGAAGGCATCAGAAGGGGGAGGGTCCGTGGGTTGATGGGGAAAAGAGAAGACAGAAATGATTGACGGTTATATCCCCACTCGGGGATGCTATTCAACCCCGGGCCTCCTGCCCCCAACATCAGGCTCAGGCTCCAAAGGATAATTTTATAAAAGAATATTGGCTTTCCATTTCCATTTAAACAAAGGCGTGTGGGTCCCTGAGACGGTGGCAGGTCACACTCCCCCGACCCGCCCTGTCCAGTTTGAGTCTCTCGGTTTGAGGAGGGAGGGGGCGCTGGGTCGGAGGTCCCTGAGTGGGCCCTTCCCCACAGTCCGACCACTCATTAGAGGAGGGGCCCCTGAGGCCGGAGGGGGAAAGGCCCAGGTCACAGCCGCAGGAGCCGAGACAGAAAGAGGAGGAGGAGGAGAAGAAGGAAGGACAGGGGGAGGCCGGGCCTGGGCCTCGGGGCAGCCTCCCCATGGGCGGGGCCTGAGCAGGTGCTGGGGGATTCCGAGGCTGGGGGGAGAAGAGAGGGGTTACACCCGGCCAGCTCCCGCTGCCCTCTTTCTGCGCCCCGTACTCCCCCTACTCCCTGTCCCTGCCCGCTGGCCCCTGCGTACCGGTGGCGCTGAGCAGTTTGGGTAGGAAGCGGTTCCAGAAGGCGCAGGCCTGGGCGCGCAGCCCTCGCCGCACCTCCAGCGGCCGCAGGTCCAGGCTCACGTACTGCTGCGCTCCCGCCGTGTACGGTGGCCACTGCGGGGCTTTAGGGTCGACGGGGTCATTGGGGTCTCTGCGGAAGGAAAGGGAGACTCAGCCTGAAGCAGGCCTGCCCCACCCGGGGGATGGGAGTGGGGACGGGGAATGAAGATCGGCAGCGGGCGCAGACGGCGGGCCCATCCCCTCCCGGCGGGCCCTCTGCTGCTCTGCCGCCCTCTTACCGCCCTCCCACCGCCACCGCCCCAAGCCTTCTCTCTCCTCTGCCTTTTCCTCAGTTTCTCTGTTCCATCTTCCTCTTTGTTTCTCCCGTTAAAGAAACCGCTAGGATTTATTGGACCCTTCCCGCGTAACCAGGCCTGGTCCTGTCTCTACAAACATCACGTTGTCTTTCCACAGCATCCATCTGATGCTGGATTGATTGTCCCCTTCTTCTGCCAGGTACTGTTGTGTGTGCGAGGGAGAATGTGTCACAGCTAATGAATCACCACTAGTCCCACTTAATCCAGCTCTGTAGTTCCCACTATGACTGCCAAGTCCTTTGTCTTGGTCTCCCTTTGCCCACCTCTCCTCCTTGCCTTCCTCTGCCTCCGTCCCTGTCTCTTCCCCGCGTCTCCTGTGCCTTTCTCTCTTCCCTTCTGCCTTCTTTGCAAACCTTCCCCTCTCCGGCTCTCCTTTCCTGCCTCTCTCCTGCCGCTCCTCTCTGTGTCTGTGTGTCTGCCTGTCTGTGGGTTCCCCCTGCTTCCCGACCCTGGAGCCTTCTCCCTCTCAGCACTGCTGACCCTGTGCGGGCGAAGTTGGCCCAGTATCTCATCAGTCGCTGGGCAAAGATTTTCTCCGCCGTGGTGTAGTTTAGCGAGGGATTCAGGGGGAGCCCGAAGATGAACTCGATCTCGTAGCCGTGGGGCACCCCCATCCACAGGGGCCAGGAGATCGTGGAGGCACGGTGTTCAAAGACGTAGGCGTAGACCCGGGCACCCTGGGTGGCCAGTTGCCCAGCCAGCTGGGCCACAGGGCACACGACGTTGTGGTCACCCACCACATCACTCAGGGCCTCCCTCAGGCGTGCTGGGTCCTCGGGATGCAGCCAGTCTGTGTAATGCAGGACCACAGCCTCGGCTGCCAGGTCACTTACCTGGGGGACCCCGACCCGCACCCCGGCCAGGAACTGGGCCCGGCTGATGAGAGACTCGTTGTCTTTGCTGAAGCCTGGGGCCCCGTAAACGAGAAAATAGGAGCCCTCATCCTTCACCACACCCACCAGCACCTGGGGGTGGAGGGTGGGATGGAGGGACAGGCACGGACAGACAGGCAGACAGAAACAGATGGACAAAGAACCAGAGAGATGAAGTTACAGACCCAGCACCATGGAGGGAGAGAGTACGAGGTTGGGGAAGGGTCGGAGAGAAACAGGAAATATACCCACAGTTCCTTTCCTCTCTGCCCCACTGACCACCTTGGGATCTGAGCCTTGGGTTTGGGGGTGACCATGGGGCCCAGAAGCCTGGACCTCTGGGAGTGAGTCTGGATGAGCCCTCATGCCTGGGTCCCTGGGGGGAGAGGTGGGGCTGTTGGGACCCAGAGGAACCAGCTCCACCCCCACCAGCCACTAGTCACCTGCAGGCCATGGAAGTCTCCTGCGTTGATGAGGGCCTCGGGCGTGTCACTGAGGAAGTCTCCATCCACCACAGGCACGAAGGAAAATCGGAAGACACTTTCCTGAGGCAGTACGTGCCACTCGTGGTCCACCAGGTCCTGAGCTGGTCGTGTCCGAAGGCAGGCTACCAGCTCTGTGTCATTGCCACCAGCGCTTCCCGGGGGACAGCCCACAAGGCGGGCCAGCAGCGTGGCCCTGCGACGGGCCTCTCCCATGCCCACCGTGGCCCAGGGCCCATTGGGTGCACCACTCTGCAGCACAGCCCTGTGGAACAGCCCCCGGCTGGGCGGGGACAGCAGGTGCATACCCACCGAGGCAGCACCTGCACTCTCCCCAAACAGCGTCACTGACGTTGGGTCCCCTCCGAAGGCTGCCACATTCTCCTGCACCCATTGCAGTGCCAGCCTCTGATCCAGTAGACCAACGTTGCCCGGGGCCTCTCGGCTCCCTGGCAGGGCCAAGAAGCCAAAGGCTCCTACCCGGTAGTTCATAGACACCAGCACAGTCCCCTCGGCTTGTACCAGGAAGCGGCCATCATACACATCCAGGGAGGAGGACCCACTGTAGAAGCCACCCCCATAGATCCAGACGAGGACAGGGGTGGGGGACGAAGGCCTGGGGTATGGTGTCCACACGTTGAGGTAGAGGCAGTCCTCACTCAGTGCACGGTTGGGGTTCCACATCTCAATGCCCTCAAAACCGGGGTACAGGGTGTCCACGTATTGGTAACAGACGCTCTGGAAGGTTGTAGCATCCAACACCCCTGGCCAGGGCCGCTTGGGCTCTGGTGGCAGAAAGCGACGAGGCCCCACAGGTGGCTCCGCGAAGGGAATGCCCAGAAAAGCAGAGACAGGGCCCCCAGGGGCCTTTAGGCGAATGCCCCGCAGCCGGCCACCTCGAACTGTCACCAGCAGCTCTGGGTCCTCCCTGCCCTCAGCCCCTGCCCCTCCTCCCAGGAGGGAGAGGAGGAGGAGAAGGAGTGGGGAAGCCAGGGAGGACGTGTGACACCACTGGGGCCTCATGGCTGCAGGGCAGACAGCGTCTGCTGGGAGAAAGAAAGACAAGGGTGAAGGCCTGAGCGGCCAGGAGGGAGGAGATTAGGGAACAGTTTGCCCAAGGGTTATCACTGAGCTACAGAGGAGGTGGGGCAGGAGAGGGAGGGAGACAGGCAGGGACAAGGACACAGGCCAGCAGGCAAGGGGGGACAGAGATCAGGCAGACACACACACGCAGACAAATGCAGGGAACAGAGATGAATCCTGCCAAGGAATATCCTCCCCTGCCCTGCAGGGGACCCACCACCCTCACCTCTTTTCCCAGGCTGGGTGGACTGGGGTGGGCCCCGTGTGTGCAATGCGGGCACCAGAGGCCGCAGTCTCCTGCACAGGCCACCAGACAGGGGCGCGGCACTCACTGACAGGCAGGGCCTTTAGGGGAGCTTGAGGCAGCATGAAGGATCTGCCCAAGTCTCTCCTGCGTTGGCCAGGACTGGGGCCCTAAGGGGTGGCTTGGGCTTTTGGAGGTGGGAGCCCCAGGTCCTGGAGCACCCCAAATCCTGCCTACCCCACATTCCGCCCCACCCTGCCCAGCCTCATCCACTGTCTGGCACCGTGTTGATACTCGCCGGTTCCCATCAGCTATGCACCCGCCTAGTCTAGCTCCAGCAAACAGGATCGACAGCCCTGGACCCCAGGATTCGAGCCCCCGTCTATCCAAAGCTTCGGTGCTCGCCGCCGCCGGCGGGAGGCAGTAGAGACCGAGAAAAGGTCGGCGCTCCCCGCCCCGAGCCGGGAGCCGGGAATTTGGGGTGGGAGTCTGGCGGCTCGCGGGCATGGCGGAGGGGCCTGAAGGGCGAGCCGGGACGCCTGTGTTCCCGGAGCTCCGGAGATCCCCGGCGACAGGGGCAGGGGCGCTATTTTGGGGCAGCAGCTGTTGCGGTTCCGGCATCTCCAGCCAAGGGATCAAAATTCCCCCGGTGGGAACTCCCCCCCTCTCCCTCCCGGCGGGCACCCCTCACCCGGCCCCCGCCGCCCTGGACTAGGGGTGGTGGTGATGCTGGAGATTAACTAGGAAACCCGAGTGACGCTAATTATAACTCGGGGCTTCCGCTGAGCCTCCCCTTCCCCAAAAATAGAGATGGAGTCTCCGCGGGAGAGGGGTCCTGGGCCTTGGAGGGGGCCTCGGCTGGGCGCTACGCAGGGGGGCTGGGCTCGCGGCTCTCGGGATGGGGGCGCCCAGCCGGCGCCAAGAACCTGCGCAGCAGCTCGGGTTCCGCCCCAATCGGGATGTCTTGCAGTGGCCCCAGACTTGGGGGCTAGCGAGGAAGGGGCGCTCGGGGTCTCCGCAGGAATTCGCGATGAGAGGCGGTGGCCGGCCCCGCGGGGCGCCGGCTCCCGCACGGGCGTCGGCAAGTGCGGTGGGGAGGGAAGAGTTACGGGAGAGTGCGGGGCGGGGGGCTGGGGTCGCTGGGCAGACCCGTCCCGTTTGGGGGCCTGGATGCCTCGGGAGCGCACAGTCTCCCGGACGCGGAATGGGCCGCGGGCCAAGGCGAGGGTCCCGGACGGGGAGGCAGACTCACCTGAGGCGGCCAAGCCGCGCCGGGCCGGGCCGCGCCGGGAGCTGGAGGCGGCCGATGTTCCCCGGCGCAGGCTGAGCCGACTCTGACAGCCGCCGCCTCCGGCCCCCCGCACACACCCCCTCCGGGTCGCGCGGCGCCCTCGCCCGCCCCCGCCCACTGTCTCCGCCCCCGCCCCTCCCGCTTCCCCCGCTGCCACCTCCCCTCCCTCTCCCTCGCTCGGAGTCGAGACCCAGAGACCCCGGGGCCCAGACGCAATCCAGTGACAGACGCCGACAGACGACAGACGCGCAGTGACAGACACGACCCAAAGACCCGTAGCGGCGGAGCAGACACCCACGTGACAGACAGACGGACAGAGCCCGCGGAGAGAGACACACGAAGACGGACAGTCTCATGCAGTGACAGTCACAGACGAACGCAGGGACGGACTTTCACAGACGGACGGACACGCTTGGACACACTGACAGCCTCAGTCGAGGCTGGGGAAGTTATCCCAAAGTGGAGAGCCCAAATAAATGAGCATCCCTGGCCACGACACAGACAGGGGTGGCAGGGGAGGAGCGGCACATGATGTGGTTGAAGACCCCCCTTGGGGATCCGGGTGGCACTGGTGACGTGGGACACTCCTGGGGCTGAGGGGACACCTGTGGGAATGGAGATGTGAACGTAGGATCTCTAGTGGAAATGAGAGAGCTCCCCCATGGAGGAAGGAGACCCCGGGGTAAGAGGTGACTCGGGGACACCTGAAGAGGAAGGCCAACGTGGTGGCACGCGCAAGGCTGCGGGGCGAGGCCTCACTCCGCTGCTGCAGTGGAAACTTCTGGAATCCCCGCGGGTGGGTTTGCGTTGGTTCCCTCACGGGTGACCTCGGACTTTCGTCACCAGGGGCCAGTCGGGGCATGACATCACCACGCCAGGCATTCATTGGCCGCCGCAGCCGGCAGGTGGGAGCGGCCTGGCCCGAGCGCTCCCAGCCTGCTCCGAGGGGCCTGAGCCGCACAGACCCCCACGCCCCGCCCTCCAGGAGGTCCCCCATGGGAACGGTGCTGCCGCAGCGGCGTCCCCACGCCCCAGGTGAAGGTGGAAGCGGCGTGATGCGCCTTCCACCGCGGGCGGCGGGCTCGTGAGCCCGGGGGCCCCGGAGTGGGAGTGCGGCCGGCGCGGGCTAGCGTCGGGGCGTGCGTGCGCGCGCGCGGCGGTGCGGGGTGCTCCGCGCGGCCGGCGCGCGTGCTCGCTCTGGCCGCCGCGCGCCCCGCAGCGCCCTGGGCACGCGTCCGCCGCTTCCAGCGAGCAGGGGCACCGGGTTTCGGGGTCTCTCGGAGGGCGAACCCAGAGTCGTGCCTGGCCCTGCGCCGCGCGGTTCTCAGCTCTCCAAGCCGGGCGCACCCCTAGCCTGCCCGCCCCGCGGGATCCCGGCCCTGCGGACGCGGACCCCCGCGCTAGGCGCGCTCTTCGCTCTTCGGCGGCGGCCGCCAGGTGGCGCCAGAGGCAACTGCGCTGGCCTCGGAGACTGGGCTGGGCCAGGGGCGTGGGGGGATTAACCCCTCGCCTCTCTTCCCACCGTCTCTGACCCTCGGCGCTCCACTCCTCGGGCACCCCACATCCCCGGCCTGGACAGCAAGATTTCCTGCACTTGCCTTCAGAGTCTTGGCCCCACTGCTTGAGGGCTCCCCACTGGCTAGACCGCATCCCCTAGTTCAGTTCTCTGAAGAGCAGGTGTAAGGGCTGTGGGTTGGGCTAGGGGACAGAAAGATGGGCAGTCGGTGTTGCTGCTAGAGAAAAGGGTCTGAGGCAGGTTTCCGAGCGTGGTAGTTATGAATTATTAGAATGGTGGAAACAAACTATGAACGGGTGAGCAGAGGCCTCCCTAGGTCCTAATAGGGACTTGTGACCCTGCTAGTGATGAGGGCTTGCCCCTTGTCAACCTCCGAAACGGCCAGTGCCACGCAGGAGTGTCACCTAACCTCTGTAGTCATGAGTTCAAAGGCCTGGACAATGGAGATAGGGAGGGCAGGGACAGCTTGTCACCTAGGATTGTCATTTTCAGGAACACTCCCTCTTTTTAACTTGAGTTTCTCCCAGCCTATGGGCTGGGACCTAACCTAACCAGGATGCCTTGCCCTGCACAGTCCAACATAGTAACCTCCTCAGCGTCCTCTGTGACCACACCCTTCACAGCTGTCACTGTGGGGATGTCCTTGATTCTTCCTGCTCCCCGCCGCTTCTCCATGGACATGCATTTGTTCTTTGGTGGGTGCTGCAAGGTGGCTATCTGCTGGGGGGCGCTGCTTAGGGGGCCTGGCAGGGCTCCTGGAGGAGGGGCGGCCAGGGTGGAGGTTGGTGAGGGTCGCAGAGCGGTCCTGGACCAGGTGGCCCTGCCCTGACCCCGTGGGACCCTGATCCAGGTCCTTCCACCATCCCCTTGTGTAGAGCGTGACAAGGGGATTTTGGTTCAGGCGAAGGATGTCCTCCTAGGCTGCCGCATTCCCCCGCTCAGGCTGCAGGGGGTTTGATGAGGCCATTGCCCAACTGGCATTAAGCAGGGTTGTTCCCTGGCAGAGTTGGGAGCTGCAGGCCATGGAAAGGACTTTCGTCCCTCTTCCCACCCCTTCCTGTGTTCCCTACTTAAGGTTGGCCTAACATCATTCATATTGAATCCAAGTTATGCCATTTGGGCTCGTCCACCCTGTTTCTCTTTTGTTTTGTCTTGTTTTGTTTTTCAGAGACAAAGTCTCCCTATGTTGCCCAGGCTGGTCTCAAACTCCTGGCCTCAAGCCATCCTGCTGCCTCAGCCTCCCAAAGTACTGGGATTACAGGTGTGAGCCACCGCGCCCGGCCTTGTACCTTTGGCTCTGTTGCTAGTTTTGAGCATTTCACACATTTTTTCACCTGTCTCTGGAAAGACTCACTTTATTTTTCACAATTTTGTCCAATACTTACCCAGTTTACAGTATTCCCCGTGCAGTTTAGCGAGCATCCTTCTGCTTATTTGAGCCTCTTTGCCAGCTGCAGGTAGAGTGGAGTGGGGCTTGGTACCCTCATGTCAGGATTGATCAACACCTTTCTCAGGGTTCATTTCTGCCTATGGCCTTGCATGATTCTGCAAGAAGTGAAATATGTAGCTTATGTAGTTTAATTCACCAACCGTGTATTGAGGTGTGTGTTACCACTTCTCTTCCTTGGTGTCAGAATCCTAAAGGAACTCAGTATCCCCGAGTATGACTCAACACCCGCCTGGCACAGTGCCTGGCACACTGGCCCACTGGCTGCTCAGGTTCCAGGGACCCTGACTCGGCCTTTGCTTTAAGTGTTAGCAGTGCATCTTGGGTGACCTTTTGGGAATAGCTGGAGAGGTCTTATTAGGTGCCGTCGATGTTTGACACCCAGAGAGCTCCTGGCCGCTCCTGGCTGGCCAAGTGAGAGCCGTGCTCGAAGCACAGGTTCCTTAGCTGGCCCTGGCTGTGGTTCCAGGGACACCGAGTATGTGCCGTTCGACCAGAATGCAGGCTTGGAAGATACCACAAAAACTAGCCTTAGTCAGGAGTTCGAAACCAGCCTGAGCAAGAGCGAGACCCCATCTCTACTAAAAATAGAAAGAAATTAATTGGACAACTAAAAATACATAGAAAAAAAAATTAGCCGGGCATGGTGGCGCATGCCTGTAGTCCCAGCTACTCGGGAGGCTGAGGCAGAAGGATTGCTTGAGCCCAGGAGTTTGAGGTTGTTGTGAGCTAGGCTGACGCCATGGCACTCACTTTAGCCTGGGCAACACAGTGAGACTCTGTCTCAAAAAAAAAAAAAAAAAAAAACTAGCCTTAGGTTTTATGAGGGTAATGCTATCTATGGCAGCAATGAAGAAAGCTAAGAATCTTTATGACTGCCAGCTATGTGACTCCCGAGTAGGAAGCAATTATAGGAATGCAAGCTAGGGAACAATGGCTGTTGTACATAAATTTCCCCTACCACAGTTCTCACCCTGTGGCCCTTTATTAATTTTATAGAGGGCAGTTTCATTACTGCAGGGTTAACACTCACTGGGGGCAGGTGGCGTCGTTTGCCTGCCACTCCCTGTACACTGTGCTAAACATCATCTCCTTTCATTCTCCCTCATGCCAAAGGGGCGAGCCCTGTCATCGTCACAATTTGACGAGGAACTAAAAGACATGCACAGAGACGTCATATGCAGGTGAGGTTACAGCAGTTGCTCACTCTCGCCAGCTGGTGAACTGGGGCGCCGCCTGGACTTTGGATGAGAACTCTGACCTCTCTGGGCAGGGTGCTTTGGAGCCACTCCTGTGATTTCCAGAAAATTCACTCCTAGAGTCTCTCAGGCCCTTCCTTCCAAGAAGAGGGGTGTGTGTGTGGGGGGGGGGCATCCCTGCAGGAGCCGCCATGCTTCGTGGGATACCTTCCTCCCCCTCCCCCATTCTCCACTCCCCACTGCTTCCCAGCCCTCCGCCGTCCCCCCTCCCTCACTCTCCATTTCTCTCTCCCCCGCCATGGGGGATCGATCAACCTGTTTATCAACCTGTTTGACCTTCCAGCCATCCTGCCCGAGAGGACAGCCCAGTCTGGGTGAGAGGGGCCCCCAGGATGTTGAGCCGGGAGAGCAGATGCAGGGTACCCAATTCTGGGGGAGAAGAAGGACAGGTGATGGCCAATGCAGGTTTCAAGGACCTTCCTCATCCCCACTTGGGACGTCACATACCCACTCCCAGACACAGAGACCTCTGTGACTGCAGGACACAGCCTGCTCTGCCAGGGCCGGGCGCCTGAGGGCGTGGGATACTTAAGCTCCACGTGGTCAGAGGAGGTCGCATCCCCCGCCTGACTCCTGACCCTCCCTGACCAGCCCCACCTCCTCAGGGACCACCTCTGGAGTCCCTTCCCCCATTCCTACACCACCCATTTCTTGGGGCTTGGTGGCTTTCAGGGATTGCAATTCAAGGAGAGAGGGGACCCCTTCCCCGGCTCCTTCTCAGTAGATTGGGGGCTCTTTAGGGGGGTGGGGTGGGAGGAAGGCGTGAGATCCATAGGGATGGAGGGGCGAGAGGAAAGTGGGAATGGTTGAAGTCTTGGCAAGTGCTTCCTGCCCCGCCCACGGCACTGGCCATCTCCCTACCGCTCCTCTCACTGACTCACTTAGAGACAGGGCAATGCCATGAGGGGGATGGTTCGGAGCCCTGGAGCCACAGCACGTGGTCATTGGTAGGTCCTTTCTCCCGCCTCCTCGCTGGAGAGGGACCCAGCAGGGTCAGGTGAGGGGCTGGTGGTGTAAACTGTTGGGAAGGGTCTGGGCCGTTGACTGGGGAAGCTGGGGCGGGAGATGGATCATCTCGGAGCATCTGGGGGCTCTCTGCGTCTAGGGCGCCACCCCCCCTTAGTTCACTTGTGACACCTTCCCACCGCTGTCCTCAGCACACTGACAAGTGTCTGTACTGCCAGGAAGTGAGAGTGCGAGGGTCTTAGAAGAGTGGGGAGAAGTAATTTCCTGGCCGGGGGTTTCTTTTTAAGTTACATTTTATTTATTTAGACAGTTAAGGAATTCATAGAATTCAAAAGTTATAAAGTGAAAAGTCCTCCTCTTACCCCTGCCTCCAGACACCAATCTCTGTCCCTAGAAGCAGTGGTACCTGTTGGTCCTGCATTGCGTATATTATCAATAGATGTCCTTCTGTTCCCAACCCATGTTGTTCCATAGATTGTAGCATCCTATACACACTCTTCTTCTGCACTTGACTATTTTTTTAAATCTAACAGTGTATTTTAAGGATAGTTCCAGATTGATTCATAGATTTCCTCATTCTTTATTTTCTACCTTTTTAATGAAAAGCTGCATACTTTACATTGCATGAAAGTAACATGATTTAATTTGTCCCCCACTAATGAGCATTTAAATTACTTTCAGTTACTTGCTATTACAAACCTAGTGTGAAAATCATTTTGCAATGTTGCAGGTATATCCTCAGGATAAATTCCTAGACTGGGAATTACTGGGTCACTACCTCCAGGGATATATGAGGGTTACTCATTGCCTATAATGGTGCCAACACAGCCTCTTTTAAAATTTTAAAAAATCATGGTCCATTTAAGAGGCAAATGGTGTTTCAGCATAGCTTTAATTTTGATTTCTTATTATGAGGAAGTTTGAGCATCTTCTCATGTGTTTAAGGGCCCCCATTCTTCTGTTTTCCAATTTATTAAGTTCTGCTTTTATCTTTATTAACTTCTCTTTGCTTTTTTTTTTTTTTTTTTGGAGACAGAGTCTCACTCTGTCACCTGGGCTAGAGTGCAGTGGCGTCAGCCTAGCTCATTGCCTATAATGGTGCCAACACAGCCTCTTTTAAAATTTTAAAAAATCATGGTCCATTTAAGAGGCAAATGGTGTTTCAGCATAGCTTTAA
>NW_012137969.1:63055-66756 GCF_000956105.1 Propithecus coquereli | reverse complement strand
CAGGCTGGTCTTGAACTCCTGAGCTCAAACAATCCGCCCGCCTCGGCCTCCCAGAGAGCTAGGATTACAGGCGTGAGCCACCGCGCCCGGCCTAGAATTTATTTTTAATTGGTTTGTTATTAATTTCTAGGTTTATTGCATTATGATCAGAGAATGTTGTCTGTACAAACATATTTCATTGACTCTAAGATATTATAGTTGTAAGATGTGCCATTGTTAAACTTTTTAATAGTTAAACTTTTTAATTTTTCAACTTGTTTTGAAATAATTTCAGGTTTACAAAAATGTTGCAAAAATAGCATAAAGAGTTGAGTGTTAACATCTTATATCACCATGACGCAATTATCAAAATAAAGGAATGAACATTAATGCAACACTATGGAATAATCTACATATCTTATTCAACGTTTATTTAATTGTTTCATTAATGTCCTATTTCCAATGCAGGAGCCAATTCAGGATCGCACATTCCACTTAGTTGTCAGATCTCCTTAGTGGACATGACAGTTCCTCAGTCTTTCTTTGTCTTTCATGACCTCGACACGTTTGAAGAGCACTGACCATTTATTTTGTAGAATGTGCCTCAATTTGGGTTTGTCCCAATCACATTATTTTAAACATTATTTTAAATACCACTAAGAAAGAAAAAGTTGCTGCCAATGACAAATGTAAGACACCATCAATTGTAAGGTTTACACACATTTTAGAGATGTTAAATGTGAAAAAATATACATCTTAGAACTAATGAAATCCTGTGCAGTTCTTTTAGGGACGTGTTTTCTTTTTTGGTCTAATGCATGGTAAAATCTGTGACTCTTTCATGGGTGCCTGAAAAAAGATATATTCTCTGTTTTCAGGATCCAGAATTCATTATATGGATCAATTAGATTGGTTGTACTGTGTCATTTGGGCTTTTTATGTTCTATTAAATCCTTTCTATATTCGTTTTTGATCAACTTGATTTATCATGGGTTGAGAGAGGTGAATTAAAATTTTCTATTATATGCTTCTATTTCTCCATATATTTTGTTTAGATTTAAAATAAATATCTATGTTGATACTTTGCAGCTTGGTGCATTGGTATTCATAATTGTCATATCTTCATCGTGAATTGTACATCCTGTCACCAAAAAGTGTCTTTCATGATACCCAAAGAAACAAGAAAAAATTAATAAACTTGATTTTGTCAAAATTTGAAACTTTTGCTCTGTGAAAGACACTGTTAAAAGAACCAAATGACAAAGTAAAGACTGGGAGGAAATATTTACAAATCACTTATCTGACAAAGGGCTCATGTCCAGAATATATAAAGAACTCTCAAAATTCAACAATAAGAAAAAACAACCCAATTAAAAAATGGGTAAAAAGACTTGAACAGACACTTCATCAAAGAGGATATATAGATGGTCCACAAAAACATGAAAACATGTTTAACGTCATTAGCCATTAAGGAAACACAAGTTAAAACTACAGTGAGAGAGCATCACACACCTAAGAGAATGGCTAAAATCGAAAAAATACCAACAATCCCAAGTGCTGATGGGGATGAAAAGCAACTAGAACTCCTTTACATTGCTGGTGGGAGTGCGAAATGATAGAGCCACTCTGGAGAACAGTTCAGAAGTTTTTTGCCAAATTAAACATATGCTTATGATCTAGCAATCCCTCTTCTGGGTATTTACATTTGAGAAATGAAAATTTCAGCTCACACAGAAACATCGCAGGCTGAAAACAAGCCAAATGTCCATCAGGTAGTGAATGACTAAACAAAATGTAGTATATTCATGCTATGGAATAGTATGCAGCAGTAAAAGGAAAGAATTGTTATTATTATTAATTTTTGATACAGAGTCTCGCTCTGTTGCCCAGGCTAGAGTGCTGTGGCATCAGCCTAGCTCACAGCAACTTCAAACTCCTGGGCTCAAGCGATCCTCCTGCCTCAGCCTCCTGAGTAGCTGGGACTACAGGCATGTGCCACCGTGCCTGGCTAATTTTTTCTATATATTTTTAGTTGTCCAGATAATTTCTTTTTATTTTTAGTAGAGACGGGGTCTCGCTCTTGCTCAGGCTGGTCTCGAACTCCTGAGCTCAAATGATCCACCCGCCTTGGCCTCCCAGACTGCTAGGATTACAGATGCGAGTCACGGCGCCTGGGCAATAGTTTGATTTTGATACATTATTTATTTTATGGGTTACTTCGTGATCTCAGTTTGGATGGGGAAACTTTTCATATTTTAACCCTATGATTACTTTGAACTTCGTTTAATCTGAGATAACCCATAGATGGAAGTGTGTTAAAATGTAAGACTGCAGATGTAGGTTAGCAATTTATACACTTACACTAAAGCTGCCAGGTTACTGGAGTGTTGCCAAACACTGTGTGGTTTCTCTTCAATTTTTAATTTAGTAAAGAGTCTAAGGCATAGCAAATAAGATTAAAAGTCAAATTGTACAATATTATGTTACACATCAATGTGATTTAAATGGAGGGATTGTAACCAGAATATACTGCAGTCCTTGGATTTTTCTGGCATTCATTTGTTTTGCAACTACGCGTGTGAATCGACATACTGGATCACTGCTATTTTCAAAACATTGTGCTTTAATTGCTAGACACAGAGTGCTGGCATAAGGATTGCCAAAATTGTTATTCTCGAATGTCCTGGAAGATATTCCAAAGAAAAATAATAAAAATGTATAGAAAAGAATTGAGGAATAAAAGAATTTAAACAAGAATATATAAATAAAGCTCCTAATACTTGCTTCTTTCTTGTTTGCATTTGCCTCGTAGATTTGGCCACTGTTTTATTTGGAATCTTACCAGATCACTCAGTCTTAGATGTATCTTTGTATACAGCAGAGCTGGCTGTTCCTATTTGATTTTACCTTTCTTAATATTTATCTTTGTTCTGTTAAATATTTTAATTAGTTGGTTAATTAGCTTTAAATCGTATCTGTAGATATTTGACTGTAAAAGGTGAGGAAATTAGCATACTAACCATATTTCTACTTTCTTTCCCTTCCAATTAACAGTACATATTATTCTTACATTGTTAAGTTTTATAATATATACATTGCCTTTTCTAACAAATAAAATTTGACCATTTATTAAGCACATACTTTGTGATGCTCTTGTTGGATGTATGCATGACATCTCTATGTCTGGCAACACCCTTAGATGACATGTCACCTTGCCAGATCCCAAGGGGAACATACGTTTAAATAACAAAACAGCCTTTTTTCCAAATCTAAAATGTATGTTTGCTGAGGTCTCAGAGAGCAGCAGGGCACAGTGATTAAGACAGGTGGCTCCGGAACCGGAATGTCTTGGTTCCTGTCTCAGCTCTGCCATTATTTCAGGTATGGCCTGGGCTAGTCTCTTAACCTCTCTTTGCTTCTGTTTTCTCATCTGCAGAATGTGGCTGGCAAGAATAGTACTCAGGTCTGGGGACCTCTGTAAGCATGGCTATGACCTTGGCACACTTCCTCGCACACAGTTAAGTACTCAGTAAACGAGAGCATTTAATGATTCTCAAAGATTCTATTCAAGCATTCTCCTGGGCCTTTATTTACCTCAAAATATTCTATCATTGGCTGGGTGCGGTGGCTCACGCCTGTAATCCTAGCACTCTGGGAGGCCGAGGCGGGAGGATTGCTTGAGCTCAGGAGTCTGACACCAGCCTGAGCAAGAGCGAGACCCC
>NW_012137969.1:60191-61405 GCF_000956105.1 Propithecus coquereli | reverse complement strand
TCCATTAATTTCTTTCTATTTTTAGTAGAGACGGGGTCTCGCTCTTGCTCAGGTTGGTTTCGAACTCCTGAGCTCAAACAATCCGCCCGCCTCAGCCTCCTAGAGAGCTAGGATTACAGGCGTGAGCCGCCGCACTTGGCCTGAACCATTTTTAAGTGTATACCTCAGTGGTATTAATTACATTTAGAATGTTGTGCAACCATTACCGCCATCCATCTCATGACTGTTTCCATCTCGCAAAACTGAAACTCTATACTCATTAAGCAATAGCTCCAGATTCCCCTCTCTGCTCAGCCCCTGGAAGCCACCATTCCACTTTCTATCCCTATGATTTTAACTACTCTAGAGACCTCATATAAATGGAATCTTACAGGATGTCTTTTTGTGACTGGTTTATTTCACTTAGCATAATGTCCTCAAGATACACCCATGTTGCAGCAAGTGTCAGAATTTCCTTACTTTTTAAAGCTAATTCCCTTGTATGTATATACCACAGTTTGCTTATTCTTTCATCCATCATTGGACATTGGGGTTGCTTCCACGATTTAGCTAGGGTGAATAATGCTGCCATGAACATGGGTGTACAAATATCTCCTCAAGACCCTGCTTTCAATTCTTTTACCCAGAAGTAGAATTGCGCAATCATATGGTAATTCGATTTTTAATGTTGTGAGGAATTGTCCTACTGTTTTCCACAGCAGTGTACTGTTCAACATTGCCAACAGGGCACAAAGCTTCCAATTGCTCTACCTCCTTATTAACGCTTGCTGTTTATTTATTTTTTGATACTATACATATTAGTAAGTATGGAGTGGTATGTCATTGTGATGTTGATTTGTATTTCCCTAACGATTAGTGATGTTGAGCATCTTTTCATGTGCTTATTGGCCATTTGTATATTTTCTTTGGAGAAATGTCTATTCCAGTCCTTTATCCGTTTTTTTTCCTGCCCGGTTTTAAATTGGGTTGTTTTTTATTGTTGCTGAGTTTTAGGAGTTCTTTCCATATCATTTTCTAGATATTAATCCTTTATCAGATATATGATTTGCAAATGTTTTCTCTTATTTATGGGTTGTTTTCTTACTATGTTGATAGTGTCTTTTTTTTTAGACACAGAGTGTCACTCTTTCACTCAGGCTGGAGTGCAGTGGCCCTATCATGGCTCACTGCAGCCTTGAAATCCTGGGCTCAAGTGATCCTCCTGCCTCAGTCTC
>NW_012137969.1:45340-47434 GCF_000956105.1 Propithecus coquereli | reverse complement strand
TTTATATTAAATACCTGTATAATATTTCATTGTGTGATCATTCCACAACTTGTGCAACCATTCTCTTATTGATGCAGCTTCATTTTCTGACTTTTTAATCAGTACAATACAATAAACAACTTTGTCTAGAAATCCTTATATATTATGGCTATTATTTTTATAGAACAGAGTCCCAGGAGTGGGATAGTTGTGTGGAAGGGTATGTGTAATTTTTATTTTAATTGTTAGATTTCTTTCAGCAAAAGCTGAAAATTTCATATTTCTCCACCTGCAATATGTGGGAGTAACTTTTCCTCCAATAATTTTCACCAGTAGTCTGATGGGTAGAAAGTAATTTCTGTTATTTTAATTTGCATGTCTGCTCCTGGGAGGTGGAGGCACTTTCATACATTTATTGGCTATTCGAATCCCTTCTATAAATTACTTATTCATCTCCTCTGTCCGTGTTTCTATTGAGTTATCCTTTGTCTCCTTCCTTCCGTCCTTCCTTCTACTATGAGTACAGGGGCATCACTAAGTCAGTAATTCATTTTGAGCAATATATGTAGAGAATATATCACAATGCTGGTTACAACCTAATCGGTATGGTTTAATGGACAGTAGGAATCTGCGAGAAATACTATATGCAAAATTATTCTTGACATAACAAAGAACTGTCCTCAAAAACCTATTTATGACCTTAGCTTTATAGATGGACTCAAGGTTATGGTCTGAATGTTGTGTCTCCCCCAGATCTCTATGTTGAAATCCTAACTCCCAAGGTGATGGTATTAGGAGGTGGGGCCTTTGGGGGGTGATTAGGCCGTGGTGGTAGAGCTTTTGAGAACAGTATTAGTGCCCTTATGAAAGAGACCCCAGAGAGATCCTTGCCCTTCTGCCATGTGAAGACACAGCAAGGTGGCACCGTCTATAAGGCAGAAAGTGGATCATCGCCAGACACCAAATCTGCCTTGATCATTGACTTCTCAGCCTCTAGAATAGTAAGAATAAATTTCTGTTGCTGGTATTTTGTTATAGTGGTCTGAACAGAATAAGGTGCTTTGCTGTTTTTTTTTTTTTTTGTAACTAACCTTTCATAGATTGAGGAAGTTCCTCTAGTTTTGTCCAGTGCTGTGGAGATGATCATGTGGTTTTTCTTCCTTAGTCTGTTGATATAGTACATTACATTGATTGATTTTTGAATGTTTAACCAGTTTTGCATTGCTGGGATTAACCCCACTTGCTCTCGATATATTAATTTTATATGTTGTCAAATTTTATTCATTCATATTTTGTTGAGGATTTTTGTATCTGTATTTGTTCGGGAAATTGGTCTGTAGTTTTCTTGTAATGTCTCTGTCTGGGTTTGATATGCTGGGCTCATAAATTAAGTTGGGATTAAGTTGGAAGGTGTTCCTTCTGTTTTCTGGAAGAGTTTGTGTACATTGGTGTTATTTCTCCCTTACATGTTGGCTAAGCCACTCAGTTATATTAATGAGCTTAGAACTTTCTGTCGGAAAGACTAGCACTACCAGTGGGGATTCTTTTTTTTTTTTTTTTGAGACAGAGTCTTGGTCTGTTGCCCGGGCTAGAGTGCCATGGTGTCAGCCTATCCTACAGCAACCTTAACCCCCTAGGCTCAAGCGATCCTCCAGCCTCAGCCTCCTGATTGGGACTACAGACACGTGCCATCACGTCCAGCTAGTTCTTTCTATTTTTAGCAGCCCAGCTAATTTGTTTGCTATTTTTTAGTAGAGACAGGCTCTTGCTCTTGCTTAGGCTGGTCTTGAACTCCTGACCTCAATTGATCCTGCCACTTCTGCCTCCCAGAGCGCTAGGATTACAGGCATGAGTCACCATGCCAGGCCAGTGGGCATTCTTATGTAGAGGAGTTTTTAGTGATTTGCTTTTAATAATCCAATCAAAAATGCTATATTTTAATTCCATTAAACTAAATTCCCCGTAGTATAAAGTATAAAAATTATGTGGGACCTGGTAATATTTTTTAAAATATGGCATTCATTCATATCATAAAAGTAGAACTAAATTGTAAAAGCAATATCCAGGAATGGACACTGTTACACAAATGCTACCTATAACAGTTATTTAGTGATC
>NW_012137969.1:43928-45290 GCF_000956105.1 Propithecus coquereli | reverse complement strand
TGCCCAGCCTGTATCTTTTCTTATATCCTTTATTGATATAATAAATTGGCAAAGGTATGTCCCTGAGTTCTGTGAGCTATCCTAGCAAATGAACCAAAGCTGACAAGGGGGGTTTGGGAACCTCTGATTTCTAGCTGGTTGGTCAGAAGTACAGGTGACAACCTGAGACTTGTGGTTGGTGTCTGGAGTGCGGGCTGTCTTGTAAGACTGGACCCTTAATCCATGGGATCTGACTTTAACTCCAGGTAGATACTGTTAGAATTGAATCGAATTATAGGATACCCAGAAGATTGGTGTCCAGTGCAGAACTGCTTGGTGTATGGGGAAACCCCCCCACATCTGAAATATGTGTCAGAAATATGCTGTGTTGTGTTTGAGGGTATGAAAAATGTATTTGTTTTTTTTTTTTTTTCCTACCTCTTACAAGCTTGTGAGGTTCTGAGGTTGACCAGCAGGCTACGGGGAAGGTGTTTGTGTTTGAGAGGGACAGTGCCTGGGTTGGACCAATCTTGTGCTTCACAAAACATGAAAGTGTATTTGGTGGGGTGTAGAGGGGGACAGGGTGGAAACAGGAGGTTGCGAGGTCACAGACTCTTCTGGGGTCCATAGGGCTTTCGGAACGCCCCCTAGGGGTGACGGAGACCATTGTTTACTGGCCTCCTCCAGATGTTGGGGACTGATGACTGAGTCCTCCCTGGGGCCTGTGGCTGGATTTCCATCCTCTGTCTCTGGGAGCTGTCAGCGTCAAGCCAGGGCAGCAAAGAAGCTGAGCCTAGCGCAAAGCGTGAAGTCCCAGGGGAAGACAAGAGGCCTCCGCTATAAATGCTCGGTAAATGCTTGTTCTTTCTGTTCTAACCCACGTCGGCTGGAGTTGAAAAACAGGAATTGATAGTAGGAGAATATACTTTGCTTTGTGTGAGACGAATTGTTTAAGATTAGAGATTAGAGAATAATGTGCTCTCTCTGATTCTAACTGATGCTATTTGCTTCTGTGACCGTGCTTGCTTTTAGTTGCTTGTTAAATGTAGTTAATCAGAAACAGAAATAAGAGCAGGAGTGACTCCATGACAGGCTGAACTTCCTGGAGTAGGCCTAAGTTTCGCTTTTACAGAAACGACGCCACCCTTTCCCCGAAATGATGCTGGCCACAATTGGTGCCGGCGCGAAAATCCCGAGGCTTGGAGCCACTTTTAAAGGAACTAATCAGGAGCCAACACGATCAGCCACTTTTAAAGGAACCAATGAACTAAGGAGGGGAGGGGGGGAAGGTGTGCCCAGCGTGAAACCTGTGTGTCGGTGTGTAAAACAGAAAAAGGTATAAAAGCTTAACCTCTACCCTAAGGTGGGGTCCTAGCCCTTAGA
>NW_012137969.1:41794-43878 GCF_000956105.1 Propithecus coquereli | reverse complement strand
ATCGCTTGAGCCCAGGAGTTTGAGGTTGCTGTGAGCTAGGCTGACGCCACGGCACTCACTCTAGCCTGGGCAACAGAGTGAGACTCTGTCTCAAAAAACAAAAACAAAAACAAAAAAAATGTAAAGGTAGGGAGAGAGATGTCCACAGGGGACTTTGAAAAGCTCCAACATATTCCTAGGGTTCCAGTGCTGCAGGTTTTCTGGTTGCCCACCAGTTGTCTGTGGTGCCGTCTTTGTGCTTAAGGGGCTACGACGACATGGACGAACACTGAAAACATGCTCAATGAACCAAACCCGATGCAAAAGAACAATGATTATCTGATTATACTTAAATAAGGTGGAATTCATAGAAATAGGAGGCAGATTAGAGGTTACTAGAGCCTGGGTAGGTGGGTGGGATGGGAGTTAGTGTTTAATGGGTACAGAGTTTCCGTTTGGGTTGATGAGAAGGTTCTGAAAGTGGGTTGTGGTGATGGTTGCCCAACACTGTGAATGTGCTTTGTGCTATTGAATTATACACTTTAAGGATCATTAAGATGGTAAGTTTTATGTTATGTATATTTTATCACAATAAAAAGGAGTTAAGTTTTAAAAAACTTAAATGTTGATAACATAGAGTTAAATGACAACAGCAAAGTAGAAGAGGTATTATTTTTATTTTGGGGAGAAAAGAAATCTATTCACAAAGATAAAAAGTATAGAGGTAAACGAAAATAGCAACGGCGACTCATACTGAGTGTTGGGTTTGTAGGGGATTCAAATTTTCTTCTTTATAGCTTTTTCCTCCTCAACAATTTTTTTCTTGGCAACAAGAATGCATTTTTTAAAATAAAAAGACAGAACACAACTGTATTGGTCTTTTTTCCTGGAGGGGGTGTGGGCTTATTTCGCAAAGGCTGCGAACACAAGCTGTGTGCAGTCCCCGGCGTGCACTCCAGACACCAGGGCACGAGCCCAGTACTGGGTGTGCAGGTCTCTGTCCCCACCACGGGGCCATGCTGTACTTGAGCCTGGGAACAGCTTTGTGCCTCTTGGCTCGGAGTGGGATTCCCACCAGTCTGCTGGTGAGTGGTGTGAGTGCTCAGGCCACCTGGGCTTCTGGAACTAGCAAGATGAGGTGTGGCAGTCTGTCGGGTCCCCACTGGAGAGAACGCACAACCTGCCCGGACACTCGGAAGGCACCTACTGCAGTCCAGTGTCCCGTTTGCACAGTGTCCCGCCCTGACCCCGTTTGCAGAGGCTGTGTTTTAACGTGCCCTGGAAGCTTAACTGTTCCATCAGTGAGTGGCTGGCTGGAGCTTTTGTCCTGTCAGCTCATTTCCTGTGAGTGGGAAGCTTTCTTGTACTTTTTAGCCTAAAGCTGCTTTTTTTATTTTTATCCCTAAGGGCACATCCCCTTGGTGTTTTATTGAAGGCCAGCCCTATCTAATACTCCTTAGCCTCTTTAATCTGAGCAGGTGTCTTGAATGGGGACTGTCGCCTCCCCTAGGCTTTCCCCTGCTGTGAACCCGCCAGTGAACAGCTTCTGCCTGAAGACTCTTCGAGCAAGAAATGTGCTGGCCCGGCCCCCTGGCTTGGATTTGTGCTCTGGCTACACAGAGTTCCTATTAGAGCTTTGTGAAATAATAAGAAATATTATATATATGCCTGACATAGAGCTCCTAAAACCCTTGTACGTAGGGTCACCAGGAGAATTTTGTGATCTGATATTTGATCTTTGACTCCCAGTTCCCGACACAGAGCTCCTAAGACCTTTGTCATTTTCTGAGTGACAGACACAGAGCACCTAAATCCTTTGGAATTTCCCCGTGATGGTAGCATCTTTTGTTCTAAAGACAGCCTCAAGATGGGGCTGGTTGCCAGGGGAAGCAACCCTGTGATTAGAGGGTGGGGACTTTCAGCCCCACCCCTGACCTCCCAGGAGGGGAGAGGAGTGAAGGTTGAGTTGATCATCAATGGCCAATAACATAATCAATCATACTTACGTAATGAAGTGTCTGGAAAAGCCCCAAAGCTCAGACTTCGGAGAGCTTCTGGGTTGGCAAACACATCCAGTGCTGGGAGGCTGACACACTCCAGCTCAA
>NW_012137969.1:39277-39972 GCF_000956105.1 Propithecus coquereli | reverse complement strand
GGGCCGAGGGGAACCGGCTCTAACAGAGTCATCCCCCCTTGATCTAGAAATGACAGGCCAAGCGTTGAGGGAGTTCTAGAAGGGGGCGACCCCTTCTCCAGGTGTTCCTGGTCACTATCCACCGAACCAAAACAAGCCACGATAATCAGCATGAGCAAGAAATGAGAATCTGTAGCTCACAACAGATGCTGCTCTATACCACCAGGAACCTGCTGGGTAAACGTCCAAAGGGAGAGGGGGAAAAAAATGTAGCCATCTAGAATTACAAGCAGTTCTAAATATTTGACTTAAGGGAAAAAAAGGGCTGATTATCTTTCAGTTTGGGGTGTGTGGGGAGTGTCCCAGAGAGACGCCACTGCCTAGAGGCACTAGGTCCCTTTCCTCCTCCCTCTTCTCTTATCAACCAGAGAAAGAAACTAAGAACCTTGGCTCCAGGTGGCTAAACACATAAAAGGAAACAAAAAATAAAACAAAAAAAACCAGCTACAAGGCCAAGACAAAGAAAGAGGAACTTTAAGTACTGAGCAAATGCCAGGCCTAGCAAACATAATGCTAGCCTTAGATTACTTATCAGTTAATGAACAAGCCCCTAGTTAAAGGGGGAAAATAAAAGATAACTTAAAAAATTATATATACATATATAATTTAAATATATGTATACATGTATGTGTGTGTTATATATGTGTATGTATTTA
>NW_012137969.1:29228-30226 GCF_000956105.1 Propithecus coquereli | reverse complement strand
CTCGGCCTCCCAGAGTGCTAGGATTGCAGGCGTGAGCCACCGCGCCCGGCCTGTGAGTTTTTTTTTAAATGCCATAAATCCATAAACAGTGGCATTTATTACTCTAATTTAATGTGAGTGCTCCTTCTAAGAGGATAAGTCTCAAACTGATGAGGTTATTAGTCCTCCTTAGGAGCAGGAGATAGGGTATTGGCATATGGCAAACAGAAACCAGCAAGCTCTTGCTCTCTCCTTCCCGCCCTCCTGCCCCCACTTTCTTTTCTCCAGCTAGGGTGTTTGCATTAAATCATAAAGCATGCGATGAATTCACAGGAACTGCATGAAAGCAGTGGTGATAAATGAAACTGCCGATAAGAAAGTGAAAAACAGAACGGGCTGCCGCTTGAAATGCCCCTTTGTGATCTTAGGTTCCTGAAGATTTTGTGCTAGTGAGAAGTAAGCACTTGATTATATCCTAGGGATCACTATGTCTGCATAGAACAAACAAGGAAGGACAGAGAGAGAGAGAGAGAGAGAGAGAGACAGACAGATAGACATTAAAGAAAAACAAAAACCTTCAGATGGAACAAATTTCACATGGAAACAGAAGTTGGAAAAAATATATTGAAAAACATTTTACCTGTGATTCCTATTTCATAAACATACTACGAGACCCTTAAATAACCAACAAAATTATATTGTGAATCCCGAAAGTATCTTAGGAAGAGGCATTAAACATACAGTGCCTATGAGGATAGGGTTGAACAACTTGGGTTTTTAAAATATAAATTTGTAAAAGCTATTTGTATATTACGGATATTAACCCTTTATCTATCATTTGCATTGCAAATAATTTTCCCCAATTTATTCTTGGTCTACTTTGTATTGTTTTGGTACATTTCCCCCATAAAAAGTTGCTTTTTAATGTAGTAGGGTATGCCTACTTTTATTTTTATAGCTTTTGGGCTTGTTGCTTTGATTAAAATATTCTCCTCAGCTCCAAAATTATACATACGGTC
>NW_012137969.1:377-27978 GCF_000956105.1 Propithecus coquereli | reverse complement strand
TTTATGCCCTTGAGTAAAAATCTTATAGATTTTCTTATATATGTTCTTTCTTGTTAAATTTATCTCTAAATATTCTTCTACTTGAGTTTCTATTGTGAATAGAACATTTCTTCCAATGTCCATTTCTAGCTGGTTATTTCTAGAATGGAAAATTATTTATTTTATGTTATATCCAGCCACCTTATCAAGGCCTCTCGTTAATATAGTAGTTTTTTTCTCCCACTAACATCTTTTGGATTTTCTAGTTATACAACAATTTCATCAGCAAAAATGGGAATATTTAACTTTTCTCAATTATTTATGCCAAGTATTTCTTTTTATGTTTGCCTTATACATTAGCCAAAACCCTCCCAAGCAATGTTGAAATAATAATGTCAACTGTGAGTATCCTATCTTGGTTTTGGTTTTTATTTTGATAAAAATAGCTTGAGTATGTGATTATTTAGAATGTATTATGCTACTGTCTAGTCCCTTCAATTATTTTTTTATTGAGAACTATAGTATGTATACAAAAGTGTGGAAAACACACAAACTGATTAAAGAATAAAAAAGAATGTCCATGTACCCACTACCAACCTTAGGAAATTAAACATCATGTAATTTAGAACTGCTATCCTGAATTTTGTATTAATAATTACTTTGATTTTCTTTGTAGTATTACTACATATATATATGTACCCCTAACCAAAATATTGCTTAGATTAGCCTTTTAAAAACTCATATAAATAGAGTGATACTGCATATATTCCTCTGTGAATTGATTTTTCTTCTCGATATTACCATACCTTGATTTTAAGATGTGAAATAACACATTCTGTCACCTCCTACTAGTACCAAAACATCACTGTTTCATCTTCTACAAAGTGTCCAGAAGTGACACCAGTTGTTACCATCTCTGCTTCTCACACCTCCCCATGTCTAGACAAAGGACCCTGTGCTGCAAGTACCTCCTTCCTATTGATACGAGCCACTTCCAACACTTGTATAAGAACACACCAGATCTCCCCAATCCTGGGAGGACACCTCCCTTTTCTAACATGCAACAGTGCCCAGTTTCTCCAGTACCGGGTTTACTCTCCTTAACCTCCAGGCAGTTCTCCAACATCCTTGAATACTGAGTTGAGCTGATCAGCACCCCACTTGAGCCTCCTAATTAATTCTAGCGTCTCAGAGACCATCTCCACTTGCAGGGCACAAAGAGACCCACCAGGGTCCATCCTGCCTGTCAGTGTCACTGAGGGAATCTTGATTAGCATAACCCTGCCAGGTCCCAGCCGTCCTAGACTGTGTTATTGTTGAAAATACTACTTTCCCTCCCTGGGGTAGATCACACCTCCCCGCCTGCCTTGCAGGGCCCCTCCCTGATAGTATTTTATTAATATACCCAGGGCGACCATGTGACTTGCTTTGTGGCCAATAAAGTGTGGGTCGAACGGACACACATCATCTCTGGAAAGAAGCTTTGGGAGCCAGCTAGTGGTTTGGCCATCTGTCGCTTTCCACTGCCTTGAGATTGGCAATGTCCCAGACAAGGTGTGCTCCACCAGCCTGGGTCCCAGAGTGAAAACAGCGTTGGAGGATGGCACAGACATTGAGATGGCCAAGTAGGAGGAGTGAGAAATAAACCTTTGCTATTGTCGGCCACAGAGCCTTTAGGACTGTTTGTTACCTCAGCATAACCTGACACCTCCTGACTGCTATAGCAACTCTCTCTTTGGTCTCAAAGCCAAGTAGCAGCTTTTCATCTGCAAGCAGCAGATCAGTGCCCCCTACCAACCAGGACACTCCCCCCGCCATGACTTCAGAGACAGCTCCCCTGACTCCCAGCACCTGACACCATCTGTGACAATTGCAGCTACTATTCAGATAATCGCACAGTGGCCCGACATTCCCAACTCCCCCCACCTCCACGCCTAGGGGTTGGGGAGAAGGAGTGACTATTCTCTGGCTCCACTTTTGACATGTCGTCCCAAGTCCTTGACATTTGGCGGATGGTCCCAGCCTGTGCTTTCCTAGATTTACATCTTCCTGCAGGTACCTGTGATGACATTGGGGCCTTGGAGAGAGGCCAGTGCCTTCCCCCACTGACTTCCCATGAACCCCATTTAGTGTCACCTGTGTCACCTGACTGTGGAGTGAGGTGCCAGGTGGATGTCACTGATGATTGGGCCACCCGCTCCAGCCTCAGCTTTGGTCTTCCCATGTCTGCCCCTTCCTTCTCCCCAGAAGCCCTCTTGTCTGTCTTGAGCTGTGGCTGGGACTGCATTAATTTCTGGAGCCACCTCTGAGTCTCAGCTGTGCGCGGGCAGCCTACAGACAAGCCACATCTGACACTCACAGCAGCGCCTCTCAACCCTGTAGAGCACTCTTTCTCTTCCGTCCTCTCCAGCACGCCCATGTGGGCATGGGGACATTTCTGGACAGCAGCAAGAGGATCCCTGCAGTCTCAGCTTGTCCACCTCCTCCCTGAGTGCGGCTGGGGCTCCCCTGGCTCTGGAGGCAGAGTGGCCACTGCCCCAGTTCAGAGTGCAAAGATGTCACCTTTCCCTCTCCCTTCTGGGCAGGTGTTGAAAGGATTGTGCTCCCAGCCAGTAAATGCTAAGCCAGCGGCATGGGAGAGATATTGGTAATGAACACCATCGATTTCAGAGTGGGAGAAGTCACGTGCTGATTCCACCTGGCTTCCTGACAGAGGTGTGGATTTTTAAGGCTGAGAGGAAGAGCCAGGGAGATGGAGAGGGCATTGGCGGGTAGGAGATGGGCAAAGCCTGAGGCCAGGAGGTCTGGTGGCTGGAGCACAGGAGGAGGATGAAAGAGAAGGGGCGATGGGGAGGGAGCAGGGAGCCACCTTCCCAGGAGGCTGGTGCTCCTTACAACAGGGACCCCTTCATGTTTGCATTCCCAGCACAGTGACAGCATTTCATGGTGTTTGATAGGCCAGCTTTGTTTGCAGCGTCTTGGGCAGCCCTGAGGCTTGGCCACGTGGCTCCAGTGGTCTCCAAGGAGACTGCTCTGAAAAACAGTAACAACACTTTCTTTTCTTTCATTCCTTTTTTTTTTTTTTTTTGAGACAGGGTCTCGCTCTGCTTCCCAGGCAGGAATGCAGTGGCATCATCATAGCTCACTGCAGCCTCGAACTCCTGGGCTCGAGGGAGCCTCCTGCCTCAGCCTTCTGAGTAGCTAGGACTACAGGCAACAAAACTTTTTGAAAACAAAGATCTTAATACTGGGCAAATTGGTCAAATGTGTTACGAAATTGATGAGGAGGACCCTAAGAGTGGCCCAGACCCCTGTCTTCTCCCCTCACGTAGCTGTGCCACTGATGTCATTGTTTGACTTCCAGAACCACCTCATCTGGACACTTTCTCTTTTTATTCCTTCACCTACTTCCCCAACTTGGCCACACACCCTCTGAGGCCGGGTCAATATCATGTATTCCCCGGGTTTCAATTTTGGAGCAGCCAGCATCGCTTGGTGGGTATGCACCAAGCCTTTCCTTTGGGATCCCTCCAGGGACTCTGGATAAAGCCGGCGGGGGGTAGGGGGACACCCAGGAGACATGAGAGGGACAGCCACAGTCCCTCAAGGACCTCCAGGCTTCGGAGTTCACTGGCTGCCTTTGCAACCTCTGGCCCTTCCCCGGGCTTGGGCCTGCTGGGAAGAGGAGGATTTGCAGTGTTCCTCTCTGCAGAGCTTCTTCCCTTAGCAAGGATCAGACATAATTTTATGTTGACAATTTTGTATTCTTGTTTTTTAAGAGAAACCCCCAATTGTGGTGAGGTTGGCACTCTGACCTCTGCCTTGAAATGCTTCCCCCTGGACTGTAGTCCTTCCTGCACCCACCTCGAGCCCCCTCTCCCCGCCTCCACCACCAAGCTCTCTGGTTGTGTCCTCCTGTGCCGAGGCTGGGGTCACCTCCTGGTCTGAATTTCCATCATGTGAAAGTCACATCTTGGTTGAACTTGAGCTTCATAGTGGACGAGGCAGCAGCCTGCGTTATTTGAGGTTTAAAGTTATTTTTCCATTACCTTCAGACACATAACATAGTCTCCAAGTTGTCAGAGATAAGCAAAGCCCAAGGCTAGCTAAAGTACTAAGGACAGATTTAATCAATAATAACGGTGGGCTGGGAGGCTCACGCCTATAATCCTAGCACTCTGGGAGGCCGAGGAGGGTGGATCACTCAAGGTCAGGAGTTCGAGACCAGCCTGAGCAAGAGCAAGACCCCGTCTCTACTAAAAAATAGAAAGAAATGATCTGGACAACTAAAAATATATATATAAAAACATTAGCCGGGCATGGTGGCGCATGCCTGTAGTCCCAGCTACTCTAGCCCGGGCAACAGAGCAATACTCTGTCACAAAAAAAAATAAAATAAAATAAAAAATAAAATAATCAATAATAACTACTGCAACAGGGAAGGGTCCAGTGTGAACTGAACTTTGACCTGTACAGAGGTGACTGGGTGTCTTAAAGGGAGAACCCGGGAATGGGGAGGCAGTGGGGGGATCAGTAGAGGCAGATGTGAACTAAAATAAAATTTTAAGGCTCACTCCCCCCACCGGCTGACTAAATGGACCCCCTCGTGGCCAAAGGAATATCCTAAAACTAAATTGCCTGCCAGGAGGAAGGAGGTCAGACATGCCTTATCATGCCCCCCTCCCTTCTTGGGACATCCTTTGTAACTCATTAATAGGCCTAAGGGTATGCAAGACAAACCTGCAGGTCCTCAATTTACACAGCAAACATGTCCAGTGGCTTATCTCTGATAAAGAGCTCCTTATGTTAAGGCATTCCAAGCCTTTAGACAAAGCTTCATGTCTTTAACCAATTACAAGCCAAAGAATCTTTTTTTTTTTTTTTTTTTTTGACACGGCTAGAGTGCCGTGGCATCATCCTAGCTCACAGCAACCTCAAACTCCTGGGCTCAAGTGATCCTTCTGCCTCAGCCTCCCGAGTAGCTGGGACTACAGGCATGCGCCACCATGCCCGGCTAATTTTTTCTATGTATTTTTAGTTGTCCAATTAATTTCTTTCTATTTTTAGTAGAGACGGGGTCTCGCTCTTGCTCAGGCTGGTCTCGAACTCCTGAGCTCAAACAATCCGCCCGCCTCGGCCTCCCAGAGTGCTAGGATTATAGGCGTGAGCCACCGCACCCGGCCTCAAGCCAAAGAATCTTTAAACCTACCTATAACCCGTAAGCCCCCGCTTCGAGATGGCCCACCTTTCCGGGCCAAACCAATGTATGCCTCCCACATATTGATTTATGACTTCACCTGTAACCCCTGTCTCCCTGAAATGTATAAAACCAAAGTGTAACCCAACCTCTGCAAGTCCACTGCTCTAGACCTCTTGGGCGTGGCTCCGGGTCATGGTCCTCAAATTTGGCTCAGAGTAAATCTCTTTAAAATTATTTTACAGAGTTTGGTCTTTTTTTTCGTTGACACAGGGATGTGAAAAGTTACAAAACGTAGGAAGAGGGGGTGGCCCCTGCGAAACCCATCTGGGTTTGCCAAGTGGCCTTACGGAAGTTAGACTCTTCCTCTCCCGCAAAGCTGGGAGACGGGGCCCTGTCCTCAGGTGTTGGCTGGAAAACCAGGAAATTCTTCTGGTAGCCTTGAACTTTCTCAGGCAAGCACTTTAAGGGAGGCCAGGGTCATCCTAGGGCTGCGTGCGGGCTTGGGCTGTTAGAAACTGCGTCAGTGTTTGTTCAAGTTTGCACAGGCCAAGGCTTAGCACAGTCGAGAAAGGACGAAAATTCCCCGTCCTGCTTCTCAGAGCTAACCTCAAACTTGTTGCTGGGTAGGTGACCCCCTCCCAAAGTTTGAAAGCACTTACATATATATGTGTATGTGTGTCCTGTGTCCAACCAAACTATGTCACTGCTTTCACATAACAAGACATTGCGCCCATGATACCGTTCTTTCTGACTTAAGCACAGTGTTCCATAGCTTGAATATCCCCTAGTCTTACTGGATTGAAACAATCCAATTTGGGTTGTTTCCAATTTTGATTGGAATTGCAATAAAGCGGTTCACAATGAACATCCTTGTGAACGCCTCCTTGAGGTGCTTTGTGGACACAGAGACGGAGGATGAGATGGCGGTCCTAGGGTATGCATTTAAAATTTTAATGGATACTGTCAAATTGTCCTTTTAAAGCAACCCAACTGGCTCACACTCCTATCAGCTGGGTAAGAACATTTCTTCTTCACACCTGTGCCCAGACTGGATGGGCTCAAACTTCCTAGTAGTTACTAGGAAGCTGGTTATCTACGAAGGTCAAAAAATTTGCTAAGTCAAAACTCGTATTTTTGTTTGTTTCCTTTGGTCATCTGTATTTCCTTTTCTGGGACCTGCTTTGACTCTTCAGATATTAAAGTGACTTCTGATTGAATTCTGTGTTACTTTGGCGATGTTAGAGCGATGGCAAGACAGGGACAGGGCGGGAGTTGAGGAGAGCAAGTTGCAAATTCTACCCCGGCCCCAGCAGGAGGAACCGAAACTAAGTAGAGGCTGCAGGAGCAGGCCCACACACCAGAGTCCAAGCCCCCTCCATGGGGGCGGGGGAGGAAGGGCAGCCTCCAGGGAAGGCGCTTGGGGACAGGCAGGCTGGGGACTGGGCCACCAGCAGCACTCCTGCCTGACACCCCACGGCGCTGAAGTCCAGCAGAGGGGAAGGGGGTGGGGAGAAAAGGGGTGAGGTGGGGCGGGGCAAAGGTGAGGCTGTGCTCAGCTTTCACGCCTAGCAGGGCAGGTAACCATCACTTTCACTCTGAGCTGGGTGCTGCCTCCCTGCTCCTGTCCCTGCTCTGGCGCTGGCTCTGCCCCCAGCCCCCCTGGCTGCCCTGCCCACCAGGCCCATGCAGCTGCTCTGGCTCCTCGGCCTCTGGTTGCTCAGAGGCTCCCCAGCGGCCGCAGGTGAGGGGAGAGGTAGGAGGGGCTGCAGTGACCTTTCTGATGCCCTGGGGCTGGGGTGCTCTAGGGCCCCAGGGAGTGGAGAAGGGGTGGCTGGGAGCTCGGGGTGCAGGAGAACCAGTTGGGAGGGGACGAGGACAGCCACTGCGCTGTCCGCTGAGTGGGTGGCAGGGTAACACAGCGGAATTGGGGGGGCAGGAGTCACCTCTCCCCAGAGGAGTGCTCTTCCTGCTTTGACCCTTCTGTCACCCACACTGGCCTCGCCCTCCCTGCACTTCCATCGGCTGTGTCCACCTTCCTCTGTCCCCTCACCCCCGGCACAGCCAGCTCCCTGATATCTATAGAGAGAGCGGGTTCAAGTTAGTAAACTAATTAATCCAGTGGCTGAAACAGAATAGTTATATAAAATGTCTGTTTTTGTGATTAACACTCACCACTAAACCTTAAGGTCTTGGGGACTCATGCCTGCCTGCTGATGTAGCTCTTTCTGGAAGCTTCCTTCTCTGTCCCATCTCTCAGCCTCTCAGTGTGGTCCTCGGTCCATGTCCCTCAATCCCAGCGGAAGCTGAGCTCTGTCTCTTTTCCCCTTTGGTGTTCTCTACGCAGCTTCCCCCTCTGGCCGCTTCCCCCTCTGGCTGCTTGTTTCCTGGTGGGGACTTGGCTGGGTTCTCTCTCTCCCAGCAGAGGGCAGGGGTAGGGGGAGGACTCCAGGCAGCAGGGGGAGGAGAGGGAGGAGCAGACGGAGGGGAGCACAAGAGGGCTACCATGCAGACAAGGCCAGGGAGGGGCTGAGGGCTCCCCCCACTCTCCCCCCGAGAGCAGACACAGGCAGTAGGTGGATTCCAGAACCGAGTAGGTGGGCTCCAAACTACCTCGGGTGGGGACGTGAGCCTGGCACATCCCACCCTCTGTGACATGTGTCTGTAACATGGGGGGGTGGGTAATCTGTGTGGTGTGGTGTGACAAAATGGCCTGCAGATTCACCAGCGCGTTCCTCTGTTCTACCACCAATACAGGAACTGTATCCACGGCCACGGCCACCTCCCATGTGCTTCCCCCCGGGGCGGGCGCGGCCCCCGCTGCACTCAGTCCCCCCCAGCCCTCCTCTCCCGCTCCTGGCAACAGGGAAAACATACCCACCCCTCTCACCACCTACCCTCATGATAAGCCCGTTTCTGAAACATTGATCAAATCTCCAATCGATTCCAACACCTCAACAATCCCGCCGTCCAAGTTTGTCTTCATGGTTGAAACTGCCCCACCCACCGTCTTTGTCTATGCAGCCACCACGGAGTGTGTATATCCAACGAGTTTCACAGTCGCCACCTCCTACCCCACCACCACCTGTGTGACTGTGACCCAGGCGTCCTTCACCAGCTCTTACACCCCCAGTCCCGTGACACAGAGGCCAGCCACAACTGTCACCAGCACTTCCCCTATTACCACCACCGAGAAAGTGACCTCAGCCGTGACATCTTCGCCCACCACCAACACTGCCACAGCCCCACCCTCCTCCTCTGTCACAGCCACGGACACAACCCTCCACACCATGATCTCCTCTACAACTGGAACCACAGGAAGGACGACCCTGACCCCTGCAAGTGTCCGTACAACCAAGTCCCACACCCCAGAAATTACTCCCATCTCTGGCACTACCTCTTCTCTAGATACTACAAAAACCTTCTTAACAACAGGAACTGGTAACATATTCTCACCCACCACCAGGACCGCCCTGATCAGAATGGCCACGATTCCAACTTCATTTCCTAACACCAGCGGTACATTGAAAACAGAGACCGCCACCACCCATTCCACCACCTCCACCAGGGTACTCACAACACCTGCAACACCCACGAGTGACGCTTCCCGGGAAACTCTCACCCCGGAACGCACGTCTACTTCCCCCATCATTTCAACAACCACACCCACCAACAGTGCCAGTTCTCACACAGCCACCGGCTCTACCCCAACGACAACCGGCACCTTAAAGATACCCAGCAGTGGGCTTCTGTCTTCTCCATCTTCACGCATAGCCTCCACTGCCCTAACCTCGCCTGCCACCACTTTGAGTACCCGGAAGACATCCACAACCCAATCCACAGAGACTCCTGGCACAAGGATCCCTACAATAACACCAGCAGTCACCCCCACATTTGTGAGCAACACCGGTTCACTGACTACGAGGACAGACGGCACCCCAACACCCACTGTTCCCAGTACCTCAGCAACTACCACCAATATCATCCCATCTTCTCCAACCATCCAGAATACAGAAACCACATCGCTTCTTAGCACAACCCCGACCACAACTCCCACTGTGAGAACTACTCTCACAAGTACTGAGAACTTTCCGGCAAGTTCTCTCACTACAGGAATTCCAGCCACATCTGCATTCCCCTCTTCATCGACTGCCAGCACCATTCCCACGGAGAGTGTCTCCTCAACTCTGGCCACCATCCACACACCCCACACAACAGCTGGATCCATCCCCACACTCGCCACCACTGGCACACTCACAACACCCACAACTATGGAAACACCTCCGTCCACTGTGGCACCCACAGCGACAGGCCCGTCGACCCTCACCAGTCCCAGAGCCACATCCACTGGGAAAACCTCGCTGACTCTCATCACCGATGTTTCCATGCATTCTCTCAAGACAGATATTTCTTATGCTCCCTTTGTCACTTTTTCCACCACTCTCACAAACACAGTGGTTTCAGGGACGACAACCAGCTCTCCTCCCACAACCACCAATGTTTTAACATCACCCACCAGTAGGATTGCATCTTCTACACCGGTTCCAAGCACAGAAGCAGTCACCAGGGGGACCACGGAGACCTTCACCACCCCTCTGTCTACCTTGCTGACCACACACCCTACTACCAACAGCAGGTCTACACCTGCATCTGAGACCACCTACCCCAACCTTCCCACTAGCCCTGTCACACACTCCACGACTGACATCACCTATCTGACCACTTTGGCAGATACATCATCCCCACCGACCCCTCTCACACCCTCCTCTCCTTCCCTTGACACCACAGGGACACTCAAGACTGCTACCACAGACTTGGTAAGAACAGTCACTCTGTCCACCCCACACAGCACACCCAGCTTCCCTTCCTCAGACATCTACTCCACAGTCAGCACGTCCACCACTGTCATCACCTCACCTCCCAGTACTGGGGGGACCCTGGTGACTTCCACAACTGTGACCCCATCTGCTGTGAGTACAGACATGCCTACCCCAACACTGACAACTATCACCCCCTCATCTGTGGGCATCACAGGTTCATTCACTACGTTGACAGACCTCACCTCAACACCCGCTCATCCCAGTACCTCAGCAACCTTCACAAAGGTCATCCCATCTTCTCCAACCGTCCAGAATATAGAAGTCACATCCCTTGTTAGCACGACCCCGACCACAACTCCCACTGTGAGAACTACTCTCATAAGTACTGAGAACTTTCCGACAAGTTCTCTCACTACAGGCATTCCAGTCACATCTGCATTCCCCTCTTCATCGACTGGCAGCACCACTCCCACAGAGAGTGTCTCCTCAACTCCAGCAACCACCCACACACCCCACACAACAGCTGGATCCATTCCCACACTCGCTGCCACCAACACACTCACAACATCCACAACTATGGAAACACCTCCGTCCACTGTGGCACCCACAGCGACAGGCCCGTCGACCTTCACCAGCCCCAGAGCCACATCCACTGGGAAAACCTCGCTGACTCCCACCACCGATGTTTCCACAGAATCTCTCAAGGTGGATATTACTTCTGCTCCCCCTGTGACTTTTTCAACCACTCTCACAAACACAGTGACTTCAGGGACAACCACCAGCTCTCCTCCCACAACCACCAATGTTTTAACATCACCCACCAGTAGGATTGCATCTTCTACACATGTCCCAAGCACAGAACCTGTCATCAGTGGGACCACGGAGATCTTCACCACCCCTCTGTCTACCTTGCTGACCATACACCCTACTACCAACAGTAGGTCTACAGCTACATCTGAGACCACCTACCCCAACCTTCCCACTAGCCTTGTCACATACTCCACGACTGACATCACCTCTACGACCACTATGACAGGTACATCTTTCAGTCTCACTTCTGTCATAGCCTCCTCTCCCTCTCCCCCAACCACAGAAACAGCCAGGACAGGTGCCACCGAGTTGATAACAACAGTCACCCTCACCACCCCACACAGTGTTTCCAGCTTCAATTCCTCAAACATCTACACCACAGTCAGCACGTCCACCAGTGCCATCACCTCACCTACCACTATTGCGGGCACCCTGGTCACCTCCACGACCATGACCCCTTCTGCTCTGAGTTCAGACATCCCTACCCCAACACTGACAACCATCACTGTGGGGCCCACTGATTTGTTGACTACAACTAGAGAACTCACTTCAACACCCCTTGGTCTCAGTACATCAGCCACCCACACAAATACCATTCCATCTTCCCCCACTGTCCAGCACACAGAGTCAACATCCCTTGTGAGCACAACCTCTGCCCCCAGGCCCACTTGGAGAACAAGTATTGCAGTCACACCTGACACCTCACTGTCAAGCCATACACCTCCCATATTGACATCTAATATAGGGACTCAGACATCTCAGGCACCCACCACTCTTGCCCTTGGAAGCACAGATTCCTCCATGTCCTCCGTTCACACTATTACTCCATCAACCGATGTCAGCACCATCATGTCAACGTCACATGTCCATAGTGCAAGTACACATTTGTTCACTCTGAAAACTTCTCTTTCAACCCCCTCCATGCAAACTTCACTCACATCTACAAGCGAGTTCACTAGTGCATCTCTTACCAGGATGAGTACATCTACAAATGCAATAACCACGTCTTTCAGTACGATCATCTTTTCTTCGATACCCACCATAATAATGTCCTCTTCTCTGTCCTCCACCAGCACAAGGACAGTGCTCACCACTACCTTTCACTCTCTTCCTTCCTCCCCACACGTGTCCAGTACAGAAAATCTAGGCTCTTCTTCTGTCCCAGCTTTTCCTATTCTGTCTTCCTCTGCAACTACCAGAACTTCTCCTACCATCTCCTCTGTGACCACAGCTCCCACTGAAACAACCCCCTTTTCTTATATTTCTCTTCCTTCCACTACACCCTATCCAGAAACTATAACCATCACCCTAGTCCCTACCTCTCCCACAACTCCGTGTGTTGAAATGGGTCCTAGCAGTGAAGTTACTTCTCCTCTCACCACCCCGTTATCCGTCTTCCCCTTTACTACTGAAATGGTCACCTCTCCTAGTTCCACCAGTATGAGAACTGCCCTTCCTACAAACATGGGCACTTCTATTCCCATGGCTCTGGAAAGTGAGCCTACCATCATCCCAACTAATGGCACAGGGACCGTTCCCATGAGCCCAGTTTTGATGAGCACCCACACGCCCACCGGTGAGACCTGGCTGAGCACCAGCTTGGCAACCACCCCACGCATGCCTGGTCTCACCATGAAGCCACACAGTCCAACTGCCATGATGACATCAAGCAAGTTGACACACCCCACCCCACCAACCACGAGGACTTCAGCGACACCGGTGCCTACCACCCAGACTCCCACCGCCCTTACGTCACCCAAGACAACTTCAACCACTACTCAGACGACCACACAGACAAGGCTGACCACTATCCCAGGTTGGACCTCCTGCCTCCCTGTCCCCTCTCCTCCCTCCCCTGCTAAATTCCTGTGTCACCAGGGTCAGGCTCTATCCTGAACTTCCCTTTCTTCCTGTGCTTCCCAGGCACCTGTGACAATGGTGGCATCTGGGAACAAAGCCTGTGTCTTTGCCTCCCGGGGTACTCTGGGGACCGCTGTCAGTTCCAGGAGATCAGGTGCCAGAATGGGGGTACATGGGATGGCCTCAAGTGTCAGTGCCCCAGCACCTTCTATGGTTCCCGCTGTGAGTTTGCTGTGGAACAGATAGACCTAGGTGAGTTGCCAGAGCCACGCCCTCTGCACTTCCTCCTGGAGGTGCCATCGATGCTCCCTGGGTCCAGCTGTGTGGCCTGGAGGCATCCATGCCATTTTGCCTAATCCTTCCATTCCTGCCGTCTCTCTCATGCTGTCCACTGCCTCATATCATGCCTCCTCTCCATCATTCAGGAGGCGACTGGGACCACACTCCCTCCTGGGGCCTCTTCCTTAGAGGAGGAGGTCTGGGCTGTTTGGAGCTGTATTCATGTCCAATGGCCTTTCTCTCCCACTGCTAAGGACCCTTGTGTTTACAAGGGCCCACTCAGATAGTTGACATTAATTTTCTCATTTTAAGGTCAGCTGATTAGCAAGCTAATTCCATCTGCCTCCTTGATTCTCCCTTGACGTGCGGTATCACATATCCACAGGTTTGGGGGACCAGGACATAGACAACTTTGAAGGCCATTATTCTACCCACCACGGGGCAGGCAGGGAAGGACCGCAGCCTGACTGCAGAACGTCCTGTGTACTGTATACTGACTGCAGTCCATCCTGACTTCTTTCCCTCATTCCCGGACAATGCATCCCTGAATTCCTCTTCTGTCCCTGCTGCTGTGTAGTTAGTCCTCAGGGACCATGGAAGGGGCAGTGGGAGTTGCCCATGGGGCGGGATGGTGGCGGTGGTGATATCAGACAGGGGCAGATGTGCAGTGACCAGGGCTGTGCATGCTGTGTGCAGACAAAGTGGACGCTGAAGTGGGCATGGAGGTGTCTGTCGACCAGGTGTTCTCTCCGGACCTCAATGACAACACTTCTAAGGCCTATAGGGATTTCAGCAACACTTTCCGGAATCAGGTGAGGAGAAGGGGAGGGGAACTTAAGGGTCCTCCCCTGGATGTAGGCTTGGGCCCCTGGGTGCCCTCAGGCCTGCAGGTTCAGATACAAGCCCAGGGGATCCTTGGCATTTCAGATGCAGAAGATTTACCAAAACGTGCAGGGGTTCAAGGATGTGCAGATCCTGTCTCTGAGGTAGGAGACTCTTCTGGGGATGTGGAGGCAGTGTCAGGCGGGGGAAAGGCGTGCAAAGGAGGCTAGAGAATCCACCCCTTGCTTCTGGAATTGTCAGATTTCGTAGAGATGGGTGGAGAGAGTATGCAAGGGCATCACTCCATGGGTAGCTTTGTGATCATTTTCTGGGCCCATTTCTCCCTGGTGGGGGAGAGTGGCACCCTCCTCTTCAGCACCCTGGAAGGAGAGAGGTTGTAGGGACATGTGGGGAGGTGGTGTCTGGACTGGTGATGTGGCCTCCCTCTGGCTGGCCTCTGCTCTGCTGGGTGGGTCAGCATGAGAGAGGGGCAGACAGCCCGGGAGGCTTGGTTGGTGGCAGCTTGATGCAACACGAAGTGAAAGTCAATTACTCCTTGCCCTGCCTTCCCAGGCCGACCAAGTCAGGGATGCTGGCAGCCCCTTCTGAAAAGGATGTGTCTGGCATCCCACCTCATGACCTTTGCCCCCTTCCCATGCCCTAGTGGTTGGTCCTGGAGGTGCCCCTCCAAGAACCTATGTGCCCCAGGCCTGGGCCCCCTCTAAGGCCCTTGACCCCTCAGGAGTGGCAGCATCGTGGTGGACTACCTGGTCCTGCTGGAGCTGTCCTTCAGCCCCCAGCTGGACAGCGAGTATGAGAAGGTGAAAACGGCCCTGAAAGAGCAGCTTCAGAATGCCAGCCAGGATGGGGACAGCTGCCACAGCAAACAAAGTGAGCACAGCTGGAAGGAGGGTCGGGCTGGGGCTCCAGCTCAGTCAGGGGCCTTCCGGGCTCAGGCGCAGCCCCGTGGTAGCTCTGGCAGGTTGGGAGAAGGGGCACAGGTCCACACACAAGGGGGCCAAGGCTGGGCTAGAGTGGGTCTCACCAGGACTTGGTGCTGAGAAAGAGACCCCCTGACAATTATGCACAGCGTTTCCAGGATGGATGCAGACCCCTGTGATTGGGGGAGATGAGGGGGGCAGTAGGAGTCTTCCCTGCGATGCCTCCACAGCCCCCACACTGAGAGAGCCCTCCAGTCCCCCACCCCCGTACTGCTTCCTGGCCCTAGCCCTGTTACCAGACCGGGTCATCCCATCTGCGTCCCTGTCCCCACAGCCCTGTGTTTTAAGCCTGACTCCATCAAGGTGAACAACAACACCAGGACAGAGCTGTCCCCGGAAGGTGAGGGTGGCAAAAGGCTGAGTGGCCTCAGGCAGCCATAGCCCCTCCCACCAGGGACAGGGGGTGGGGAGGAGCCCCTTTGGGGGAGGCAAGCGATGTGGCCCAGGGCTGTCCTTCCTGGCCCTCGCTAGCGGTTTCCACTGGAGGACCCGCAGGGACCGTGAGGAGAGGATGAGGGCCTTCCTCTCATCTAATCCCAGGGTCTACCCCACGACACTCACTCTCGGAAATGTAGTCCTCCCCATGCGTTTTCAGAGTGGCCATTCTCAGGCCCCTAAGTAGGATGGATGAGGTCCCAGTCTCTCTGCAACCCTCCTCCCCCTCACCACCCCCAGCCATCTGCCGCCGCGCCGCACCCAAGGGCTATGAGGAGTTCTACTTCCCCTTGGTGGAGGTGAACCAGCTCCGCTGTGTCACCAAATGCACGTCGGGCGCGGACGGCGCCATCGACTGCAACCAGGGCCAGTGCATCGTGGAGAGGAGCGGTCCCGCGTGCCGGTGAGGCCCCGCCCCTGCGCGGGAGCCCCGCCTACAACCCCGCCCTCGGCCCCTTGCCCCGCCCCGCGCTCGGACCCAGCGGGGAGGTGCTGAGGCTCTGAGGCCTGCGCGCGCCCCCAGGTGCTTCTCCACTGACGAGCTCTGGTTGTCCGGCCCGCGCTGCGAGGTCGCCATCCGCTGGAGGGCGCTGATCGGGGGCCTGGCGGGGGCCGCGGCGCTGCTGCTGCTGCTACTGCTAGCGCTGGGCGTCGTGCTGGCGCGCTTCCGTAGGAGGGGCGGCCGCCGCAGCAGGTGAGCACGCGGGGGGGCGCGGGGCGGCAAAGGGTCTCAGTCGGGGCGGCCCTGTCTCACCGCGCGGCGGCCCCACCTAGGTCCTGGGAGGAGGACAGGAAGTGGCTCGAGATCTGGGATGAGGACAACGTGGGTACTTTTTCAAACATGGGCTTCGAGGACATCAAGAAAGGTGAATCCTGCCTCTTGGGGAAGCGGGTAGGGGTTTCCTGGGGCACTGCGAGAACCGACGAGTTCCTCGTGCTAGGGGGTTTGTGTCCATGCTTCCCATCCCCCGCGCCCCTCCTGCGGAGGTCAGGAGGGTAGGAGCGGGCTCCTGGGCCCTGAGGCCTGGCCTTCCTCACGTTCCCCCACCCCTCTCCCTTCCCTGTCCTCCCCTCTGCTCCTCTTTTCTCTCTCTAGTCAAGGATGAAAACTTCCATGTGGCCTTGGAGAACGTGGACACCAATATCGGGGTGAGAGGGCTAAGGGGAGACCTAAGGAGCTCTCCTGGCTCCAGTTCCGGATTCTCTCCCTGACCCCCACCAGGGCAGGGGCTGGGCTAGGATCAGGAGGTTGTGGCCCTACCCGCCAAGCTGGTGGCTCCCTGTTCCCACTCTGTGGCAGGTGCACATCCAGAGACCTGAGGTGACCTCGTCATCCTCATTGTGAGCCCTGCCCAGGATGGAACCATCTGCACTGCGTCCATTTCAAGAGCCGGCCCAAAGACTTCCGCAGCCCAGACTCCTGGTGTCCTTGGGTAAAATGAGACTGTTCCCCTGAATTCCATCCTTCTCCCAACTTAGCCAAAACCCACCTGGAGACCCAGTTCACACCCAGACTCTTCCCCTGTGGGGCTTTGGGCAAGTCAGTGACTTCTCCCAGCCTCGGTTTCCTCACCTGTAGAATGGGTACAACACGCTTGTCTCGATACCTCCTAGTTATTGTGAAAACCACATAGGCTTGCTCGATTAATTCTCTGCCCCGGTCCCCATGTTCCCATTGGCTCTCTCAGCTCCCCCAGTCCTCATGTCCTGTGCCCGGTCTCAGGCCCACCCTCTCCTAACTCCTTGCTCTTATTTCTTACATTGTCTACCCTTCTGAGCCCACTCCTTAGTCAGTGCCCCCTTCCCCTTCCTGTTCCCTCAGCCCCAGCACTAAATCCTCCCTCCTCCCCATACCCATCCCTAGTGAGGTATCAACACTCTCTGTGTCTTGGACTCCCCCAGGCCCCAGCCCCCATTGTGAGGCTCTGCTCCTTCCCCTCACCCCCAAGGGCCCTCGATCCCTGTGGGTGGGGGGAGGGCGTGAGTTTGCCCAGGTCCCTGAGAGGGGAAGTGGGGCCCTGAGCCCTGGAAGCCCCCTCAGTCCTCCCTCCTCCTTCCTCAACCCTCCCTCCTCTCTCGCCTACCGCTGCCTTTTTCCCATCGCCTCCACCTTCCCCTCCTCCCCCCTCTCCCTGGTGTCACCCCCATCTCTGCAGTAACCTCTGAGCCCCAAGCCCTGAACCTCCTTTGCCAGGAAGGTCTGCTCTGGGAACAAGAGGTCGGCAAGTCCCCATTCTCCATGTGAACACAATATAGCACTTTTTGTAAAAGAAGCTGCTCTCTCTCTCTCTCTCCTTTTCACCCCCAGTGGACCCTACTAGTTGGAGAACAGGGACTTCTGGGTGAGGGAGGAGGGAGGGGTCTGTGAGCAGCCCTCGGGGGCCATGACTGTCCTCATGGGAAACATAGGATTGGGGGGAACCATTTTGTTAGGGAGTGGGTGGGTACAGGGCCCCTTGGGAGCTTAGGGCTGGGGCTTTGGGAAGAATTGGACCCTTGGTGCTGGGTCAGGGAGGTAGGTGGGGCTGCCCGAGCCAGTGGCCTACTGTGAGGATGGGCCTCCCCAAACACCTTGAGCCCCCCAAGCCCTGATTGCAAGCATGCACTCGCAGCAAGGCCTGTCTGCTCTGGGGCGGGCCCTCCTGGTCGCTGTGGGTAACTGACCAGCTAAGGAGGGTCAGGAATAATTTGTGTCCTTGGCTCTTTGGGTGGGGGTTTGGGAGAGGCCCCTGCAACCTTTGCCCTAGGCAGGGACTGGCCATGGCCTTTCCTCACCTCTTTCTGGCCAGAGGTGGGGACCAGTACCATAAAGTCTCAGGTGTGAGTAGGCACCCCGCCTAGGAGAAGGGCTGGGGGTTGGGCCCCGGGGAAAGCACTGGAAATTTGGAAGGGGCCTTCTGGGCTGGGTGGTGGGGAAGAAAGGCTGGACAAAAGAGAGGCTTCTGTGGGGCAGGGGTGAGGTTCCTTCATGTGCCCTGGCCTCTGGCTGACTGCCCCTCCCTCCATGGCCCCCTCTCCCTGGCGGTCCTTGGCCCCCGCCCCTTGGCAACAATTGCTCACTGTCACACCTGTGGCCTCTGTCCCTCCCTCTGGCCCTGCCCCACTGTGGCTCTGGCTTCCGCTGAAGAGACCCTGGCTCAGGGCAGTCAGTGCTCCAGCAGTCAGAGGGGAGGAGGTCCACAGGCTGTCCTTTGTCACCACTCCCCGTAGTCACCATAAACCACCCACTTCATGCCATCACCTCACTGCCACCCTGGGCCAGGCACTGTCCTTCTTCAAGGCAAAGGTCTCCGGGGTACCTTTTTATAGCTGATCCCTTCTTGGGAGGCTCTCACTTCTTCGTCCCTCCTGACGAGGGAAGACGGTGCTGCCAGGGCCCCTCCCGGGAGATGCTGGTGACCTGGATCCTGCTGCTGGCTCTCCGGCTCTGGGTATCTGCCACCACCTTTCCTGCAACAACACATGCACAGAGTGAGTGCGCCTGGGCTGGCACTGGGGGGCTGGTGGGGGACTGGCCTCCTTGCCTCCCTTTGCAAGGAAGGTGGCTGCCAAAAGGCTGGAGATTGTGCTGTGACCTCATCCTGCCTTTGGGGTCCTACAGGGGTTACTCTGGAGGCCTGCGGGTGCCTGTGGTTGTGCAGGTCACAGCCCCGCACACAGCTCCAGCCTCAGGGCGAGGGGCCACTGAAATCCACCCCTCCTGCTCCCCAGGCTCCCCCAGAGGACAAGGGGCTTTTCATCACATAGACGGTGGTCTCTGCCTGCCCTCATCCTCGGGGCTGCATCCGAGGGCCAGGTCTTCCCAGGTCACAGAAGCACTCACAGCACAGGCTGCTGTCCCAGTGGCGGGGAGGAGTCCCGGGATGTCTGTCAGCTTTGCCCCTCAACCTGGGGGAGCCCCTCTAGTTAGAAATGACTGAGGGTCTGAAGGAGGGGACACAGGCTTGGGGTCCTTGTCGAGCCTCTCGTGGCCATGTCTGGGAAGTGACCGGGTACAGGCCAATTCCCCTCAGGCATGGAGGAGCCCCAGGGAAGGGGTGGGCAGGGGTGAGGGGTGGTAGGAGAGGGAGACCTTGAGTTGGAGCCCAGGGGGTGGTTGGGGAGGGGCAGGGGAGTTGGAGTGGGGGTCTCTGGAGCCTGGTGGGGTGCCCATGAGGTAACCCAAGAGGCAAGCTCAGCCACCCAGTCAGGAACTTGGCCTTCCCTGCCCCGAGAGACCTCCTCCCCTGGCCCAGACATGCGAAGGGGAGCTGACGGGACAGGAGTGAGGACTGGAGTGACGAACTGTGTGGGTTTCGGGACATTATGAGAGTACGTCAATAACAGATTCCCTTTAAGGAAATGTCTTGAGAGTAGGAAGCTGTGAGTGGGGGGATCGATGTTAGGGGGGACCCTCCCCACCCCTGCTGGCCAGGCCTGGCCTTGCTGGTCCTGGGAGCTCTCTCCAGCCAGGTGACCTGAGGGGACAGTGGTGGTGGTGATGCTGACGATGGAGGCATTGCTCTGTGGGTCCAGCCATGCCTTAGAGACAGCCACCAGCAGCCAAAGGCCCCGTCTCTAAGGTGCTTATAATCGCACGGAAAAGATAACACAGGTGAATCCGTTAGTGCGCAAAAGAGTGAGGAAAACACCTACCTACGGTCAGTGCAGAGAGCAGAGGAGGGGGTGAGGCCAGGCAAGCAGGGCCCTTCTGGAGGGCTCTGGAAGGTCTGACAGTGACCCCTGTACCCCACCCACTGAGGACTGCGCCATTTATAAAGCCATTTCACAGCGTGTAGCTGATAGGATTCTCACGGGGAGAATTGTGTAAGGAAGTCAGGACAGAGGAAATGAGGGCTCAGAGAGGGTGGGTGACTTGCCTGGGTCCGCTCAGCTGATAATTAGCATGACTGCCCTTTGACACTGGGTTTGTGGGGGGTCCACCCTCCTTCTGGAGGACCTCAGTCTTCTCTAGTCCCCTCACCGCCCAACAGGCCTATATTCTGGGTCCTTGGGGGAACAGTTCAGATGTCAGGTCAGAGACCACCGGCGGCATCTATAGCTTTCTTTCCTTCCTACTGTCTGCACCCTCTTCTGGGTACGCTAGTTCAGGCTAAGGACTGATGTGGGTTTGGACAAGCAGACAGTAGGGTGAAGGAAGACCACCCTGAGAAGGCAGGAAAAACATTTCCACGACTGCGCAGGGAGCTAGGGCATAGGAATGCCCTGGAAGGTGAGGGCCACGTGCCAGGTGGAGGGAGAGGTTGGGTGGAGAAAGCGCGGTGGTGCTGGTGTGCTTGTGGGTGTCCGGAGCAGGGAAACTGAGCTGAAACTTTTAGACACCAGAGGAACGTCAGTAGGCTGAGCAGGGCTGGGGACGCAGCATCGGAGAGGCCTGCGGAGAGGCCCCGAGAGCCGTCCTAGAAGGAGGACATTGAGGGCTTAGCTGGGAACCCAACTCCCCTGGAAATGGAGGCTCCACTTGATGGTGGGCTGTGGGGGCAACAAGACGGCCAGCCCAGCAGGCTGTATTGACTGGGAGGGCAGGAGCCACTATTTGGTGGATGACAGTGGCTCCAGTTGGGACTGTTGAGCTTGGGGTGACTGTGGAGTTTCTGAGCGGAGCTGTCCTGGAGGCCTGTGGCTCAGGGAAGGGCCTCCGGGAATACGGGGACAGTCTAGAATTCTACATTCACCATGTGCTGCAAGGGGGACAAAGACCACAAAATGCCAGAAAAATGCCAGGGATCAAACGAGGACTGGAACCTGTATCCTGTTTTGTGTACATGAAGTTTCAATGTGTTCACAAGGGAGAGGGACAAAGTGTCTGTCCCAAAGGGCGGGGGCAGGGGCTGGAAGGGACCAGAGTTCTTGAGCCTGGAAAGGTGAAGGTGGAGATGGAAATGCGCACCCTCTATAAAATTGGGAAGAGTGTGGTAAATGTGAGAACAGATTTATTTACAATAGACAAGGGGGCAACCTTTGAAACACACGTGATGTTTCCAAATGACGTTTTAATGGCTTTAGAGCAATTAAAAGGAAGTGCTGTTTTTTTTTACAGAAAGTAATAAAGTTACTCATTCAGCAAACAGCTGGGCAGGTGCTCTGGAAGAGGCATGATGAGCAAACAGTTTATAGTGTTGTCATGGGGACGTGCAGAAAGAGCCACAGCCCAATCTGGTGCTGAAGCTACAAGAGGGGCCCAGAGCTGAAGGGAGGCAGAGGGGACCTCAGAGGCTACGAGGAGTGGGGGCATTAGAGTTTAGTGGCTGTTGAGAAGCAGTACAGGAAGTATTAATAGATGCTCAAAGGCTTTAGACAAATTCAGAACTGACAAAGCCATACATAGCTATGAAGAGAACTGGAATATTGATAAACATATTCCCTGGGGAGCCACAGTGACCCAGGAGTCTGGGCATGATATTAATAATACAATCGGCAGTTGTTCATTGAGGGTCTGCTATGTGCTGGACACTGTTCTAAGTATCTATTATCTCATTTAACTTTTACAACAACCCTAAGAAGAAGGTTCTGTTACTGATTTCTGTTTTTATACATGGGGAAACTGAGGCACAGAGCTGGTAAATAATTTGCTCAAGGTCTCCTATTCATTACTGGGAAAAGTCAGGACTTGAACTCAAGCCTTCTGGCTCCAGAAGCCACATTCTTTATCACTTGCTATAATTGGGATGCCTATTTGTGTTAGTTTCCTATGGCTGCTACAACAAATAACCACAAACTTGGTGGCTTAATGCGACAGAAATTTATTCTCTTACAGTGTGGAAGCCTGAACATCAAGGTTGTCATTAGCGCCACACTCCCTTCAAAGGCTCTAGGGGAAGATCCTTCCATGCTTCTTCCAGCTTCTGGTAGCTGCCAGCATTGCTTGGCTTGTGGCAGCGTCACTCTGATCTCTTCCTTGTCTTCATATGTCTTCTTCCTTGTGCATCCAATCTCCTCTTTTGTCTTACGAGGACACCAGCATTTGGATTTAGGGCCCATCCTTAATCTGATCTAGAGATCCTGAACTTAATTACATCTGCAAAGGCCCCGATTTCCAAATAAGGTCACATTCACAGGTACTAGGGGTGAGGACTTGGAGATATCTTTTGGGGAGACACAGTTCAACCCACTCCACCAAGCTTCAGTGGCAACCAGGTGGCTCTCACTTTAGGGAGGCAGTGGCACTGCCTGCTGGCATAGAAGGTCAGGAAGCCCCTCCACTCACTGTGGGTGTGTGTGGAGAGAGGGGAGAGCCAGCGTGGCCCCAGTCCCGTCTCACTGCAACTCTGCCAAGCATGAATGACCTTTCAGGAAAGGAAACAGACCCAGGCCACTGAGCTCATGCGTGGCAAGGCTGAATGCCTACCCAGGACTGGGTGACTGCAGTTCATCCCAGTGCCCATGTAAGATTGGAGAATATTCTAGAATGAGCGGGGTAGTCAGGGCGGGCATCATGTACCCCCATTTTCCAGGGGGAGATGGAAGTTCAGAGAGGTTCACTGGCTTTCGCAAGGTCACACAGCTGTGTAGAGGCTGATCTTGGAGACACGTTGGGGCTCCCACTCCGCACCTCATGGGGGCTGCCAACACAGCCACGGCCTCTTGGGCAGGGGTGGGGGGCGGTGGCTGCTGGGGACCCCCCTGACTGATTTCACCACAGGCAGAAATGTGTTTTGGGGGTGGTAGGAGGGGACAGTCTCATAGCTCGGGGACGGTCTTCAGATTTGTGCCTGCGGTGCTTTCTAACGCTCTTCCCCAAGAATGCGACAATGTGAAAGATTTGCCTGACAAACCTGCTGCCTTAAATAATAATTGTTTTAAAGAAACATCCAAATACATGTAGAATGAAGATACAATAAAAAACTACAAACGGGGCCTTGCGCGGTGGCTCACACCTGTAATCCTAGCACTCTGGGAGGCTGAGGCGGGAGGATCGCTTGAGCTTAGGAGTTTGAGACTAGCCTGAGCAAGAGTGAGACCCTGTCTCTACTATAAATAGAAAGAAATTAGCCAAACAACTAAATATAGAAAAAAAAAATTGGCCGGGCACGGTGGCATGTGCCTGTAGTCCCAGCTACCTGGGAGACTGAGGCAGGAGGATCGCTTGAGCCCAGGAGTTTGAGGTTGCTGTCAGCTAGGCTGACGCCACGGCACTCTAGCCCAGGTAACAGAGTGAGACTCTGTCTCAAAAAAACAAACAAACAAAAAACTATAAACGGGACAAGAAAGTACTCTACTTAATACTACGTTGTAACTTTTAGACAGAACAAGAAAGTACCAAACTTTACATGTTTAGTAGGAGAGCTGTCTGGCATCTTTAATGACCCAGATGCAACGTGAGGGAATAGGTAAATTTTTTAAAGTGTTTTGATCACGAAGATCTGGGGAATACCAGCTTGGCAAACATTAATAGTGAGTGATTTTCCCTGGTTTCTCCAAGACTGCATATACATTGTTTTCTTTTTTTCTTTCTTTCTTTCTTTTTTTTTTTGAGACAGGGTCTCACTCTGTTGTCCCAGCTAGAGTGCAGTAGTGTGATCATAACTCAATGCAACCTCAAACTCCTGGGCTCAAGCCGTCCTCCTGTCTCAGCCTCCCCAGTAGCTGGGACTACAGATGCATGTCATGGCACCCAGCTAATTTTTCTTTTTATAGAGACAGGGTCTTGCTGTTGCTCAGGCTGGTCTCGAACTCCTGGCCTCAAGCGATCCTCCCACTTTGGCCTCCCAAAGTGCTGGGATTACAGATGTGAGCCCCCACGCCAGGCCATTTATTGTGTTTTAAAAATTATAAAATGGGCCAGGTGCAGTGGCTCATACCTGTAATCCTAGCACTCTGGGAGGCCGAGGCGGGAGGATCACTTGAGGTCAGGAGTTAGAGACCAGCCTGAGCAAGAGTGAGACCGTGTCTCTACTAAAAAATAGAAAGAAATTATCTGGACAGCTAAAATTATATAGAAAAAATTAGCTGGGCATGATGGTGCATGCCTGTAGTCCCAGCTACTCGGGAGGCTGAGGTAGAAGGATCGCTTGAGCCCAGGAGTTTGACGTTGCTGTGAGCTAGGCTGACGCCATGGCACTCTAGCCCGGGCAACAGAGCGAGACTCTCTCAAGAAAAAAAAAAAATTATAAAATGAAGGCATATTTTTTGTGAAACATTAAGAAAATATAGACAAACAAAAAGAAGAAAATCTCCCTTAACCTTACCGGTCAGATAAACATTGTTAACATTTTGGTTTATTTCCGAGTGTGTATTTAGATTTGTTCTATGGGCAGTTTATATTTTAATGGCTGATTGTGATTCTGTTCTATGGACTACCACAGTCATCTAACCAATCCCCTGTTTGTCTATTCTTGGACATGTTTACCCCAGTTTTCCATTAGAATAGATAATGATGCAGTAAACATTTTGTATACAATTTTTTTTTATATCTACATCAGATTTTTTTGAGATCCGTCACAAGAAATGGCATCATTAAAATGGTATGACTATTCCCGTGGTCCCTGGGGCATATTTTCAAATTATCCTCTAGAACTGTGATACCAAATCCACGTCCATTGACGTCACATGAGAATGCCCCAACCAACACCAGCTATTATTGTCATCTAACATTGTATTGGGGTGATTTGATAGGTAAAAAATAAATAGTATCTTGCTTTGTTTTGAATTTCTTTGCTTCCTGGTAAAGTGTATTTACTTTTTACTTCTCATAGACTGGTTGGCCATTTGAGTTTCTTTGAAGAAGAAATGTGCTTTTCCTTTGCCTGGTTTCCTCGTGGAGCACTCTGACCCTGGAGGTTGACCTTGGGAGGGAAGCCTCATCTCTGCTCTCGCACATCTTTTGGGGACACCGTTGCCCCCGGAATCCTGGGCTGAGAGGGATGTGAACCTATTCACCAGGGCACTGTTCCCTTGTCCCTCCTGCAGAGAACGCAAAGCCATGGTGTGGAGGAGCTTGCCTGCCCGCAGGACGGGGGTGGCAGAGCCGAAACCTTTAGCTTGGGGCTCCCACTTAGATGGTGAGCAGGGAAGATCTGGGAAGAAGGACTGTTAGGAGGGGGTGGTGCCTTGGGAACTGAAGCAGATGAAAGATTCTAGGAAAAGGAAGGGCAGCTCGATGAGATGGACCGAAATTCGGTCACTCAGAGCTCAGTGTGACCCAGGAGGGCAATTGTCATGGAGATGTGGGTGGTTAAGGTCAGATCAAATAGTAACAAAATGGAGAAAATAGTATGAGTCCAGAAATAAAGACAAAAAAGAGCAGATATGTCCAGAGCAGTCCCCTCCATTCCACAGAGCGTCCCTGTCTTCTTTGGGTCCCCTGGTGGCCCACCGTGTCACTGCTGTGGCCCCTTAGTGCAGCCTCCATGACACAGCTTCCAAGGCACGGCGGCGATCACAGCTTTTTGCTGGATGCTCTTCACTGCTGCTCAGTCAAGTCCAAACCCCATTTCCAGGCTGGGTTCATGCCCACCTTCCCAGCTTCCCTCAGCCCCACTTGAAATATGCAGCGAGCACTTATTCGCCTCCGAACCTCCGCACATGCTGTTCCCTGCCTTGAGATCCTTTCCTTCCTCTGCTTAACTCCCTGAACACTTTTCTGCTGCTAAAAGTAAAAGCCATCTTTAGAATGTGCTTGAATTCTATCTTATAAGCGCAGTGACTTGGGGAGGTATTTAACCTCAGAACCTGGATGCATGGGTAAAACAGAAACAGCAACGTCTACCTTGCAGGGTTGTCGTGAAGGTATGCTCGGTAACTAAGAGAAAGTGTCTGGTAGACTTTGCAGTGTTCACTGGCTCATGTACTGAAGACTTCGCTGAGCATCGCCCTTGGTGGGCTGAACAGGGCAGAGAGGTTCTCTACTCTCAGAGTTTACAGCCGCGAGGCAAAGGCATCCCACGGGCAGTCACAGAATCCCGGAGCTCCAATTGCAGTAGGTCTGGTGATAGGGCGAGTGTGGGGGTCCAACTGGTAGCCAGTAAATGCTGGTTGTCCCCACCCCTCTTTGTTCTCTGTGAGTCAGGGTGACGATCGTAAACTGCCTTTATATGCCTTTTCATTGTTTGACTTGTGATGAGCGTATTCTACTTTTATAACTAAAAAAATCCAGTAAAATTTATGGGTAAACCCAAGAAACTCCTTTTTTTAAAAGAAGAAGGAAAAAATAATGGGTTAGGTATTACCTCTTCCTTGAAGCCTTCCTCAGCAAGAGGCCAAGGGAGTGGCTACCCCCTGTGGACTCCTGCCCTACCCTTGGGGAGGACTCTGTGCCCACTCATTGTACTGCCACACACCCTGCCCTCTCTAAGGGGTCCGCTATATGCCATCCTGGAGAATTCCTAAGAACCCCTAAGCGGATGGCACTATCGACACCTATTCCGTCCATATATGATCTAATTAATCTCATAGGTAGGTTGAAGAGGAGCCAGGGATTATATTCCCATCTCACATAGGAAAGTGGAGTCCTACATGTCCAGCCACACTCTCTAAGTGGCACAGAGAAGACGGAGTTGGCCTTCCAGTCCCCGGGCTGAGCCTAATGCTCTTACTCCTACATAGCTGTAGCCTGCTGAGTGGACAGTGGGACAAGGGTGCAGGAGGCACCCCCTAAACAGGCCGTGAGGGCTATGGGACGGCGAGCTAGAGGTGGCAGTACCCCAGCTAGGGTGGCCGGCACTTGTGTATGTCAATGCTTCTGGAGAGAAAGGACAGAGACAGAATTTTCTGTGGCAATGGGTGACTGCATTAGCTTTCCTGTTGCGCCTGGGTTGGTGGCAACCCTGGTAAGAGGTTAGAGGGGAGTCACATACAAAGGATAAGGAAGAGAGATTGGTCAGACTAAGTAAAAGCCACATGACACAGGATAAGTGTGTGATCTGCAAATCACAGAGTGGAAAGAACAGAGGAATGTGCACAGGCCGTTTGCGTGAGTAAAAACTTCTACTCAGCTTGATGCCAGAGACCCGAGTAAATGCACGTGTCCCAGAGTCCCTAGGGAAGAATGTGCAAGAAATATTGACACAAGTTTATAAATATGGTTATAGACAACCACACAGATTTGTCAAAACTGGCAGCCATACTATTAAGAAATCAGGTCAAAAATCACAATTAACACCCAGGAAATTATGTAGTGACACTTTATCCACTAGACAAACTACTAAATTCCACAGAACAGAAAAATATGTATGCACCAAAAAAGGATATTAACTCAAGACCACAAGTTGACCTGACACTTGCTGTAGCCTTCAAAATCAGAGTTGAGCTGTGATACTGTGGATTGAGGAATTATCTCACGGCTTAGCTGCCATGGGACTGAATGCAAACAAACATGAGGACAAATTCATAAACCATACCACAATCCCAATTTCTCTCAACCCACAGGTGGATCAGGAATACCAGATACAACTTCAACA
>NW_012137969.1:0-327 GCF_000956105.1 Propithecus coquereli | reverse complement strand
GCAAACAAACATGAGGACAAATTCATAAACCATACCACAATCCCAATTTCTCTCAACCCACAGGTGGATCAGGAATACCAGATACAACTTCAACATCAATTAGCACAGGTGAAATACAAAGCAGAGGGTCTCCGGATGGATCCTCAACGCCAAACCGTAATACTAACACTACAACTTTGGAAAGAAGCAGAGGTTCCAGTACCAGGACGCTGCAACTTGAAAGCTCCGCAGTGCCCGGCCTCGGCGAAACAGCTACAACATTCCACAGCAGCCCAGGCTCGACTCCCACGGCGGTGTCATCCGGGAGCTCCGCCGCCCCAGGCCCTG
>NW_012137968.1:9973-10657 GCF_000956105.1 Propithecus coquereli | reverse complement strand
AAATCGAATCAAGATTGATACTGGGTACATTATACACACAGCATATAACCAATGGTCTAGGTACAAAAGAACCTATATGAATTGGTATAACATCACAGGAATCAAAAAAAAAATCAAATTTAGGAACTTTGCTGATATTTAAAAGGAATTTCCAAGACTCGTTCTCTCTTGTTTTCTCTCTCTATCTGTCTCTCTCTCACACGCACACACACATACACACCACAAAAGCTATTATAAAATATTTCATTATTATGTATTTAATCACATTGTGTTACAATACAATTAATTTCCCTAGAACGTTATCACACAGATGCCACATGGCATGGTCAGCATAAAAGGTGGACCGCAGAGCCTCCCCCACTTGGTTTAAGGAAGTTCCCGGCCCCCGAGTGTACCCTCCATGTTCTTTTTATTCCTTCGCACATTTCGGAGCAACATTTACTCCTCAGAAGCAGGGCACAGAAAAGCTTCTGTAACACACCGATGTGAAAGGACCCTGCAGAGTTAAGATCAGAGATTCAAACAGATGTCGATTTAAATCTCTACTGCCACTTCTAGTTGTGTGATCTTCCGCTAGTTCATGAGCTTCTCTGTGTCAGTTTTCTTACCTTTAAAATTATGTGAAAATAATACTACCTTGAGGGGTGTGAGGATGAGAAATATAGTGTGTGTGTGTACGTGTGT
>NW_012137968.1:0-893 GCF_000956105.1 Propithecus coquereli | reverse complement strand
TTTTTACAGAAAAACATAGGGAAACATCTTCATAACTTTGGAATCAGCAAATATTTCTTAGACAAGTCACAGAAAGCAAAATAAGATAACATAAAACAATTTAATAAATTATACTTCCATAAAATTAAAATAAAACAACTTCTTATCTTTAAAGACACTGATCAGAAGAGAAATGGGCAAATCATTTACTTGAAGATATTTGAAAAGTATACATTTGACGAAGGACTGGTATCTAAGATACACAAAGAACTTGTATAATTCAATAATAAAATCAAATAACCCAATAAAAATGGGCAAATGAGTTGCACAGACATTTAATAAATGGCTCTTAAGCGTACCAAAAATGGGAAAACTTAAGCATCAGGGAAATCTGAATTAAAATCACAATGAGATACTGCTACACACCCATTAGCATAGCTAAACTTAAAATGATTGCCAACACTAAAAGTTAGTGAAGATTTGTAGCAACAAGTACTCTAACACACTGTTAGTGGGCATGTAAAATGTAAAATGTTTTTTTTTTTTTAATTTCAGCATATTACAAGTGTTCAAATGTTTAGGTTACATATATTGCCTTTGCACCACCTGAGTCAGAGCTTCAGGCATGTCCATGCCCCAGTGAGCCCGATGAATGTTACTACTATAAGTGCACATAAGTGTTGATTAGTTAACACCAATTTGATGGTGAGTACGTGTGGCACTTGTTTTTCCATTCACAATTGCAAAGATGTGGAAACAACCCAAGTGCCCATCAATACGTGAGTGGATTAATAAAATATGGTATATGTATACCATGGAGTTCTACTCAGCCACAAACAACAATGGTGATCTAGCACCTCTTGTATTATCCTGGATAGAGCTGGAGCCCATTCTACTAAGTGAAGTATCACAAG
>NW_012137967.1:6647-9828 GCF_000956105.1 Propithecus coquereli | reverse complement strand
GCACCCTCCAGCTACACCGCAGCACGCGCACTCCCTGCTGCCCATGCTCGCCTGGGACTCTCTGCCTGTTCCCCCTGCCTCCCTCAGGCTGGGGAAGGTGCCAGTCATAAGCCAAATTGCGTCCCCCCAACGATTCCTCTGTTGAAGCCCCAACCCCCAGCACCTTGCTCTGCGACTGGATTTGGACACAGGGCCTTTAAAGAGGTGATTAAGTTAGAACGAGGCTGGCTAGGGCGGGCCCGAATCCAATCTGACTGACGTCCCTATCGGAAGAGGAAATGTGGACACGCAGAGATGCGCCGGGGCACAGAGGGACGGCCGTGTGAGGACACAGCGAGAAGGTGGCCGTCTGCAAGCCAAGGAGAGAGCCTCGGAAGAAACCGAACCTGCTGGTACCTTGCTTTTGGACTTTGGGCCTCCAGAACTGTGCGAAAAGAAACTTCTGTCATTAAAGCCCCAGGTCTGTGGTATTTTGTCACGGCAGCCGGAGCTGACTCGCACGGTGCCCGTCTCTGCCCTGTGCCGCCGACGGCACCTCGCGAAGAACTGGCCACAGCGCTCTACGACTGTGCTTTCACTCGTCATCTCCTCTCCCGCTAGCTCGGGCTTTTTCCAGACGAGGGTGGTAAGCCACGAGCGGGCTACAGCATTGATCTCGAGGGTTCAGCCAGCACGCCGAATGAAACGGAATGGACTGGAACAGAACATAGCTGAATACATCCCATAAAGACATGAACTGCCCCACGACGCTGGTGCTCCCCGGGTGTATGTCTGTGTGTGTGTCTTTAGCCACAATGTCAAAGATAGAAAGCCACTGCTGTAAGCTGCGTGACCCTCAAGGATGATGTCACACCAGCTCATTTCTGTATGTCCAGTCCAGAAAGAAAGAAAGAAAATGCGGGAAATATACACAAAGGAACACTATTCAGTCATAAAACAGAACGAAACACGAAGCATGTCTTTTGCAGCAATACGGGTGGAACTGGAGGCCATTATCTTACCTGAAACAAGTCGGACACAGAAAGACAAATATCCGCACGTTCTCACTCGTAAGGCGGAGCTAAACAATGGACAGAGAGTGGAACAATAGACAGTGGAGACTTGGGAGGGCGAGGGGGCGGGAGGGGACGGATGATGAGAGACTACTTAATGTACTTAATGGGTACAGTGGATATTATTGGAGGGAAGGACACCCTCCAAGCCCTGACTGGACTGCTACACAGTCTATGCATGTAACAAAATCGCACTTGTATCCCACAAACTTATACAAATTAAAAACAAATAAATAAAAATTTAAAAAAGGATTCATTGCACTGTGGGGCACACAGAAATAAATCAGACCCAGCCTGGCTTGCTCCAGGCCAGGCCCTCTAAGTGCTTTACCAGAATTAACCAATTTCTCGTGAGGCAGGTACATTATTGGCTGCGTTTCACTAGGAGGGAACCTGAAGCACAGCGAGGTTGATGATCTTGCCCGAGGTTTTACAGCTTGGTTCCAGAGTCTTGGTATGGGTAATGAGGCTGGGTGTCATGAAGGCCTTGATGGACTTCAGAGGCAGGGACAATGACATTTAATTAGTGGGAGTCTAGTAAGAATTCATAATAAAAAATTTATATGCGTCTCACAGTTTACAGTGTGTTTTTACATGGATTAGCTCATTTTACTAGATGGGGCAGTATGGAATCTTGGTTAATAGGGCGGGGAACCTGCAGCCTTGGGGCCACGTGTGGCCTTCTGGATCCTTGAGTGTGGCCTTTTAACTGAATCCAAATTTTACAGAACAAATCCTTTCAATAAAGGATAATATTGGCCCCCCTTTTGTGTCTCAACTTTCTTATTTATGAAAGGGGTACAATAAAAGTATTCACCTCATGCCATTGTGAGGATTAAATAAGATAATAATGCCCCCCCCTTTTTTTTTGAGACAGAGACTTGCTCTGTTGCCCGGGCTAGAGTGCCGTGGTATCAGCCTAGCTCACAGCAACCTCAGACTCGTGGGCTCAAGCCATCCTCCTGCCTCAGCCTCCCAAGGAGCTGGGACTACGGGCATGCGCCACCATGCCTGGCTAATTTTTTCTATATATATTTTTTAGTTATCCGGCTAATTTCTTTCTCTTTTTAGTGGAGACAGGGTCTCTTTCTTGCTCAGGCTGGGATAATAATGCCCTTGAAGTGCTTCACGCAGTGCCTGACATACAGTAAGTGCTCAGAAAACAAGTTAAATGATACAATAAGATGCTGGCTTATTTGACTGGTCATGGATAATGTTCTGGACCTGCTAAGCCTCACGACAGCTCTGAAGATTTTGTCTTCATTGTACAGATAATAATACCACATGCTTACTAGGTGCCAGGCATTGCTCTAAAGCACTTTGTTAACTCAGTCCTCACAACGGTCCTGAGGTAGGTGCTACCTATTATAATACCCATCGCACAGGGGAGGAAACAAAGCCTAAGTTAAGTAACTTGATCAAGTTCGCAGCCAGCAAAGAGGAGCACCCAGGCAGTTTGCTTCCAGGGTCTACGCTCTTAATCACACTGCCTTTCAACAACAGGCGAGGAAACAGACTCACAGTTAAGAAAGACTCCTATTCCCGGCGACCGGCTCCAGGTTAAGTTCAAACCCTAGGATTATCGCCATGTCCAGCAGATGGCGCCCCGGCGCATAGCAATCGGCCAGACTTGCACGGGGGGGTCAAAACTACCACACCCACAATGCTGTGCGGGCATCAAGGGCCCAGTCTCCTCTTTAGCTGTCCGAGGTAGTGCCTGTGGGCGCTCCTTAGACAATGTGTGAACTAAGGCCATTCCAGTCCTTCCCCTATCTGCAGTTGGCAAAGTAAATGTTTTTTTCTCTTTTTCTCACCTTCCTTGTCTTACTAGTTGGCGAGAGGTAGGACTGAAACAAGGATGCTATTTGTTGGCCTCACCTGCCCTGGCCTAACGTGAGGACCCTTGACCTCTGACTCAAGATGGTGGCGCCCAGAGCGTCGCTTTTGCTGCTTCCCTGAGGTGAACTAAGCCCGAAGCCCCGCATCATGTCGAAGCTAAGCCGGGCCACTCGGGCCCTCAGGAAGCCCGAGCCTGGCGGCGTGATCCGGACCATCGTGAGGGCAGGCCAGGCCATGTCTGGGCCCCCACTAGGCCCCGTCCTGGGTCAGGTGCGGCCATGGCTGGAACC
>NW_012137967.1:0-1445 GCF_000956105.1 Propithecus coquereli | reverse complement strand
TTTAAAAAATATTTTTAATCTTTCTTATCCATTTGTTCATTTTTTTCTCTATATTTTTAAACATCAATCACAGTTATTTTCTACTTCTTGTTTTACAATTTCAGTACCAGGATCATCTCTGGATCTGCCGTATTGTTTGTTTTCACTTGATTGTTGGTTACGTTTCCTTCCTCTCCCAGTTTCTTACACATTTTGGCTGTATATTGGACTTTGTATGTAAAGGAACCATAGCAGCTTCAGAGGGATGCCATGCTAGGGAGATGGGGCAAGTGATCGATCAGCTCGTTTCAATCTTAATGCCAGGATTGAGTTGAGTCAGGGTGTGCTGCAATTTTATTAAGACTCAACCCACCTCTCGTTTGTCCCTGTTCCCTGCCGTAGCCCTCTTGGGCTTTGACTGAGAGCTTGGAAGGCCTCTCTTCAGCTCTGACAGGCTGTGGGAATTCAGTTCTGCCTTCAGAAGTTTTGAGCTTAGCATTCCTCCCCATGGAGGTTTGAAAGTGGCAAATATCTTGAAGGGGAGACTGGCCATGAGCTTGTGGCAGGCTCGCTCCCTCTTGAGGGCTTTCTCCCCTGACACCACAAACTACGTGAGATTCTAGTCGCCTTTTAGCTTTCGCCTCAGCCTCCCAGTCTCCCCAGCATTCCAGAATTTAGCAAATCTTCCATGGGGGAAAGAGGCCATGCATCTGGGGGCTCATCTAGTTTCCAATCCGTTACGCCAGCCCCTCATGGCCACCCAGAAGCTCACTTCAAGTAAGAAGCTCGCTTCAATTCCTCTGCCTAGACTACACTCAGCCAGCTGCACCCGGCAGGAAAATGTCCCCAGGGAAGAAGATGCTGGTGGCCATCAGCTCACACATCAAGGGCTCTTCCCTCTCTGGAATTTTGTTTCAGTTAGTTCTTGTTGTTTCTGCAGATCTATGATGTCTCTGGCAATATGAATTTAGCAACTTATTTAATTTTTTACTTATCACAATGGAACATTGTATAACAAATTATCACAATTAAGCAGCTGCCACCAGGTATGACACAATGATACTCCATATGTGGTATGTGTCAACAAATTTTTCTTCAAATGCTGATTTTTCACTATATCTTTTCATTATATCAATAGTATCTTCTTTCCTTCGAGGTGCTCAAATAACTGAAATTTTTAAAAAACATTTTGGATTGTGTATTTTCACTATAGCTTGGCCTGTTATAGATTATGGTAGCCTGTGATACATTAAAATATCCAGATCACAGGCAGCTGGTTTGCAGACAATGTACAAATGTTTTACACATTGTCTTACAGTCTTTGGCAAAAAAAAAAGATGTCTGAGCTGGGTGCAGTGGCTCATGCCTGTCATCCCAGCTCCTCGGGGGAGCCGAGGCAGGAGCATCGCTTGAGCCCAGGAGTTTGAGACCAGCCTGAGCAACATAGCAAGACCACATCTCTACAA
>NW_012137966.1:12342-14100 GCF_000956105.1 Propithecus coquereli | reverse complement strand
TGTCTGCTATTTACATAATTACCAGATTAAAAAGGAATTGTGTAAATGCAAATGAGGGTACAGGTGCCTGTCACGTGGAGATTACTCAAGTTATACCCAGTTTGTCTAGGCGAATTGTTCCTTCAGTGTCATCTTAAAGGTATAAAGCTTCGAGATTTGAGAAACTAGCTCTTCGAATTCTAGCCATTGTAGCACGAAAGGCAGCAAGGGCAGGCCAGGGTGCTGCTGCGCAAACAGCCGCCATCTCTGGTCTCCTGATGGTTCCTCTGTCAAGGCCGGATGGGGTCGTGGCTTCCCTTCCTTCAGCCTGCGTCCACTCGCTGTACTGGGTTTTGGCAACATGTTTTCAGTTATACTTAATGGGTACAACTTGAATTATTCAATCATTGATTCCTATCAGCAAATTTAAATGAAGCTAGTGCTTCATCATTTTAATTCATTATGGAGACAGAAAGTTTAAAATTCTAGTATCTCATGGTCATGATCCAAAAAGTATAAAAGTAGCATGCTACTACCTTACTGTTTGAGATTCTGAATGCATAGGAAATATTCAAAATGCCGTTTCATCCATTCAAATATTGCCTTATTTTTATATTTAATTGCCCAGTTTTAGAGGTTACACAGCGTATGTCAATAATCAATTATTATTGGAAGTATCCGGAGTGCAAATGGCGTAGCCATCAATCTGGGGTTTCCTAGGATACCCCTCAGTTAGTGTGCTTTGGTTGTTTTAAAAAATGGCTATTCATTAAAGATCTAACCAACGATCATTTCTTATATATATCCTCATAAGGTTTTCTTAAATGAAAGCTTTTTTGAAAAATGAGGATACTTTTTCAGTTAAATATATAATTGCAGTTGGGGAATGTGCTTATCTACATTATTGAACGTGACGGTTTCCTCTGGTAAATATAATCAGGAGTTATCTCCTTTTCCAAACTCTTGTTTTCTTCTAACTTCTCTGTTTCCATCTCCAGGAAAGCTATTTTTCTAGTTCCTCGTGTTCGGAACGTCTTGTCATATCTGACAATAATTTTTCTCCTTTGTTGTTCATATAAGCCCACTGGGTACAAGGCCTAATGATTTTCCCTTTAAAATATTTCTTGGATTCCCATTTTATATGTCCACTAGTAGTTCATGAAAATCCCTGGATGTTGCCTTCTGAGAATCAGTTCCTCCACAGTCTTGACAAGACTTGGTATGTTCAGGTTTTAATTTTAGCCATTCTAATAAGTTTTTGTGGTATTTCATTGTGGTTTTAGTTTTCTTTTCCCTAGTGACTATGTTGAGCATCTTTCACATTCGTATCCTTTTTTGGGGGAAGGGTCCACACCTTTTGTTCATCTAAAACATTTATTGGTTGTTTTCTTATGAAGTTATAAGATACAATTTTTTTGTTGATATGATACAAATCTTTTGGTGGCTATACATTTTGAAGATATTTTCTCCCAGGCTGTGGCTTTCCTTTTCATTTTTATGCCTTTTTTATGTCTTTATTTTATTTCAGGAACGTCCAATGTACTGATGTTTGCTCTCGTAGTTCTTGCTTATTGTGTCCTATTTAAGAAATCTTTGCTAAACATAAAGTTACTAGGATTGTTTCTTTCAGAAGTTTCATAATTTTAGCTCTTACACTTTAGGTCTGTGATTCATTCTGAATTCATTTTTGTATATGGTATGAAGTGAAAAACAGTTTGATAGTTTCTTAAAAAGTTAAACATACATCTAACCATACAACCCAGCCGTTCCACTCCGGGA
>NW_012137966.1:0-402 GCF_000956105.1 Propithecus coquereli | reverse complement strand
ATTCCATGTTTCCATGTTTCAGATCTCAAGAAAAGGAAAGAAAATACATGGAAGAAATGCCCAGGGTCTTCAGGCCCAGAACAGGGAGGAGCAGGGCCACTTCTCCACAACCACGTCTGGCTGCAAGGCGCTGAGCACAAGTTAGGCAGCCATGGGCCACTCCCCGGCCACGCTACCACTTCGGAAGAAAGAGTGAGTCTCCGCCACCAGTACCAAGGAGCAGAGATGTTAAGCGATTAACCTTGATTTCAAACTCCTGTTTTGTTTTTTTCCTATATGTTTTATATATTCTTATAGAGCTGTTTCGTTTGAAAGTGATTTTATTTCACTAAATTATTTGCTTCTTCCTTGAATGCCTGACACTTTCCCAGGCCGATTTTCAGTATTGGTTACTTGTCCTGT
>NW_012137965.1:1234-2717 GCF_000956105.1 Propithecus coquereli | reverse complement strand
AAGTCATTTAGGGAATTTTAAAATATAGTAGAAAGCTTTAACAATAGACAAGACCAAGCAGAAGAAAGAATTTCAGAGTTTGGAGACAAGGTTTTCGAATTAACCCAGTCAGCAAAGAGTGTGGAAAAAAGAATAAAGAAGAATAATCACTCAGAAAAATATCAGACTATGTAAAATTAACTAATATAAGAATCATAGGTATCCCTGAGGGAAAAGAAGGAAAAGCAAAAAGCATGGAGAACTTATTTGAGTGAATAATTGAGGAAAACTTCCCTGTTATTGCCAGAGATTTAGATATACAGATACAAGACGGTTATTGAATGCCTGGAAAATTCATAGCAAATAGGACATCACCAATCTGACCAAAGTCAAAATCAAGGAGAAATTCCTACAAATTGTAAGACAAAAGCAACAACTAACTTATAAAGGAAAACTCTTCAGACTAACAGCAGACTACTCAGCAGAGACCTTACAAGCCAGAAGAGATTGGGATCCCATTTTTAGCTATCTTAAACAGAATAACTGCCAGTCAAGAATTTTGTATACTGCAAAACTAAGTTTCATAAATGAAGGAGAAATGAAGTCTTTCCCAGACAAGCAAATACTAAGGGAATTTGTTACCACTAGACATGCTCTACAGGAAATGCTCACAAGTGCTTTATACGTGGAACAGAATAATTGATACCCAGCACTGTAAAAACACCTGAAAGTTAAACCTCACAGCTCTTATAAAACAGTATCACAAGAGGAAAAACAAAATAATAAGGTATCATTCAACATGATGAACAGAATAGTATCTCACATATCAACTAACTATACTAACACTGCACCTAAATGGTCTTAATGCTGCACTCAAGAGATACAGATTGGCTGAATGGATGAAAAAACACAACCCAAATATATGCCATCACCAAGAAACCCATCTAACTCACAAAGCCTTTCATAGATTCAAGGCAAAAGAACGTAAAAAATATTCCATGCAAATGGAAACCAAAAGTGAGGAGGAGTAGCTATTTTCATATCAGATAAAATAGACTTTAAATCAAGAATGGTTTAAAAAGACAAAGCTGGTCATTATATAATGATAAAGGCAGCAATTCAGCAAGAAGATATAATAATCCTAAATATATATACACCTAACACAAGAGCTCTCAGGTTCATAAAACAAATGCTACTAGATCTAAGCAATGAACTGGTAGAAAATCAACAAAGAAACATTGGACTTAATTGGGATTCTAGAAAAACGGACCTAACAGACATTTACAGAACATTCTACCCAAAAACTACAGAATATACATTCTTCTTATCAGCACATGGGACATCTTCCAAGATAAATGATATGTTAGGCCACAAAACAAGTTTTAGCAAGTTCAGAAAAATCCAAAACATATCATGTCTCTTCTCAGACCACAGTGGAATAAAACTAGAAATCAATTCCAAGAGGAACTCTAAAATCTACACAAAGTCATGGAAATTAAACAAC
>NW_012137965.1:0-1184 GCF_000956105.1 Propithecus coquereli | reverse complement strand
TATCATGTCTCTTCTCAGACCACAGTGGAATAAAACTAGAAATCAATTCCAAGAGGAACTCTAAAATCTACACAAAGTCATGGAAATTAAACAACCTGCTACTGAATGATCGCTGGGTCAATGATGAAATTAAGATGAAAATTAAAAGATTTTTCAAACTGAATGAAAAAGAGAACACAAGCTTCCAAAATCTATGTGATACAGAAAAAGCAGTGCTAAGGGAAAAGTTCATAGTCTTAAATGCTTACATCAAAAAGACAGATCACAAATTAGCAACCTCATGTTACATCTCAAGGAACTAGAAAAAGAACAAACCAAACGCAAAGCTAGCAGAAGAAAAGAAATAACAAAAGCTTAGAGCAGAACTAAACCACATGGAAATCAAAAAAAAAAAAAAAATACAGAGGATCAATGAAACAAAAGATTGGTTCTTTGAAAAGATAAAATCGATAGCTCACCAGCTATATTAACCAGAAATAGAAAAGAAAGGACTCAAATAAGCTCAATCGAAAATGGAAAAGGAGACATTACAACTGAAATCACAGAAATACAAAATATCCATGACTACTGTGAAAACCTCTACACACACAAACTAGAAAAACTAGAGGAAATGGATAAATTTTTGGAAACACATAATCTCCCAGGCCTGAATCAGGAAGAAATAGAAATCCTGAAGAGACCAATAATAAGTAGCAGGATTAAAACAGTAATAAAAAAATCTCACAACACACAAAAAAAGCCCCAGATCAGACAGATTCACAGCCAAATTCTACCAGACCTACAAAGAAGAATTGGCACCTATCCTTCTGAAATTGTTCCATAACATAGAGAAGGAGGGAATTCTCCCTAACTTATTCTGTGAAGCCAGTATCACCTTGATACCAAAGCCAGGAAAGGACACAACAAAAAAAGAAAACTACAGACCAATATCCCTTATGAATATAGATACAAAAATTATCAACAAAATACTAGCAAACTGAATTCAACAGCACATCGAAAAGATAATTCACCATGATCAAGTGAGTTTCATCCAGGGAAATAAGGATAGTTCAGCATATGCAAGTCAATAAATGTGATTCACCACATAAGCAGAAATTAAAAATAAGACCATATGATCATCTCAGTAGATGCAGGAAAAGTTTTTGATAAAATCCACCACCCTTTACAATAAAAACCCTCAACAA
>NW_012137964.1:3211-4196 GCF_000956105.1 Propithecus coquereli | reverse complement strand
CCCTTGGCTCATTGTCCTGACAGAGAAATGTGCATTATTTTGTTATCAATTTCCTTTTAGTGAAGCATTTTAAAAATAATCATAATTATGTTATGGAGGAACAAAGGCTTCCAAACAGAGCAAGTCTTATGGTATTTTTTTCCCTGTTGTGAATGAACTGCTTCACTCAGTCTGAAAAAAATGCCCCATAAGTGCATGCTGGAGGACAGAGTGGCTATTCTCTTGTGCCTGGGATCTTACTCACTTCCTTAAACTCCAGTAAATCAGATAGTTGATGCTATGATCTTCTCTGTTAATAGCCACTACTGTAATCTAGTTTGTGTATTAGAAATACAGTGTAATGGTCTTTTAGTGTACCTTCATTAATTTATGAATTCTTTCATTATTCATACATTTATTCATCTTTTATGAAATAATTCAGTGCTTCTTCGGGGCATTTTATGTACTGAAGATACTACTGTAAATACAACATTCCTCACCTTTAACAAATCCAGACAGACAGACACTAACGACCCCAGACAGACATTGAAGACCCCAGTGAAAGTACTAAATAGAGAGGATGGGGATATTAGCTGAGAGCCACAGGATAAGAAAGAGTTAGCCAGAACCTGAAATCCTCAATGTTTCTGTTCCTTTTTTAATTAACTGAATACAGACTATATTGCAGGATATTAAATTAAAAGTAAAACCTGCCACACAGCATATCTCAACATACTTTCCACCATGCCTACCGTAGCAAATCATCCCAATTGTTTAATCAATCAAGCCACCTCGAATGCCATGGTAAAATCTTTTAGGTATGTGTTGATAATCTGTCTGTACTTCCTCTTGTAACTCAGGGCCTTGGAATACACTCATTCTTTAAAGCTGAACAAGACATCTCTCTGTTTGAAAGCAGCCAGAGGCTTCTGATCTGATCTGGAGAAGGAAATGAGATCCTGAATCCTGCCACCTCCTTCCCCTCATTGCATCCCGTGCCAGTCAT
>NW_012137964.1:0-601 GCF_000956105.1 Propithecus coquereli | reverse complement strand
ACTTTTGCCTTTTTTTCTGTAAATTGTTAGGAACACCAAACAGTGCCAGACATAAGACCCCTTTGGATTACTGTCACTCCTCGTGCAGTAATAAAATAATCTTCCTTGCAATGTAATAATCTATAATGAATCAAATCACTGTAACATATGTGCAGATCTCATATGAAAAATGTTGTAATCCTGCTAAAATTTCTAATTTCTACCTATATATGTGAAACCTTAAATTCTCTACTTTGGAATGCTGACCCTATTTGTTTGGAGTTAACGTCTCCTGGGTGACCATCTTCAATCTTTGCATTTGAATAAATTGTGTGTTTAATCATACTTTCTGAATCTCACTATTTTAGGTTGACATTTTATTTTATTTTCAGTTCACAAAGGGACCCGAGCTAAACCTCAATTGATCTCTGTCACTTTGCTGACAACTGGAGTCTTGGTACCAGCAAGAATGTCTTTTGTTTAACTGACCTCTGCAGAGTCCAGGGGGATCTCTGGTCAAGCCATCTCTAGGTTTGAATCCTCCTAGCTTAGTTGAAAGTTTCAGACTTTATTCAAGCTACACACAGTCCTAACTTGAGGGATTTAGAATTGAAGTTCTACC
>NW_012137963.1:3045-3348 GCF_000956105.1 Propithecus coquereli | reverse complement strand
GAAGAAAACCGTATGGTAAAAATAGCATAAAGAATGGGAGAGGATAAATAGAAGTATATGATGTAAGTTTTTTACATTATACTTGAAAAGGTATAATATTATTGGAAGGTAGACTATGATTAAAGATGCACAGAGTATCCTGAGGCAAGTACCAGAAGAAAAAAAAAAAAGAAAAGATGCATAGAGTAAACACTAAAAATAAAAAAATAAAACAATAAAAAATAAGCAGCTAAGAAGCTTACAGTGGAGATGAGGTACAGTACTAAAAATACACTATCTAAAAGAGGTAGGAAAAGTAAAAGA
>NW_012137963.1:0-2250 GCF_000956105.1 Propithecus coquereli | reverse complement strand
ACAGAACAGAAAGTACTGAAATAGACTTATACATGATTGATTTTTTTTTTTTTTTTGAGACTCTCTCTGTCACCCCGGGAAGAGAGCAGTGCCGTCGTCATATGTCACTGCAACCTCAAACTCCTGGGCTCAAGTGATCCTCCTACCTCTGCCTCCCAAGTAGCTGGGATTACAGGTGCGTACCACCACGCCTGGCTAATTTTTTCTATTTTTAGGAGAGACAGGGTCTCGTTCTTGCTCAGACTGGTCTTGAACTCCTGAGCTCAAGTGATCCTCCTGCCTGGGCCTCCCAGAGTGCTAGCATCACAGGCATGAGTCACCATACTGTGCGCATAGATCAATTTTTGACAAAGGTGCCAAAGTCATTCAAAAATATTTTCAACAAATTCTGCTGCAACTGGATAATAAATGGAAAAATCACAATATGCACAAAAATGAACCCCAAAATGGATCATAGATGTAAGCATAAAAACAAAATTAGAAAACTCCTAGGCAAAAATATAGGAAAAAAATCTTCACAAGTTTATGACAGACAATAATTTCTTAGAATATAAAAAACACTAACCCTAAAATAAAAAGATAAATTGGATTTCATAAAAATGAAAATTTCTTCTCTTTTTAAAGATACCATTTAAGACTCATAACAAGATGACAACTTAATAATAAGACAATACAAGTAAAATGGGCAAAAGATTTGAACAGACATGTCACAACGAAGATAAATTATCAATAAGCACATGAAAAGATCACCATTAGTCATCTGGGAATTGCACACCCACTAGAATGCCTAAAATTAATGACTGACAACATCAAGTGTCAGTGGAGATGTGGAGCAGCATTTTTGGTGCAACCACTTTGGAAAACGGCTTGGCAATTTCTTACAAAGGTAAACATACACTTACCACACGACCCAGCAATTCCACTCTTAGGTGTTTATCAGAAAAAATGGAAAAATATGTCCACCTAAAAATGAGAATGTTCAAGGAAGTTTCATTCATAATAGCCCCACATTGGAAACAATACAAAGGTCTAATGTATTTGTTAGGATTCAATCAGAATATAAAAGCCACACAGTAATTTGAATAAAGAAATTTTAATATAAAAATTATTAACTGGATTTACACACACAACAGAATGAAATTGTACCCTTATCTTACACCACACACAATAACCAATTCAAAATGAATAAAAGACCTAAACATAAGAATTGAAACCAGATAACTCCTAGAAGAAGATACATGGGAAAATCCTGTTGACATTGGCCTTGGCAGTGATTTCTTGGATAACACACCAAAAGCACAGGTTATAAAAGCAAAAATAAACAAACGGGACTACATCAAACTAAAAAGCTTCTGAACAGCAAAGGAAACAACCAACAAAATGAAAAGGCCACCTACAGATTGGGAAAAATATTGCAAACCACGTATCAGATAAGGGGTTAATAGCCAAGATTTGTAAAGAACTCATACAGCTCAATATGAAAAAACATATAGGCCAATTAAAAAATGGGCAAAGGACTTGAATAAACATTTCTCCAAAGATGACATAAAAATGACCCATATGTAGGTGAAAAGGTGCTCAACATCACTAATCATCAAGGAAATGCAAATCAAAAACGCAATGAGATAGCACTGCACACATGTTAGGAAAGCTATTATCAAAAAGACAAAAGAGTTAACAAGTGTTGGCAAAGGTGTGAAGAAAATGGAACCCTTGTACACTGTTGGTGAGAATGTAGATTGATGCACCCATTGCAGAAAACATTATGGAGGTTCCTAAAGAAATTAAAAATAGAACTACCATATGACTGACCCAGCAATCCCTCTTCTTGGTATATACCCAAAGGAAATGCAATCACCAGCCATAAAGATATCTGCACTCCCACGTTCACTGCAGCATTACTCACAATAGCTAAGATATGCAAACAATGGATGAATGGATAAAGAAGCTGTGATACACACACACAAACACATGCACATAAACAATGGAATATCATTCAGCCTTAAAAAAAAAGGAGATCTTGCCATTTGCCACAACATGAATGGACCTGGAGAACATTACATTAAGCGAAATAAGCCAAATACAGAAAGAAAAATATTGCATGCTCTCACTTATATGTGGAATCTAAAAAAAAAAGTCAAACACACAGAGATAGAGAATAAAACAGTGGTTCCCAGGGTTGGGGTTGGTGGGGAGGAATGGAGAGATGTAGGTCAAAGGATACAAAGTGGCAAATATACAGGATGAGCA
>NW_012137962.1:2207-3072 GCF_000956105.1 Propithecus coquereli | reverse complement strand
GATCAAGAGATACTAATTATAACTGGCATGGGGATCAATGCTATTTTCAAATGAATACATAGCTGCACATGTTTTTATATGGTGGACACATCAAATATTGGTATGATGTTTATTGATGGCTGTTTGATGTGTCTAATTACTGACTTCCCTCCCCATCCATCATTAGATGGTAAATTCATGGAGCCAAGGAAACGTATTTTTTTTCCAGAGTCATTAATGTTTGGAGCACTAAAGGGTCTTGGAATCCGTTGACAATGTAGCTAAAGCCTCTTTATACAAAGCTCCTCATTACGTCCCTGACTTTTCTACACCAAGATTTGAAGAATATTCCTGTGTATGATGAGTCTTTCTCTCTGTACTTTGCATCCTAAATTGTCCACACGGGTAACTCCTTTTAAAGACTATTCTCTCCTCCATTCATGTGGTTTCTGGGTAACACCAGGAAAAGCATGGGTTCTGCTGGACCCAACTTACCTGTCGAATCATCAGAAACTTTTCATTTTAGTTTTTGTTGATGATACTACCATAACTTTATTCCACTTTCCTAGTTTGTAAGAGAAATCTAATACACAGAAAGAAACTCGATTTAATGATCCCAGAAGATTTAAATATCTAAATTGTGATTATAAAACCATATAAAACAAAGAAACCAGATTAGACGTTTGCTTATAACCTTCAGCACATTTTTCCAAAATTTTCAATTATAGCTTTTAAATCCTAGATACTTTTGAATTGCCTTATAGTTTTGTTCCTTCTTGTTAATTGATATCTCTTGTTAGTTTTGTTCTAAGTAATCAAGGTTTTATTGTGGAAAAGTTAAAATCACATATTTACTCTAGTACTATTTTCAAGTCTAATTGGGTTG
>NW_012137962.1:0-556 GCF_000956105.1 Propithecus coquereli | reverse complement strand
AAGAAATTATCTGGACAACTAAAAGTATATAGAAAAAATTAGCCAGGCATGATGGCGCATGCCTGTAGTCCCAGCTACTGGGGAGGCTGAGGCAGTAGGATCGCTTGAGCCCAGGAGTGTGAGGTTGCTGTGAGCTAGACTAATGCCACGGCACTCACTCTAGCCCGGGCAATAGAGTGAGACTTTGTCTCAAAAAAAAAAAAAAGAATATGGTCCTAGCCGGGCATGGTGGCACATGCCTGTAGTCCCAGCTATTCGGGAGGCTGAGGCAGTAGGATTGCTTGAGCCCAGGAGCTTGAGGTTGCTGTGAGCTAACTAATGCCACGGCACTCACTCTAGCCAGGGCAACAGAGTGAGACTTTGTCTCAAAAAAAAAAAAAAGAATATGGTCCTAGGTCACAAGGTGCTTCCTGTGATCTTGCAAAGCTCATAGGCACTGTAGGAGTCATACAGGAACACTTTCAAATAACAAATAACAGTTTTTGCCTGATGTTAAACACTTTTTGCGAGCCTGTAAGTGATTCATGATTTTGGGATGTGTGATTTAATTTCATCA
>NW_012137961.1:7285-9113 GCF_000956105.1 Propithecus coquereli | reverse complement strand
CGCTCTTGCTCAGGCTTGTCTCGAACTCCTGAGCTCAAACAATCCGCCCGCCTCGGCCTCCCAGAGAGCTAGGATTACAGGCGTGAGCCACTGCACCCGGCCTTATTTCTTATTCTATTGAGATGGTGTGTTACATTAATTGCTTTTTGGACATAAGCCAGCCTTGCAGTCATGGAACAAATCCCACTTGGTTATGGTGTATAATACTTTTTATATGTTGCTGGATTCAGTTTCCTAATATTTTGTTGAGGAATTTTGCCTCTATACTCATAACTGATACTGGTTATTGGTCTGTAGTTTTCTTTTCTTGTGATGTCTTTGGTTTTGGTCATCAGAGTTACTGTCCTTATAGAATTTGAAAGTATTTCCTCTCCTTTTCTTATTTCAAATAGTTTGTGAAGAATTAGTATTAATTCTTCTTTGAAATGTTTGATAAATTTCACCAATGAAGTCATCTAGTTCTCACCTTCCCTTGTAAGATGATTTTAAGTTATGGATTCAATTGCTTTAATTGTACAGATTTATTCATATTTTCTATTCTTTTCCTGAGTCAGTTTCAGTAGATGATATCTTCTAGGAATTTGTCTATTTCATTTCAGTTATCTAATTTCTTCGCATATAGTTGTTGATAGTATTCTTTTTTTTTTTTTTGAGACAGAGTCTGGCTCTGTTGCCCTGGCTAGAGTGCCATGGTGTCAGCTTAGCTCACAGCAACCTCAAACTCCTGGGCTCAAGCGATCCTCCTGCCTCAGTCTCCCGAGTAGCTGGGACTACAGGCATGTGCCACCATGCCCGGCTAATTTTTTCTATATATTTTTTTAGTTGTCCAATTAATTTCTTTCTACTTTTAGTAGAGACGGGGCCTCGCTCTTGCTCAGGCTGGTCTCGAACTCCTGAGCTCAAACAATCCGCCCGTCTCGGCCTCCCAGAGAGCTAGGATTACAGGCGTGAGCCACCGTGCCCGGCCCTTCCTTGTATTTTTTAATCAATTTTTCTTCTTTGACTTGGAAAAAATGTTTTATTTCCAAATCTGATCCATATTTACAATCTAGCTCAGAGTTCATCCTTAAACCATACAGAATTTCCACTACAATTAAACTATTCAGTGTTTTAGTTATAAAGAGCCTTCAAAATGATATACTCCCGAAGGCCCATCATGAAAAGACAAGTACTGTATGATTCCACTTCCAGGAGCTCCCTAGAATAGTCCAATCCGTAAAGACAGACAGTAGAGTAGTGGGTACCAGAGACTGGGGAAGGGGACGATGGGGAGTTGGTGTTTAATGGGGACAGAGTTTCAGTTTGGGAAGATTAAAAAGTTCCGGAGATGGATGGTGGTGATGGTTGCACAACACCGTGAATGTACTTAATGCCAATGAAGTGTACACTTAAAAATGGTTAAGACGGTAAAGTTTACATTATGTGTATTTTACCACAATTAAACATTTAAAAATTTTTTAAAAATGTATTCTCCATTACACTTTCAACTGCATCGCAGCCCGTGGTGAGTGTATGTTCCTGCACAGTGAAATAAAACGGTAAAGCTGCTTTTGGAAAGGTGTACCCCACGGAGCAGGGAGGGCCCTGTCCCTCCCCAGGCCTCAGGGGGAGTCTGAGGGACAAAAGGTTGTTATGCAGTTGGCACTGAGGTTTCTGATAGGGGAAAGTGTGAGTGTGTGCCAGCCAGTGGTACTGCCACTTCCCAAGTATTGGTGTCCTTGTTGTCACTACTCAATGAACACAAAGTCAAAAAGTATGAGCTACGTTTTTGCCAAACTCCAAAGAGGCCCACCACTTATTCATTTAGCTGTTTTTTTTTTTTTTTTTT
>NW_012137961.1:0-6082 GCF_000956105.1 Propithecus coquereli | reverse complement strand
GCAATGCGCACCACCCGAAGGATGGACATATTTGAAATTCGGACTTAGGCGGGGAGGGGGGAGCAAGGGCAACATACGTAACCTAAACATCTGTACCCCCATAATATGATGAAATAAAAAAAAAAACATAGAGAGACGGGGTCCCGCTCTTGCTCAGGCTGGTCTCCAACTCCTGAGCTCAAACGATCCACCCGCCTCGGCCTCCCACAGTGCTAGGATTACAGGCGTGAGCCACCGCGCCCGGCCTGGCTTTTGGCTTTGAGCTTGAAGCTGGATTGGGTCAGCACAGGTCACTTCTTTTTTTTTTTTTCTTTGAGGCTCTGTCACCCGCCCGGGCTAGAGTGCCGTGGCGTCAGCCTGGCTCACAGCAACCTCAAACTCCTGGGCTCAAGTGATCCTCCTGCCTCAGCCTCCGCAGTAGCTGGGACTACAGGCAAGCGCCTGGAGTTTGCGGGGGAGCCCTTGCCTGCCAGAGCCGGCTGGACTATCAGCTGGGAGCAGTGTCAAAGCAAAGTCATTTTATGCAATTACGCAGGTAGTCACAGCCAGCTCTTATGTACCTGTCAGTAATTCAGGGAAGCAGGTGGGAGGAGGAGCAACCTTGACCTCCCGCTGGGAGCCTGTGGCTGGGTCTGCACCCCCTTCCCAATCGCAGGCTTCTCTTTTCACTTGGGTACTATGTATTAACGACTGTGTTCTTCATATTGTAGGACAAGGAAAATAAGAAATTAGCTTCAGGAATCCTGATCTTCAGCATAAGAGGAAGGAGAGCGATGTAAGAGGGCATGTTCATGGGAAATTTCCATATGGACTTATTACATCGAATGTGCATTTATAGGTGTCTTTATTATATGCATAGTTCCTACTATCACCTGGCAAAAGAGGTACAAGGTGAGCCAGGAACATCTCTGTTGTGTCAGAAACTGGTGGGAAAACGGCAAAAGGACACGCGAGCCAGCTTGAAGTGGCTCCTACTGGCCACACTGGTGACAAATTTAGCATCAATAAGAGTTCATGACAGGAAGGGATTGAAACGCGCTGAGTCTGTGAAAGCCTCTGACTCGACGTTTTAAAACACTTTTCTGGTGAGCTGCTGCTTCTAAGACCTTTTGCTTTGTGGGGTCTTTTTCTTCTTACGAACGCAGCACTTCGACTTTTGTGTACTCGTGTTTGTACTGTGTGCTTTCCTCGCTGCCAGCCACAGCACAGGGACCCTAAGGGCTCCAGGACGGCGGGCGCCTTGGCGCTTTCTCGGCTCCCGGGCGCCCTCTCCTGGCGCCGCCGCGCAGCTCGCGCCTCTAGGACTGTGGGCGCGGCCGCCGCGGGCCCCATGCGAGTTGCGCGCCGGCTCCGTCCCTCCCCGCTCGCCTGCCGTCCCTCCTGCTCAGATCTGCCCGCCGCGGCCGCGTCCTGCGGGGCTGGATCCCTTCGTCCCCCGCCCCCGCGCTGCCTCGCCACACCCTGGCGGTTTCCGACCGTACAGGTTCTTCTGGCCTCTGCTCCTCCCTCCGGTACTTGGAGTCACGGTTGTCTCTGCTTCCTGGTTTCACGGAACACGTGCCTGGACCGCATTCTTTCTTCTTGTGTTTTTATGGCTTTTAGAAGTGGGAGAATATGGGTTTTGCTGCCTTCCCACTCCTGCCTGCACCCAGAAATCTCGTTATTTCTTTTTGTTTAAAAAGTTTTTTAAATTGTGGTAAAATACGCATAACAAAGTTTTCCAGCTTAACCGTTTTTAAGTGTACTGTTCAGTGGCGTTAGTACATTCACGGTGTCTTCATTATCGTTTTTCTATTAAGATCATTAATTAAATTTGTGAGCCGGTTGTATTTTTATTTTAACTCTCACAGACAGTGGAAATCAGACGAAAGCTTAATTTATACAATACATATGCAATTAAAATATCAAGACTTATGCACACAATGACGTGATCCCCTTTAACTGTTTTCCACTGTTAGGGAAGAAATTTCTAACAGAACCCCAAGACAAACCCATTTGAACAGTACCTATTTCTGGTAGTTCAGGGCCGCAGGTGATTTTTGTTTGTGTATTTCCTTTGTCTGTTATTGTGTGTATGCCATTTGTCCTGTGTTTTGTACCCAGTGCAACAAGAAGTATTTTTTGTTTCCATTGTTCTAGAATTGTTTTCGCTGCCTTTGTTTCAGGGAGACAAAATAGAAAACTTGTCCCCACTAGGTCGGACCTATTGCAGCCCCTATCCGTCTGGGGGTGCCTCTCCTGGGTTGCTTCTTCCTAAGGCTGTGACCCTCCAGGTGGTCAGGGCAGGCTGCAGCCCACCTCCTCCTCTTCAGTTTAGTCCTTGCTCTGTAAGACTGGGTGTCTTGAATCTGGTTATTTGAGAGTTACCTTTACAAGAGACATTTCTGATGAGGTGGTAATTCCAGATTCAAAGTATCTAATTATAGCTTGGGAGGCAAGAGGACGGGCTAGGATTGACTGCTGCAAAGAAACTCTTTGCCCTGAAGCCAAGCGGCCCCTGGGGAGAGGCACAGCACATGCTTTAGCACCACAATGCTGAGGGATGAGCTGAGCCAACCCACATTGATCAAGTTCCCAGCCAACTTGTTATAAAACTCCACCTGAGGTTAGTTATAAAATGTATTATAATTTGAATGAATAAAAGTCAAGATTAATATGCTCTCAACCCAAACTCCTTTATCGAAGACAGTTGTGGTTGTCTGAAGCTTACCATGGGTTATACGAGCACTCTCTGAATTGCAATCTGTAGTGATTGTCTTCAGCTTTTCTGAGCATTTTCTGCATTGTGATACTTCCTCTTGCCATGGTGGCATCTAGGAAATCTAATGTGGTCCTAGATATCAGTGACTTGTGCCATCAGTCTGCACAGATCTAACCTGTTCAATGGAGAAATAGAGAAAGAACAAGAAGAAAAGCTTTCATTGTATGGCTATTAGAACACTACAGACAATGCCAAAAAATATTCCAGAACGGATAACAACAGCTGGCTCTCCCTTGTCGATTCCACTCATTCTCTGAAGTTCCTTTTATTATTTCTTGTTCCACTGGTCTTGGGCCAGCAGTCTGCCCGAGAAAGTCATCTGCCTCTTAATGGGATTTGTCATAGGAATTTTGAGCTTTAGGTCCTCTACAAATGAGTCTGTTAGGTTTTGCAGGTAGTTGCAAGCTGTTCCCAGGAGTTTACCATACACTCTGCCATTTTGTCTGCATCTCAAGTGTAGTGATGCATAACAAGCCATCCCAAAACTTAGTGGCTTAAAATAACAAAAATTTATAATTTCTTATGAGTTTGTGTGTTGACTGACCTATGAGGAGTGGTTCTTCTGCTCCACACGGTGTTGGTTAGGGTCACTCATGTGACTTCATTCAGCTGGGAGCTTAGCCAAGGCTGGAACATCCAAGATGGTCTCAGTCCCACGGCTGGCAGTTGGTGCTGGCTATCAGTTGGGCTGTATTATTCTCTTCCACGTGGAGTCTCCCACTCCAGGGCCTCGCTCTCCATGTGGCCTCTCAAGCAGGATAGCCCAAACTTCTTTTCTTGCTGCTGGCTTCCAAGAGAGCAAACACAGAAACTGTAAAACTTCTTATGGCCTAGGCCTGGAAGTCACCCAGTGTCAATTCTGCTACATTCTATTAGTCATAACAAGTAACAGAGCCAGCTTTGATTCAAGAGAAGGAGAAATATACTCTGCCCCTTGTTGGGAAGAGTGCCAAGTAATACTGCAAAAGAATGTGCAGAGTGGGAGCAATTGTGGTCTCATCAAGTGAGAGGTGTTCTGTCCATCTTCACATTTAAGGGAAAACCCAAGGAATAGGAAGATGCTATTACACCATTGGCACTGGGCTCTCTGATAGGGGAAAGTGTGTGTCTATGACAGTGGCACTGCCACTTCCCAAGTATGGGTATCCACATTGTCACAACTTGATAAGCCTTGGTGTGGATGCAGTGGCTAGGCTGTACACCATGATACTGTACTGCTGGGCAATTTATTTCTAGCTACCTCGAGCCTGACAATCTCCATTTTGTGGGTCACCAAAGCTCTTAACAGACAAGGAGATTTTACCTCGAAATACAATCTTTCAGAAGGTAAAAAGTTGGCTGGATGCAGTGGCTCATACCTGCGATCCCAGCACTTTGGGAGACTGAGACGGGAGGATTGCTTGAAGCCAGGAGTTCAAGATCAGCCTAGGCAACATAATGAGACCTCATATATACAAAAAATAAAAAAATTAACCGGATGTGGTGGTATGTGCCTGTAGTCCCAGCTACTCAGGAGGCTGAGGCAGGAGGATCGCTTTAGCCCAGGAGTTTGAGGTTGTAGTGAGCTATGACAACGCCACTGCATTCCAGCCTAGGTGACAGAGTGAGACCCTATTTCGTAAAAAAAAAAAGAGTGATTGTGCTGAGAGTGCTTGTGCTAGCTCTTGCATAAAAACATAGACATTTTAAAATTAATCCCAAGAAATTATGCAATTACCAAAACATACTGTGTTTTTTAATTAAAGTGAAATTCACATGACATAAAATTACCATCTTAAAGTGTACAATTCAGTGGCGTTTAGTACATTCGCAATGTTGTACGACCATCAGCACTATCTATTTCCAGAATATTTTCATCATCCCAAATGCAAACCATATATCCATTAAGCAGTCACTCCCATTCCTCACTCCCCCAGCCCCTGGCAACCCCAATCTGCTTTCTGTAATCTATGAATTTACCTATTCTGGATTATTTCATATAAAACGAATCATACAATATGTGACTTTTTGTATCTGACTTCTTTCACTGAGCATATTTTATTTTTGTTTTGTTTTACTCTTGTTTTGTTTTGTTTGTGAGATGGGGTCTCACTCTGTTGCCCGGGCTGTGCCAGGGCATAGTGTGTTGCAACCTGCAACTCCCGGGCTCCAGCGATGCTTCTGCCTCAGCCTCCCAAGTAACTGGGACTGCAGGCGCACGCGCCACCACGCCCAGCTACAGAGCATAATGTTTTTGAGACTTATCTAAATTGTAGCGTGTATCAGTACTTCATTGCTTTTTACCAAAACATATCTAAATTAATGACATTTTAATATATTTACAGGGTAGCTTTTATAATCCCTTTCAGTTGTTTTTAATAACTGTGAAGCATTCTGATCATGCCTCATTATTCCCAGCATCCTCCATCTATTTCCATGCACCATACAGTGGGTTACCCAGGCCAGGCAAAGGGGCAAACCCTGATGCTCCCAAGCAGCCATCCACCCAAGATGGTGGCGTGAGGATGCTTGTCAGCACTGTTATTAATTTGAGGACTGATCTTGGAGAAGGCCAGTATCAAAGAGAGTTGCCAGAGACTGGTCAGTTGCTTAAGATAAGAGTACAGGTGCTCTAGAACAAGAAACGCCCATGGCCTTGACAGTGTAACCAGAGTCCCAATATTTGATAACAACCCACAGGAGAAAGTAACGTGATAACCAGTAGGAATATTTACTCCTCTACGGAGGAAGAGCCTCTGCTCTTGTTTTGTTGTTTTGTTTGATTGCTTGTTTTCTCGTAATTGGCAGCAGCTGTGAATTAACCATGCCAAGGGGCAGCAAAAAAGCACCTCTGTAAACAGAATTTGGGAAACTGTGATTTCCTAGTAGGATGAGAAGAAAACCTCTGGCTCTAGGTAGAATACGTGGTATTGATCACTTAAAGGACCTTTTTCTTCTGTGCACCCAGGCCTCTCTACTCTATCATACGGAAGCTTTTAAAGCATTTCTGTGTATTTATGTATTAATAAATATGCACATATACAGTCAGAGTAAAAGATGTTCGGGCAGTAATATTATTTAAAACTTCAAGACTTTAGGTTTTAAGGTAAAATTTTAAAAATCAGGTATAGCACAAAACAATGTTTATACTACAGTGATTTTCTGGATTTAATTTGAGTTCTATGAGGGACAATTGTGTTTATACTTTTCAGTTGTTTTATTATTATTATTATTTTTTTTTGAGACAGTGTCTTGCTCTGTTGCCCGGGCTAGAGTGCCGTGGCGTCAGCCTAGCTCACAGCAACCTCAAACTCCTGGGCTCAAGCGATCCTCCTGCCTCAG
>NW_012137960.1:2750-3166 GCF_000956105.1 Propithecus coquereli | reverse complement strand
TTTGTTCTCCAAAAGGTTTAGAAAATTATATTTTACATTTCAGTCTATCATCCATTTTGAGTTAATTTTGGTACAGGGCATGAAATTTAAGTTGGGAATCAATTTTGGCATATGGATGTCCAATTGCTCCAATACCATTTCCTTTCCCCATTGAATCATTTTTGCACTTCAGGAAAAATCAGTTGGCCATACTTGCGCGGGGCTATTTCTGGGTCCTATGTTTGGTGCTATTAATCCATGTGTTGATCCCTCTGCCAATAGCTGGCAGTATTGATTACTGTCTCCATATAAGTCTAGATATGGGGTAGAATTGTTCTTCCTGCTCCTTCTTTTTTAGAATTTAGAATTTAGTTATTATAGTTCTTCAGCTTTTCATATGAATTTTATAATAATCTTGTCTGTGTCTACAAAGAGAT
>NW_012137960.1:0-665 GCF_000956105.1 Propithecus coquereli | reverse complement strand
TGGCAAGACTCTCATCTCTATAAAAAATGAAAAAAATTAGCTGGGCATTGTGGGACTCCAGCTACTCAGGAGGATGAGGCAGGAGGATCACTTGAGCCCAGGAGTTGGAGGCTGCAGTGAGCTACGATGATTGCACCATTGCATTACAGCCTAGGGCAACAGAGAGGAACCCCGTCTCAAAAAAATAAAGAAAGAAAGTAAAATAATGTAATTTATAACTACTACTGAAGAACTTATGTGCAAATTTTTGCTCTTATAAGCAATGATGATATTAATATCCTTATTCTTGCCTTATTCTTCACCTTCTTCAGGTGAGGTCACTTTTCTGGGGCAGGTATCTAGAAAAAGACTTACTATATCAATAAGTACACATATTTTTAACTTTACTTACTACTAACACTTACCTTGACTCACTGCTTACTAACATGGTCTGCCTCCAGTCCACACTCTCAGTAGCTAATGAGAATTCCTGTTCCTACCTACTTTCCAACGGCGGATTTGATGAATAGTTTCATTTGTTACAAACCGGTGTGTGAAAGGTATTTTCATTTTTGTTTAGTTGCACGTGACTGATTACTAGTGGGTTTGAGGATCTTTTAAAGAGTTTTGGCCATTTATGTTTCTTTTATACTTGTCTGTTTAGATCCCCTGCCCATTTTTCTATA
>NW_012137959.1:2710-3115 GCF_000956105.1 Propithecus coquereli | reverse complement strand
ATTATGAAAAGAAAAATATATTTAATTAAAAATGAAGGACAAGAGTTTGTATCATTTCTAATTATATACCCATGTAATTAACAAAAATCAGTTATTAACACTTGAAAATTAATGAACCAACTATGCATCAAACATTAGCTTAATCATTTGGCAAACATTAACTCAGATAATGTAATGCCCCTAACAACCCTGAAAAGTATTTTATACTTGGTATTTGATATATATAATAAGATAAGCTATTTTTCCTTACTTACATTCACAAATACTTTACTAAGACATTTACATTTTAAAATATTTTACAAAAAAAATTGTATATTCCTTCAATATCAAAATTTCATCTAATAATCCTACTTTTGGGATTTAGCCTCATAGTTGGCCCCTCAGTATCCATGGAGGATTGGTTTC
>NW_012137959.1:0-570 GCF_000956105.1 Propithecus coquereli | reverse complement strand
GCAATGAACTAAGCATGTATGTAATATAATAATATATTTTATGATCAAAACCTTGCAAAGCAACTATCATTCTTGAGTACTTTATACGTGAAAGTCACTCTGTAAGGAATTTGCATACATTTATTCTTTCAATTTTTATACTAACATATGAATTAGAATTTTAATATTTATTTCACGGATTAGGAAATACAGCTTAAAGAGATCAAGGATGATTGTTTAAAATCAGACAGGGAAAGTTAGGATTCAAATTTAAATCCATCTAAGTCAAAGCCTCAGTGCTGAGTATTCTATAAGACCAACACAATTTCTCAGAACATCAGAAATGGGATTCAATGTAGCAATATTTAAAGTGTACACTTTTCAGAAATCTAATGGATGAAATGATTATAGCTGTTCTGCTGTAATGCTTGTTTTGAAAAGAGATTTTGTTCTAACACAATTGACATTAGGGAACAATTTGAGCATAACAGAAATTTCACATTTAATTATGCGCACTTCCATCCTTGAGAAACACTAGGTAAACACAGAAAACTGGCCTTCAGTTCAACTCAGCTGCATAAGAATACACAA
>NW_012137958.1:34483-34807 GCF_000956105.1 Propithecus coquereli | reverse complement strand
ATGGTGGTGCATACCTGTAGTCCTACCTACTTGGGAGGCTGAGGTAGGAGGATCGCTTGAGCTCAGGAGTTTGAGGTTGCAGTGAGCTATAATTGTGCCAATGTACTCCAGTCTGGGCGACAGCAAAACTGTATCTCAAAAAAAAAAAAAAAAGTGATTATTTTATTGTGACCTGATACAAATTTCCTCACTATTGTGGGCGTCAATAGGCATTTTTGGCCATTTCAACTAGTTCCTCTGTGAAAATCTTCTTCCTATCCTTTTCTATTTTTCTACTAGATTTCTTCATCTTCTTGATAATTTTAAAGACTATATGACATAGTA
>NW_012137958.1:28025-28509 GCF_000956105.1 Propithecus coquereli | reverse complement strand
TAGAGTGATCTTTCTAAGATATAATTATTTGTAAAAAACAAAAAATCCTTTGTAACATCGAGGTTGAAACCTGAACTCCTTGATATGGTGTATAATGTTCTTTCATGTTCTATACCCTGATGTGATCTCCCATAGTACCTGATCTTTCCGGGCACCCACACTTCCACCTACACTTGACCTGCATTTCAGCAATCCTAGCTTCACAGTTTTCCCAAGTTCATGCTTGATCACCTCTATGCCTTTGAACCTGCTAGTCCCTCTGCTAAGTATGCTCTGTCTTCCTTCTTTACCTACTTCCTATTTATTCTTTGAGACTCAGCTAAAGTGAGTTGTTCTCTGACTTTAATCTTTCTTAGGTTTTTTCTCTCTGACTCTTTAATGACCCTTTTACAGCACTTTGATTCTATATTGTAATTAATGTTAATTATCTGGCAGCCCCACTAAAATGTGAATTGCTTGAGGGCAGTAACCATGATCTTTATTA
>NW_012137958.1:24331-25026 GCF_000956105.1 Propithecus coquereli | reverse complement strand
CTGCTAATTTCATCTTCTCATTTCTAAATCCATTTCTTTTCATTGACTTTTCTCCTGTTAATGGATCATATTTTCATGCCTCTTGGAAGGACACTTTCTGGTATTTTGTATGAATCACTTTATATGATCTGTAGCTTTGTGTGTGTGGGGTTGTGTGTATATATTTGTACGTGTGTTTTGAATGAAATCCGGATCTTGTTTTCTGGCTACGTAACCTGATTTGGAATGCTTCCCTGGTGTCCTTGGTTTCTTAGCTCTACCAGATGATTGCCTTTTCCAAATGAACTTTGACTTATTTTTAAGCATTTATGCTTTTGTAGTCTTTGTTACTTATCCAAAGATGTTTCTTCCTTTTCTTTTCCTTTCTTTTCTTTTCTTCTTTTTTCTTTTCCTTTTCTCTTTTCTTTTCTCTTTTCTTTTTCCTTCCCTTCCCTTCCCTCCCTTCCTTCCTTGTCTTTCTTTCTTTCTTTCCCTCTCCTCTCCCCTCCCCTGCCCTCTCCTCCCCTCTCCTCCTTTCCTTCTTTCTCTTTCCTTTCTTTTTCCCCTGCTTTGGGGGTGACAGCTTAAACCATCAGTTACTATTAATAAATTAACACTTAAAGAGTTTTAACATCATCCACAAAGCTTTTCCTAACGACCTCAATGTGGATGAGCAATTTCCTTCTTTTTGAATTTCTGAGCATTTGTCTTTCGTT
>NW_012137958.1:23771-24281 GCF_000956105.1 Propithecus coquereli | reverse complement strand
GCTTCCCAAAGTGCCAAGGGATTACAGGTGTGAGCCACCATGCCTGGCCCATTTTAATTTTTTTGTGGTTTTACTTGTACTCAAAATTTCACGTATACTTTAATCTTATTGACAAAGGAGTCTGTATAATTAATTTTGGAAAATTTCAATGAAGATTGTATGAGTGCTGGCTTTCTTGACTGTCTTTGTTGCCGAATTCTTTCATATATATTATATATACTAGCATACATATATAGCAACATCAATAATATGTTGAATACATAGACTATTATGTGTGTGTTTGTTCCATTTTTATGTGAATTGCAGTACTCTGCAATTAACTTTACATTTGTTTGGGTAGATTCATTTAGAGGCTCTGCCATGTTCTGATGATGACTACCTCAGAAGTAGCCTGAGTTTAGCTTTCTTAGTGTTCATATCTGTTTATCTCACCTTAATGTCTGTATGAACCTAAGCTTAAAAAAACCTCCTTTAATTGTGAGATATAATATTAATACTTAAATAGAAAAT
>NW_012137958.1:13291-13536 GCF_000956105.1 Propithecus coquereli | reverse complement strand
TATATGTCAAGGAAAGGAGACATTATCAATTACCTGATGTAAACCCGCTTTAAATTCTTTCCATCTAGGCTGTCTTTACAAGTTTATATATGCTGTTTTCTACAAATAATATATGATATTTCAAAATCTAAAACAGTGGTCTTCTGAGGATAAAAATGTTTTGTTAGCTATATAATTGCCATTTTTATTACAACCAAACATGGTTAGAAGACAAAAGGCTTTTATTTTGTTTTTTTATTTTCTTT
>NW_012137958.1:11722-12480 GCF_000956105.1 Propithecus coquereli | reverse complement strand
ATCTTCTCATTTCTAAATCCATTTCTTTTCATTGACTTTTCTCCTGTTAATGGATCATATTTTCATGCCTCTTGGAAGGACACTCTGGTATTTTGTATGAATCACTTTATATGATCTGTAGCTTTGTGTGTGTGGGGTTGTGTGTATATATTTGTATGTCTGTTTTGAATGAAATCCGTATCTTGTTTTCTGGCTACGTAACCTGATTTGGAATGCTTCACTGGTGTCCTTGGTTGCTTAGCTCTAGCAGACAACTATTGCCTTTTCCAAATGAACCTTGGCTTATTTTTAAGCATTTATGCTTTTGTAGTCTTTGTTACTTATCCAAAGATGTTTCTTCCTTTTCTTTTCCTTTCCTTTCTTTTCTTTTCTTTTCTCTTTTCTTTCCTTTTCTTTTCTCTTTTCTTTCCTTTTCTTTTCTTTTTTCTTTTCTTTTTTCTTTTTCTTTCCCTTCCTTTCCCTTCCCTCCCTTCCTTCCTTCCTTCCTCCCTCCCTCCTTCTCTCCCTTCCTTCTTTCTTGTCTTTCTTTTTTTCTTTCCCTCTCCTCTCCCCTCTCCTCCCCTTTCCTCCCCTCTCCTCCTTTCTTTCTTTTCCTTCTCTTTCCTTTCTTTTTCCCCTGCTTTGGGGGTGACAACTTAAACCATCAGTTACTATTAATAAATTAACATTTAAAGAATTTTAACATCATCCGCAAAGCTTTTCCTAATCACCTCAATGTGGATGAGCAATTTCCTTCTTTTTGAATTTCTGAGCATTTT
>NW_012137958.1:9540-9992 GCF_000956105.1 Propithecus coquereli | reverse complement strand
AATAAGATGCACAATAGAAATAGCCTCTGTTAATAGTTACTGTGAACAACTGACAGGTGAAAAGGGCTGTTGGTAAATCAATGACTTTTGAAAGAAATCTTAGCTGATTAATCAAATACCAACCACTATTATTATGATTAACTTTTGAAATGATTGCCCTATAACTGGTTATAAGAATGTGTATTATGGAATTTTATCTGAATTAATTGGCTATTAATTGATAATTTTCTGATTCTGGAGAATCCTGACATGTGGCATGGAGAGCCATGGATGATTCTTCCCAGTGTTTTCTCTGCAATAAACAATGTTTAAAGTTAATCTGAATATAAAACCAAGCTGTTGCCAATAGCCTACATAAACTTCTCTGGAAATAACCAAAATGATATCTGTGAAAATAATTTATCCCAAACAAGCTTGGAAGATTTGCTTTTTCCCTGCACTGTGAATGCCAG
>NW_012137958.1:5005-6510 GCF_000956105.1 Propithecus coquereli | reverse complement strand
TTTGAAAAAAGGATAATCATCCTAAAACTAACTCAACATTAGTATTCTGTTAATTTTGCATAGTTCTTTTAGTATTAAATCATACATGTCTATGATTTTATACATTTATATATAACTTCACATAGCTCACATAGCTATAGTCATAATTCAATTTTATATTTTGCTATTTCCGTTTAGCATTAGACATTTTCCTGCTACATAGTCTGTATAATTAGATACTTATACAAGATAATATGAAAACAAGTCAGGAGCTGGAAAGGAATGAAGCCAGGAAATGTTACTGAAAAATATAAAGTTTGTTTTTGCATGGCAGAACTATAATAGTATGATTGTTGATGTGGCCATAGGATTGCCTGTTTTCAGAATCAGTAATAATATGGCTTTACTAAGCAAGATAAATAACGGACCCAAATGAGAGAGAATCCTTGCTTCTTATAGTGACTTTAATAGTAATGGTATATATTCTCTTGGTTTATAAGATGAGATGAGACTTGAATTCACTCCTTTACATTACTTTTACAAAACAAACATTTTTGGTTTATATTATGAAACTTGTTAAATCAATATTTAATAGTTGCCTTTTAGTAAATTTTAATATTTGGTTCTTCATTTCCTCTTCTCTTGCCTTGAGTCAATAATATAAAATGTTTTCCTTACAGAAAATTTCAAGAGTACCTACAGTTACCAAAAGTGTTGATGTTCCTTCAATTCCTTCTTGTGGGAAGTCGTGTGGTTATCATATTAATGAGGATGACAGTATTACGAAATGTCTTCCACCTGCTAGTGATAGTACACTAGGTCCAGCATATTACAAACCTCAATTTGTAAGTATAGTGCATTTCATATTGACAATTGGAAGATTGTTAATGATTGTACATGTTTTAGTTAATGTAATACTAACTGTGGTAACAAATAGACCCCTAAATTTCAGTGACTTAATAAAATAGAATTTTTTCCCCTCTCATTTATGTGAGCATTTCTTCTTGATAAATGACATTCCTCCTTGTAGAGATTCAGGGACGCAGGCTTATTCCATCTGTGTTTTTATCATCCCCTATGGCCAGTATCCAGCTGCATCCAGCTACATCCAGCTGCAGAAGAGGATGGAGGATTATGAGAAGAAAGTTGCTGTAGGCCAGGCCTGGAGCTAAAGCTCAGTCACCTTATACTTAACTGCCAAGGAGGCTGAGAAATACAGTCTGTCTATCTAGAAAGAAGAAGAAATGGGTGTAAATTACTAGAAGTCTGTGCCACAATGTATAATCGTATGTAATACATAAATATTCTTTTTCTGAATTTGAAAGAAAAAAATATTTATTCCATGATTGTAAAAAAAAAAAAAAAGGAGTTTCTCTTTGATTGAAATATCAAACATAATATAGCCAATCCATCTCTCTCATCCAGAGTTTAAATTTCAAACCTGGCCAAAGTTGAGTCAAGATTTCATTCAGCCAGTTGAAATATGTGAGTCATCCATGAATACAGGTACTGAATATAGATGGTAT
>NW_012137958.1:4039-4678 GCF_000956105.1 Propithecus coquereli | reverse complement strand
TCCATCCATCTCGTTTTGCCAAAGTAAACATTAAACCTTTATTAGATACTCATACACTAATAATATATATTTTTATGATTTAAAAAATTTAAGTAAATATTATACAGTATGTATGTTGCTAGCTATTTTACTTGTTGTTATATTTTTCGTATTTAACCATGCTGGAGTACAGTGGTGTGATCATAGCTCACTTTGAGCTCATGGGCTCAAGAGATTCTCCCACCTCAGCCTCCTGAGTAGCTCAGACTACAGGCACATGCCCGCCCTGTGCCTGGCTAATTTTTCTTATTATTTGTAGAAACGGAGCCTTGCTATGTTGCTCAGGCTGGTCTTGAACTCTTGGCCTCAAGCAATCTTCCCACCTCACCCTCACAAGTGTGAGCCACCACAGCTGGCCTCTTGACCATGTAGATATATTAGATCTAATTCATTCATTGTTCCCAGTTAGATAAGTTTCTTTTTTAAAAGCTAATTTAAAATGTTTAAATAGACTGGGCATGGTGGCTCATGCCTGTAATCCTAGCACTTTGAGAGGCCAAGGTAGGAGGATTGCTTGAGGCCAGGAGTTCAAGACCAGCCTGAGCAAGAGCAAGACTCTGTTTCTACAAAAAATAGAAAAAAAATTAGCCGGGCATGGTG
>NW_012137958.1:3359-3965 GCF_000956105.1 Propithecus coquereli | reverse complement strand
TTTTAAACATATTGCTAATTATCTCAATTATATCCTTTATAGAAAAAAAATTTTTGGTTCAGAGTCCAATCTGATATTACATGATACATTTAGTTGTCATGTCTTTTAGATTCCTTTAGTTTGGACTAGTTCTGTAGTCTTTCGTTGTGTTTAATAATCTTTACTTTTTTGGATAGTATAGGTTACTTATTTTGTAAAATATGCTTCGATTAAGGGTTTGTATATATTTTCTTATGAATAAATTAAGGTTATATATTATTACATGATACATTTAGTTGTCATGTCTTTTAGATTCCTTTAGTTTGGACTAGTTCTGTAGTCTTTTGTTGTGTTTAATAATCTTTACTTTTTTGGATAGTATAGGTTACTTATTTTGTAAAATATGCCTCAATTACGGGTTTGTATATATTTTCTTATGAATAAATTAAGGTTATATATTTTGACAGGAATATTACAGAAGAGATGGGTTCCTAAGACATCACATAAAGAAGAACAAGATGTTTGTCTCATAATTGATGTTAACTTGAAGTGGTATCCTCTAGTTTTATCTCCTGTAAATTCAATATTTTTGGAGAGTTACTTTAAATAGATTTCCTATTCCTCATC
>NW_012137958.1:0-404 GCF_000956105.1 Propithecus coquereli | reverse complement strand
GACAAGTATCTTAAATATTTGAGTAAGACATTCTTAGCAGGACAATGAAGTTCAATTCTGTAAAGTTTACAGAGAAATCGATGAAAGTCATATGGTCTGATATTAGGATATTCTCTCCAAGGTAAAGGACAGGTTGTGAGAGGTACTGTAATGCAGCCAGTCTTCCTCAGTTTGTTTCCTGACTCTACTGCTTAATCGTTATTTGTCTTTGGCCAATATCCTGAGAAAAAGTATAGTCTACTGTATTATATAGAATTAGTATTCCTTTTCACAGTAGTCATAGGTCTTTGGCCTTAGCTTACACAATTCTTTGATGTTTTTTGAATCTCAAAATGTAATTCTTCCTTTAAAATGATATTTTCTATATAAACTACTTCTTCATTTTGGAATAATGGATCATCTAT
>NW_012137957.1:10996-11304 GCF_000956105.1 Propithecus coquereli | reverse complement strand
TGAGGCTCCTAGAGTAGTCAAACTCATACTGACAGAAAGCAGAACGGGGGCTGCTATGGGTTTCGGGGAGAGGAAAATGGGGGGTTATTGCTTAATGGGTACAGAGTTTCAGTTTGGGAAGATGAAAAAAGTTCTGGAGATGGATGGGGGTGACAGTCGCCAACAATGTAAATACTTAATGTCACTGAACTGTGCACTTCAAAATGGTTAAAATGGTAAATTTTATGTTATATATATTTTACCACAATTTAAAAAGTAGGTCTTCCTAAGTTAAACAAAATGTCTACAGCTACTAGAAAAAAACACTA
>NW_012137957.1:0-2161 GCF_000956105.1 Propithecus coquereli | reverse complement strand
GCATGAAGTACTTTACAAGGTCTGGTTTACCACAGAAAGAGGGAGAATGCAAGGGGAACAGCAGAAAATAAAGTTAGAGTTTGAATCCAAATTAATAAATATGGCCTTTAATCTACGTGCAACAGGGAGCCATTGAATATTTTGGATCAGGGCTGTGCTTCAAGATGACTAAACCTACAGCAGCTGTATGTAAGATAGGGTGGTACAGGAGTGATGCTAGCTAGAGGTAGGGTATCAGTGAAAAGGTATTGGATTTCCACTGTTCGAGGGATGATATGAGAGCTCTGATTAGGTGGAGGCAGTGGGTAAGGAGAGCGGATGGATGCCAGAATTACTGCAGACGTACAATCGACAGAACTTGGCAACTGACTGGAACAAGGGAAGAAAAGGCATCAAATTAAGACATCAAAATTTCCACGTTGGTTGTATTAACAAAGAGGGGTGCACAGTCAGGGAAGCAATTTGGGAGGAAAGAGGCCAAGTTATGTTAGGGATATCAAGTGTCTATATACTTGTGGAACGTACGAGAATAAATGGCCAAGACTCTTGGAAGTATCTGGATATTGACTGAAGATGGTGCAGAGAGGGGGTGTTTCTGCAAAAACACGTACAAGACGGACTACAGAAATCTTACTACCGGGCTGGAGTGAAAGGTGTACCATCGCTGAAGTAATCCAGTCGTGTCTACTCTTCACCGTCCGTTCTCACCTTACACTCTCCACGGGGACTCCGGAGCGGGCGGCCGGAAGTAGCTTTTCCCTCCCTTCTCGATATATTCTCAGAACTTCCGCCCCTACCCGTCACCGGCTCCTAAAGGGGCTTAATAGACGGCGACATCTTCGACTACCCAGTCACCATGCGGGCTGGAAGCGCACGGAGGGCACCATCCACTCTTTGCCCGCTACCTGGCCGCATCTACTTTAGTTCTACGCGTTGCGCCAGCGTTTGAAAAAACGCTGCGAATCAAATGAAAATCTACTGGGTGAGCCCTAGATATCGCGAGACTTGGCAGGGAGCCGCTGCACCGGAAGCGGAAGTCAGGTGACGGTCGGATTCTAGAGGAAGAGGCTCCGTTACCTTGGAGAGCGGTGGTGGTCTGGCGTTCCCCTGTGGGGTAAGCGCTAGGCTGCTTGTCCTGCGTGTCTCGCAGGCGGGGTTCGGCCCAAGCGGCACAGACACAGCCCTTGTCGGTGGGTCGCCCGGGACGACGGGGAGGAGGGAGCGAGCTGAGCGGCCGAGGAAGCGTCCCCCGTTTGTGCGGTGGTCTGTGCCCTGCGAGACTGGAGGCCGTTGACCTCTCACGGCCCGTATCCTTCACTTGTGGAGATCACGGTGCTTCGGAAGGGAGCGGATCTTTCGGAGCCTTGGTAGACAAGCCGTGACGTGCTTGGAGGGCGGACCGAAAAACGCGGTTTTCTGTCAGCGTCTTCGTCTGTTCTCTGGGCTCAGGTCCTAGGACAGCACGACCCTACTGCGGTTAGTCATTTCCAGGGTTAGTCGCCCGCAAACAGAATGTGATTTTATTTGTGGTGGATAAATTAGTGGTGTTCGAGTACAGATCTAAAAGGCTTACCTTTTATTTTTCTTCCTATCTTAACAGAAAAGAACATAGGTCGTGTGCTATTCATGCTCGAACTAGCTTGCTGGCTTTGAAGGCCGGGGGCAAGTCTTGGAGCGGCTAGCTCTTCCCTGTGGGTGCTAGCTCTTCCCTGTGGGTGCTAGCTCTCGTTCGAATGTGGGCTTTGGAAGTCCGTAGAGCACTCTCAGTCAGACTCTGTCATTAAGGCCCTCAGGTCGCCCACCCCAACACACACCACCTTTTGAGGGTTTCCTTAAAGGAAGTCACGCGTTGTTTTTTTTCGCCCTTTTTCTCCCACAGATTTAAACCAAACTTTAAACAGTTCAGCTGCTTCAAATCCTTGGGGTAAGTAAAGCTTGCATCAGTGAAAATTCTATTTAAATTCCGTTCTCATGAGTAACAATAAAGGTGGTATTTGTTTACCTGTGTGTGGGTGGGGAGTCGTGGGAGAACATAAAAATGGAGTAGCACATTTTCCTTGCGTTAAGATTTTAACTACCTGTGTGGATCAGATATGGGTCATCTTTCTAGTCATTTCGTGATCCCTATAGAAATCTAGGCATGATTTTTTTTTTTTTTTTT
>NW_012137956.1:5148-6177 GCF_000956105.1 Propithecus coquereli | reverse complement strand
GATGGGGAAGAATCAGATTCCCAGGATACTGAGTAAAATGAGACTAGAAGGAATAGAATAGAAGGCAGAGTGGACAGGGTATGGATTTACTTTACTTGTCAAAGGTTTACAGCAAACAAGCAAATGCTGAACCAGGAAAAAGGCCACTGCGAGAAGATCCATTCCACAACGAGGTAGAGACATTCATGACATTTTAACTTACCCTCGAGCCACTCCCCTCGTCCGCTCTCATGCCTAGCGGGGATACCTGGCTCCGGAAGGAGCACAGCAGACTTTGTCCCAAGAAATTATGTTTGTCTGTTTCGTCCTGTTTGGGGGCTCCCCGAAGGACCGATACAGGGGCTTGCCTGTGTTTTCCTAATTCAGAACTCCGTCAGGGCAGAAAAGCAGCTACGTGGAGGGTATGCCTCAAAGACACCGAAAGGCAAAGAAAGCTCCGCTTGGCTGAGGCAGGAGGATTGCTTGAGCCCTGGAGTTTGAGTCTCGCCTGGGCAACATAGTAGACACCCCATGCCTTTATAAAAAGAATTGAAAGGCAAATGAACAAGCTGCTGCTGCCTGCGGCAAAACAAACAAACACCTCCGAAACAAAACAAAGAAATAGGGGCAAAAATTAGACAAGATGAAAGCTTAGGAGGAAAATCCAGGAGTGAGATATCTGGGAGAATAAGGCCTTTGATGAGCTCCCACCTGTACTGGGGCATCTAGAAAGCTGTGGGCATGCCAAGAGCAGGAAACATGCTGAGAAAAGACCTGAGAAGGACCTAGGCTTTCACCTCTGGTTGGTTTTATGTTTAGTGCAAACAGTAAGTGACAGCTTGAGCAGAGTTATAAATGACCTGGCTAAGCATAGAATGAACGCCCCAATACAGATCCACTCTGCAAAAACCTGGTGAATATATTTTTTGTTTTTTCTCTATTTTTTTTCTTTTCTTTTTTTCCTACAAGCATTTAAGAAAACCATCTCAAACCATTAGCTGAGCACTAAACTAAAGCACTTCAGGCACAACAGATGAAAAAAAAATACAG
>NW_012137956.1:0-1483 GCF_000956105.1 Propithecus coquereli | reverse complement strand
ATATAAAAAAGATAATGGGCATGGAAAGAAAATGGTTGGTACACAACAAAAAATAAACACAAAAGAAGGCAGTAATGGAGGAATTGAGGAACAAAAAAGATATAAATCATAGCATAATGTCTGAACTAAGTCTATCCTTAGCCATAATTAGTTTAAATGTAAACATTTGGTCAAACTCTCCAAATAAAAGGCAGAGATTGGCAGAATGGATTAAAAAAAAAACAACCCATGATCTACCTATATGCTGTCTACAGGAAACTCACTTTAGATGTGATAATCCCTTTGTTGTGTAGACTCACAGGTTTCCATGATCTTTTTGCTTCAAGTCCAATGTACCAGCAATGGTTTTATCCATATTAAAAAGCCAAGATTTTAGAAAAAGATTTATTTCGGCATCCAACATTCTTAGAAACTTCTTTAAAAATTCTAGAGATCTGAGGTTTGGGGCCTTGGTGAGGAACTCCCTCCCTCTCTTCCCACAGGTGACATAGGCTATCTGTTTTCTTGCTTTTGCCTAGAGGCTGGATACTTGCATTTCTCAGTGCATCTGCCCCACCTGCTGGAGGTACTTTCCAGCCTGGATGACCCCAGCCTTGGGGATTGCCCCTTGGCCAAGCTTGCCCTTCTGTCCTCTGTTGATAGAGCAGTCACTACTACCACCAGTCCAGCATGAAAAGTTCTCAATTCTACGGACATCTTTCATACCCAGGATCAACTTTGTTTAAATAGTTATTATCAAGTATTTTGGAATAACATAAGTATTATTCTGTATCTCACAGACCATTTGGCATGACCGATAGAGCTGGGCTCTGGCAGACAAACTGAGTTCATCAACAGATGAAGTCACGATAAAGATAAAAACACCTCCTGCTCAATGTGGTAGGTGTTGTGCTGTTTCATATACATATTCTTTCTTTTCATGTAATCTTCTTGACAATACTACGAAGGAGGTATCATTATTATTACCCCCATCTTGCAGATGAGAAGACTGGATTCAGAAAGGTTGAATGCTGAAGACTACAAAGCTCTTGTAAACTTCTAAGCTAGGATTTGCTCCCAGGCCTGCCTGACTCCAAAGCCTGGGTTTTTTTTTAACCATTACATGATAATGCTCTCCTGCCTTATATGACAGCATAAAGGATTGTATCATAATGGATAATTTGGGGCTAAAACCCCTGTGTGAGAGCTGTTAGTCTAACGTTTCTCTATGGCAATACCTGAAGATGCAACAAGGATAGGTGCAGCTAATGAGGTTGAAACTTTTATTGTCTGGCAGAGTAGAAGCTGGAAGTTCCTCCCCCCTACCCCTTCCACCTTGTAACGGATGTGGAGGATCCTTCCAGCTTAGTTGGCAGTTTTGAGAATTAGCTGGGCTACAGGTAAAACTTATATATTAGAACTTTAACTTAACAGCCAGTTAAGGCTAGAGTGTGGTCAAAGACTCATTCATTTTTTTCAATTAACAATGTTATGCTATATTAGA
>NW_012137955.1:10372-10711 GCF_000956105.1 Propithecus coquereli | reverse complement strand
AGGGAAGAGTATTTCCCAAGAAGAAATGTTTGATATTCTCAAATTAGGAATGGATGAGAAATGAAAGGAAACAACTAAGATGTTATATTCACATTCGAGAAGACTAAAATCAAAAGAATAGTTGGCTGTTGAGTCCTCAGATTAATAAGAAGCAAAAAGTGGGGGCACAAAAATGCTAATGCCTTAAATAAATATATAAGAAAAGAAGGGAATGATGAGAATATAGATTAATTTGAGGGAGCAAGCTTGAAAGAATTTTTCTAGAATAAAAATGTTCAGTATGGGCCGGGCGTGGTGGCTCACGCCTGTAATCCTAGCTCTCTGGGAGGCCGAGGCGGG
>NW_012137955.1:0-972 GCF_000956105.1 Propithecus coquereli | reverse complement strand
TACTTTATTTTAAATAGTTCTCATACACTAAACAATATAAAATCACTAGGTGTTTTTAAAAACATATAGAGTAGATTAAATATTGAAGGGGCATTACAATTCCATTTTATATAATATTAAGTGTGTAAATGAAAAGGAACATCTCTAATTGTTATAAAAATAATGTGAAGAATGTGTACAACATAATGTTTTTATTCTGCTAATTTATAGAAATAGAACCCTAAATGGTTATTATTTTCATTCCATGTATAGAATAACCAGGAAAATGCTGGCAATTACTCTGTGAATGGTATTCTACCCTGGCATGAAGCTATAACTAATTTACATATCGCATTGTTGGAAATGAAGCCTGTGACATACAGATCATCATCAACATTGGGAATGCACACTGCCAATTGTACCTCCTCACACAAATAGATACTGCCACTTACGGATCAAAGGGAGTGTTGCGACTGCAGTCCTGAGCTATTGAAACACACTACGGGAACTTTAAACATGTTTTATAAGTGGGGCCTTTATCATTAGAAGAATATTTTCCTTTGTTGTATAAACAAAAGGCATTCTCTTATAAACTTACTCCACGGAAATGTTTATCTTTTACCTGCACTGTTGTATTTTTCCCAAAGGAAAAAGGCATATAGCACAAAAATAAAAATGTTTAATTATTTCATATAATAGTAAACAGCACTCTATATTTTATTACAATACGAAGACAAAAAACATCATCTTTAAATTTTAGAATCAGAAAAGTAAAGAACAAAATGTACATACAATCCACTAATCTTTGAGCAATGGCTTAGTAGTTTCCATGGTGACATGAATCTACAAATATAAACTCAAGCGAAGCAACTTTTACCTCATTTATCAGAAAAAAAGACAAAAGAGAATTTTATTTTAAATTACTTGGATAATTATCTCAGTTATTTCCTTCATGTTGCATATCACTACTATTCATCTTTGTATTTAAAAAAA
>NW_012137954.1:3447-7140 GCF_000956105.1 Propithecus coquereli | reverse complement strand
GTGAGCCACCGCGCCCGGCCAGAATGTATGGCTTTTAAAAACTTGATGAAGGTAAGGAATGGAGGATGAAGGGAAATAGAATCTAAGCTCTCTAACCTGGCATCCAGGGTCTCCCACCATCTGACCATTAGTTTTCTAGTTTAGGTTTCTAGTTTTATCTCCCACACACAGCTCACCAAATGAAGTCATGCTGGAATGACCTTTTATTTGGTCCTTGTCTTATGTATTCCATAACTGCTATCCTGAGACTATAGTCTCTCTGAATACCATCCCTGCTTCTAGACCTGGTAGTGGTCCTATCTCTTCTAAGAGATCTCCTCCCTCTCTATTTTTCCTTCCTCTGACCTCTTTCTTGCCTTGCAATTAACTCATTTAGTTCTTTCTATGTAATATCTTGAACTGTCAGTCAGTTTCTTTAAATCTCTCTCTCTCTCTCTCTCTCTCTATGTATATATATAGCCATACCAGATATTAAAACATAAAACAAAGCCTCTATAACTAAAACACTGTGATACTGGCACATGAATAGACAGACTGGTGGAATAGAATAAAAAGCCTAGAAATAGACCCAAGCACACATGGAAATTTAGTATATAATAAAAATGACATATCAAATCACTGAGACAAAGATGGACTTTTTAGTAAACAGTACTGGGATAATTGCGGAGCCATTTGGAAGAAAGTATAATTAGATACATGTCTTTCTTTTCTTTAGTCTTATTTAAATTCTAAATTTTCCTCTGTGAAAAGAGAAGGGGGAAATGGTATTAAGATCTTATAGCCTGCCCATCAAAGGATCACTCCAGTCTTGTTTTAAATGGGTTGATGAGAGAAAATGAACAGGTGCTACAGGTTACTCAGCTGTTCTAAAATTAAAGATTGATATTTTTCCTCTTGTTCTATTAGCAGACCTTTAGTGACACGTTAGCACTGGATAATGGTTGCAGCAGTTTAAGTCTCATGCTGTGATTTTTAACAGAAAGCCTAGCTACAGCAGCAAACAATGACATCTCCCCATAGCCAGTAACCTAATAAGGAAGCAGTTGCAGCCTTAGGCAGTTTGACTAAACAGCAAGAGAAATCTGACTTCCAACGTACTGACTCCACTTTAAAGACAATGGCCTGGCTTAATTAACACTGTATTCATTTGTAACTCAATCAATTTAGAATTTTTGTCCTTTAACCATTGACTCTACCAGCTTAAAAAGAAAAAGAAAAAGAAGGCTCAAGCTGCTGGAAATCCCTCTTGATTGATATAAACAGGCATTCCAGCAACAGAATAAATAGCCCTTGGCATTAATTGCTAAGTTTCCCAAATGTCCAGGTAATCACTGAAACCATCTTTTACATAGGAAGAGAATTGCACTATTTTAGGAATAAACATGGGATGTATTTCACATAATACCAAAATCAGAATTATTTTCTCATACCCCTCTTTTTGGAGGTGCTAAATTAAGAACATTAAGCCTTGTCCAAAACAGGCTATTTTAAATTATTATTTCCAATAGTAGTCTAGTAGATTTTGTCTAGCAAGCTTATGAAATCTCATAAACTTCATTTGGCCTACCTTGGCCCATGGGTTTGACCAATATATGCCACTCTCTGAACAGAAACTAAAGTAAATGCTAACTCAACCAGATTATTATCCTACATGATTTTCACTTTAAAATATAACAGTTAATTAGATAAGACACTAGACTAAAATAGTGTTCTGATTTTTATAAGTGAGGATACAATTTTAAGAGAAATAAAGTACATGATTACTGCATTAGATGAATTATGTTGTGTAAATATTTGGTTAGCATTACAATTTGCTGCCGGGTAAAACCAACCACCTAGTCTTTTTTGAAAATCTTTGCATTCTGCAAAAATTAGGTACCAAAATATACATATATGGCTTATGAGAAAAATAGGATTGGTTCAGACCATTTAAAATCCTTTAACCAGAACAAAAATTAAAATAATAACAATCCTAATAAAAATACTAGCATAACTGATCTCAGCTGATATTTACACTGAGCATGACAGTCAGTTCTTTGTAGCTTTAAACTTTAAGGTTCATTCTTCCTTCTTCTATTAATAGATATAGATCCTGGATGGCATTGGGTTCTAAAGAGATGATTTTTCATTAAAATTAAAAGTATAACTAATCCAGAGCATAGCCTTCTTTATTAATTCATTGTTTTAACACAGGGAAATGTCTTTGCAACCTCTTCAGCTACTCTGGTGGTTATACTGGATGGCTTATCATACTGGGGGAAAAAAAGGCCTCTAAAAGAAGGCACTTCTATAGATTTTCAGCTTTTCTCTTAAAGTCTTCATAAAGTGCTAAGGTTTCTCTTTAATTGAGAGAAGCTTGCTCCTAATCACTTTAAAGCATTAATCAAAAAATGGGAAAATCACATATAAACCAACATAATTTCCATGTTATTCCTACTTTATTCTCCTATTTACCAACTAATAAGAGATAATTTTCATCAAAGAAGCTGTACGGTACATAAACCAGGTTCTCTAGTATAATAAGAACGTATGGCTTTTTTTTTTTTTTTTTTTTTTTTGAGACAGAGTCTCACTCTGTTGCCCGGAGTAGAGTGCCGTGGCGTCAGCCTAGCTCACAGCAACCTCAAACTCCTGGGCTCAAGCAATCCTCCTGCCTCAGCCTCCCGAGTAGCTGGGACTACAGACATGCGCCACCATGCCCAGCTAATTTTTTCTATATAGATTTTTAGTTGTCCAGCCAATTTCTTTCTATGTTTTAGTAGAGACGGGGTCTCGCTCTTGCTCAGGCTGGTCTTGAACTCCTGACCTTGAGCGATGCACCCGCCACGGCCTCCCAGAGTGCTAGGATTACAGGCGTGAGCCACCGCGCCCGGCCTAGGGAAGCTTTTTATTTAAATAAATTCTATGCGGAAATCATTTATAATGTAATCACCTTTAACTGATCCAGTTTTTAAATTTTATGTTCATTTTCAAGTTTGAGCATCAATAGAATAATAACTGTAATGGATTGAAACACATCAAATAGGTTAAAAATCTGTGCGTTCATAATGATACTAAAGAAACAAACCAAACAAAACCTGGTTGGTCTCCTTTGGAGCATGCTAGGGAACCAATTCATTATTCTGAAAACTGGCAGATAAAGGAAAAGAAATCAAACATTAATCTGTCTTTGCTATATGAACTGTACCTCAGCTTATTGATAAGAAAAAGTTTCTCTTTATAGAAGTATTTCAGCTAATAAATGAAGAAAGATAAACACATTAGGATATCACTACTTTGCAAACCCCTAATGAAATAATGGCCACTAACATCATAAAACAGAGATAATCAGATACTTGGTTGAAATGAAAATGCAAAATACCGCCAATGAAACATTCTTGCCAAAAAAATGAACCTGAATCAGATCAGGTTTCTTAACTACCAGTTTACAGGAGAAAAATGCATGAAACAATACCATGGAGAAACAATGAGCAAATTCTGAGTGTGAGAAACAACAGGATAAACAACCCAGTTTCTTCAACAAATAAGAAGGGAGAAGGAAAACAAGGGAGAGAAACTAGACTTAAAAGAGACAAATGCAATGTGTGGAGATTGTTTGCATATGAATCAAACAAAGAAACAGTAAAAGAAAAAAGAGAAAGTTATGAGACATTGGGAAAATTTGCACAATGATTACATATTTGGTGATATTAA
>NW_012137954.1:0-3397 GCF_000956105.1 Propithecus coquereli | reverse complement strand
AAGGATTGTTTTTAAGAGTAAGGAATCATTTAAGAAATGACTGAAGACAGCAGGACGGTGGCCATGGAAGTCGAAATCCGCTAAGGAGTGTGTAAGAACTCACCTGCCAAATCAAGTAGCCCTGAAAATAGATGGCGCTGGAGCGTCGGGCCCATAGCCGGCAGTGGGGAGCAGCGGGCGGGCCGTCCCCCGCCAACTCCCCCGCCCCACCTCCTCTCACCGTGGGGGGGGGGTGTGGGGAGGGGCGTGCCGCCCCGAGTTTTTTTAAAAAATAAAATGAAATAAAATAAAAAAGGAAATGACTAAAGAGGATCTCAAGATGCAGGAAGAACTAACAGAAAAACTTCGTTAACAGGAACTTCTACTTAGTGTGGGCATAAAATAGCATACTCGTTTTATGTTTAAAACAAAAAAAAGCCCGTTATCTAATTTTACTATTTTTTTGTGCTTTATTCATGTGACATAGTATGTGGCTAATAGCATATGCATCACACATATGTATACAAACACACATATATTTTTACATATATACACATATATGTACTTTCTTATAGTCTTTAAGTATCACATATAAGATGTGTAAGATATATTTTATATACATCATATATGTTATATATACATCATATATTTATATATATCCCCCCACACACGTGTTATGAAATAAAGCCATTAATTATAGAATATAAAGTTTCATTGGGAATGAGAATCTTTATGAGATGGATGGAGCGGGCTTGTGCCAGGAGTCTTCGAGTCAAAGGATGTTTGCCAACACCAATATTCAAATATTCAAATTCTTCCTTTGGTGCCTGGAGACTTTCAAGCCTGGGTCCAATTCACCATTACAACATTGGGGATGGGCTCCTTTTGTAAAGTAGAAGGAGGAGGATTATGAAAAAGGAGGTGAAAGTGGGGAGCCCATAGACCAGTCTCCAGCAGATGAGTTTTAGGAAACAACACTTATGGAAGTCTGAAGATTTGGAAGTGGAAGGCCTGAAGCTATCTGGGCTCATAATGCCTTGGAAAGACTTTGTGCATCCACAAGTTCCCATGAGTGTGAGGAGCCCAGTTTGAAGACTGCTGCTTGCTCTATAAGATTTCATGCCCCAGGCAAGCATGGAAGTGGTGAAGGTCCAGTGAGCACTAATAGTACCACACACTGACAGAGAAACCCCCGAATGGCCTGTCGGCAACTCACCTCTGGCAATGGGTGAGTACATCAACCCGAAATTTCAGGTTCCCTCTTGTGTTTTCTCTGGTCAAAGAAACAATTTATTGGGCTGTCTCTCCCTAAGGGAGAACACACATGCAAGAACCAAATGGGAGAAGGGAGAAATTGGACGACCAGTCTTCTTCAAAGTTTACTTGTCTTCCAAAATGTTGGACAAGAGGACAGCCATGGATTGGACGGACATAAGGAAGAAGGCCTGCCTCCAAAATGGGTGTGCTAGTTACTCTGCCCAGAGGAGGAGCCCTTCTTTGGGTGGTAGAAAAGGGACACAATTGGATAAACTCTACTAACCTGAAGAAAGTGCATCTTTCAAGCTCAGAATATCATTAATATTCATAGGGTTGCTGGACTGTTGGGATCCTCTGTGAGGCTTGAGTCTCTCCCAGGCTGGAAGGGTAGGGACTTTGAGGGATTCACACCTAAGAAGCAAGCAAAGTTCCCTCCTCCCTCCTTTCCCCAGGTATCCTTGGGATAAGTCCCTATTGCCCAGGTTGCCTTGAATCCTTAAGGAGACTGACCATTGCCTTCACGAAAGAAGGCTTTTGTTCTCCTGCAATTGCATATCGGCATGATACCGTGAAACTTTATGGAGGAAAGAAGTCTACCTTCTGTGTCAGCAATCTTAGCATCCCTCACCCGACCCCGATCCTCATAGAGGTCAGAGTCATGGGCTTTATGTTGAGCAAATTGTATTTCACCCTTCTTTTCTTCTGTCTCAGGATGCCAGCAATGAACAGAAAGTCAGAGGTCCACCATCGAGGAGACGAGGCAGGCGGTTTTCCCAAGGGCATGGTCGTTCCCACCACATCATGACCTGTCCATCGTCTCCTGCACATTACTCAATTTCCCATCTGCCAGGAGCTTGCATCTCAGCCGAACAACAGGGCTAATTATATGCTCGCACCCATAACTTCGCAGTGGTGATTTTGCGAGTTAAAGAATGTAAGTGTTGGTATTTGCAGGTATGATATTGATAAATTGAACTTATTCTTAACCCTTGACATTCCTCAGGACATATGATCATTAAGAATGGAGACTGTGCAATAATACCGGCCTGTTTCAAAAAAAAAAAGAATGGAGACTGAAGCCAGACTGCCTGGATTCCTATCCCATCTCAGCGGCTTCTGAGCTCTTCAAAGTTTTGCAAAGTTCTGAGTTCTCTGAGCTTGATTTTCCCATTCTGTAAATCGCAGATAATGATGGTAGCAAAATTATAAACCTTTTGTGGATTATCATCTGAAGTCACACAGGTGAAAGAACGCACACACTGCTGGGCACACAGGATGCAGTTGGTACACCTCAGCTCTTATGGTCAGATACCCCCACCATTTTCCCCACACATGCGCCACCTCACTCCAAGCCTCCAGTTCAATCTTAGGTCCGTGAGCTGAGCATATGACAATCCCTTTCTTTCCTCCCTTCCCCTTGATGTTGGGGACAAACCTCACAATGTTGTTTTAACTCCCGAGCTTTCCGATGAGACCCCAAGTGTGGAATCCTTTGCTCATGTGTTTGAAGTCAAACCTGAGGGAAAAACTGCAGATGATTCTTCTTAGAACACAGTTCTGCAAATTGCATCAAAATGCCTATGGCCACAGGGAAGAACTTATCTGCCCAATCACCAAAAAGTTACGACCTTGTTTAGATGCCACATATAAGTAAGATCATGCAGTGTTTTTCTTTCTGTGTCTGGCTTTTTTCACTTAGCATAATGTCCTCCAAGTACATCCATAATTCATGTCGTCCCACATGACAGGATCTTCTCCTTTGTTAATGCTTAATAATATCCATACACACATGCGAGGGCACACCCCCCTCATAATTTCTCTATTCATTCATTCTTCCATGGAACACTTAGGTTGTTTCCATATCTTGGCTATTGCAAATAATCCTTCAATTAACACGGACTGTGGGAAAGCAGATATCTCTTCGAGGTACAGGTTTCATTTCCTAGAACCGTGGTTCCCAGGGGTCGGGTATAGGAGAAATGGGGAGATGTTATTAATAGTTAAAGTGTACATACCTTCAGTTATAAGAGGAATAAGTTCTGGAGGCCCAGTGTGTAGCATGGCCACTATAGTTAACAACAATGTGTTATATACTTGACATATGCTGAGAGAGTAGATCTTCAGCATTCTTATCACACACACACACACACACACACACACA
>NW_012137953.1:3584-4063 GCF_000956105.1 Propithecus coquereli | reverse complement strand
TGGAAGACCAGAATGTGCTACACCAAAATATGCCTCTTTAGTATACGGATTATTTTGAGAAACAGAAGCCACAAAAGAAGCTCTTAAAACAGAGTAGAATTTACCTGTTTATCAGGGAAATTTATGCTTATAAAGGAAATCTCCATGTATAATCCTCTCTCTCTTTTTCTCTCTCTCTCTCCTCCCAGGAAGAGAAAGATTGTATCACTACATACTGTCATACTATTATCAATTATCCACTTAAATGTGCATACCAAACTGTACTCGGGTTCACCATATTTTTCCTGGCTACCTCTCTATATAAGCAGCCTTCCCCACACCCTTCGTTCTTTGGCTCTTTGTTTCAGCAAATGGTAATGTGAATTAATCGTGAATTCAAAGCAACTTCTTTGAGATTTATTTATTTTCTCTGAGTATCTCCCATGTACACATGAGGTATATATGTTCTTAAACTTCTGTTTGTTTTTCTTTTGTTAAAC
>NW_012137953.1:0-1344 GCF_000956105.1 Propithecus coquereli | reverse complement strand
ATCTTCACAGCAGCATAATCACGTTATAGCTGAAAAGTTAGAAACAACAGAAATGTCCATAAATGGATTAATTAACAAACAAAAGGAGATACAGGCTGAGTATTCCTTATCCAAAATGCTTGGGATGAGAAGTGTTTTGGATTGTGGACTTTTTTGGATTTTGGAATACTTGTTTATACATAATGAGATATCTCGGGGATGGGACCCAAGTCTAAACATGAAAATCACTTATGTTTCACATATACCTTATACCCATAGCATGAAGATGATTTTATACAATATTTTGAATAATTTTGTGCATGGAACAAAATTTGTGTACATTGAACCAGTAACAATGTCACCTTCATTGTCTTGTTGGCACTCATAGTTTTAGATTTTGGAGCAGTTCGGATTTTAGATATTTAGGTTAGGAATGATTAACATGTATATCCATACAATGAAATACTACTCAGCCATGAAAAGGAATGAAGCACTGATACATGCTGCAGTGTGGATGAACCCCAGAAACATGATGCTAAGTGAAAGAAGCCAGATATAAAAGGCCACATGTTGCATGAATTCACTTATAAAGAATACCCAGAATAAGTAAATTCATAGACACAGAAAGCAAACAAGTTGTTTCCAGAAGATGGGAGGAGGGAAGAATGGGGAATGACTGGCTAATGGGTATGCTATTTCCTTGGGAGTGGAGAAAATGTTTTGAAACTAGGTAGTGATGAGTGGTTGTACAACATTGTGAATGTCCTACATGCCACGAATTGTACACTTTAAAATGTTTTATGTTGTGTGAATTTCAATTCCATTTTAAAAAATCATATATAACCACTTAAAGGACATGCCCACACAAACACATTCCTGTTGACTTATTTTATTATAATGTTACTTAATTAGCTGCAAACACAAAACTCTATGTGTATATAGCTCCTATACAACTATAAAACCAAAACAAATTTACAAATAAAATACTAAAAAGCCCTACAAACTAATAGAATACAAATTAGTCCCATAATTTAATGTGGCAGATAATCTTTTGCTAAAATTAAATTGCCCCCCTCATAAATACTGTGAATAAGGTATTTATTTGCTATGGCACAGGTTCTGTAGCGGTGCCCAACCTTTTTGGCACCAGGGACTGCTTTCACGGAAAACAATTTTTCCACAGTGGGGCTGGGGGTGGCGGGGTGTTGAGGCGGAGCTCAGGCAGTGATGCCATGCGAGGGCTGGGGAACAGCTGTAAATACAGATGCAGCTTCTTCAGCTCACTTGCTGCTCACCCCCTGCAGTGCACTCCCCCATTCCCCACCCCTTTCAGGTTTCATGGAAGACAATTTTTCCAGGGACGGG
>NW_012137952.1:5081-7726 GCF_000956105.1 Propithecus coquereli | reverse complement strand
CTACATTAGCTTTTGATTTTAGTAATTTTTAGATGCAGCCATTGTTAAGGAATAGTACTTATTTTTGTGGCCAATACTATTTTTCTATCCAGGAAGACAATGAAATATGTTAAGAAGTTTCCTTATTTATAAACTGCTATTATCATTTTGTAAAATATGTAAATAGTAAAGTACTCACCATGTAAAGCCCTGTTATAATAGGGAGAGTTACAAAGAAAGTCTAAAGTGTAATCCAAGATTTCAAGTAACATTCTAATATCACTAAATAAAGCTGAAAAATAATTTTTTATGCCACTATATAAATCTACAAATATATTTGATCTGTGTGGAGGGCATTATCAAGTTTTTGAAACTTTGCTTGTCCAGTACATTATAAAATGTATATTTCATAAGTATTTTAAATCTGTTTGCATTTTGAGGCATTAGAAGTCAGACACTATGTTATCATAGGGTAATTGTCCTGGAGAGCTCTTAGACTAGCCCTAAAAGAAAATAATTAATAGGAAATAGATTTGAATTAAAAATTTAATATTAACTCTACATATCATATTTCCTGCCAGAATTATTGGTCATGTGTAAGCTAGAAAGGGATGAAGGAAACATGAGCTAGTGAAATGTGTTTTACTGGGTTTATAGGTGATGCAGTTGGGGATGAGGGAGAGTTGGTTGTGAAAGGTTGGCTCAGCTACTGTAACATTGGTTTTAAGTTGTGTAGGCTTTGTTTGGAAGTAAATTTGTTTTTTTGTTTGATTGATTTGATTTGATTCTGTGAAAGAGAAAAAAAGGTTGTTATCTTTAAATAAAGTGGGTGGGGTGAGGGTAGTGGAGAGGAATCATTTTTTAAAATGCAGATGCAGGACCTCCGTGAGAACCTAAGAGAGAGGCATGCCGCAGGCGGACCCCACATGGATGGGCTTCCGTGTTGTAAAAACATCCATGTCGTCATGATGCAAAAAGAGGCAGGAGTAGATGTAGATCTCTTTGAACGGAACTCTCAGGACAGCTCGGGTTAGGAGGGTGGTATTTATGTGGTTCAGAGGGCCAAGATGATTTGGATTATAAGGAAAGAGATTAAGTACTGTATGAAGAAAATAGTGTCATCAAAATGAAACTTTGTTTTCAGTGACATTCAGACACCATTTTCTTCAACTTAAATTTAGAAGTCTTCCCAAAGGTTTGATGGACTTGTCAACTGGTTTTCATCATTTGAAAATAATTAAAGTTCCTGGTGTTGGATCAGCTTAGCACTGGAGTTTTTTAATTTCAGCCCAGTTTATTCTACCTCTTACTGTTTAATTTTTAATGTTTACCTAAAGTGTAACACTGCACTGGAAATTAATATATCAAATATGGTAATCATTATATGAAAACAGTGACAGCTAGCAATAAATAAAATTCTGTTACTGATTTCCCTCCTTTTAGTTGTTTAAAAATAATGAAAGTTGGAATCATTTTATTTCCCTCAGATACTTTTAAGCACTAGATATAGGAGATTCCTTCAGAGGCAGTGTCAAATAAAATTAATAAAAAACACTATTTTATTCTAGACTAAGTAGTTTCCTCATTTACTAAGGGAGGTTTGTAATTTCTTTCTTAAAACACTCTGCTCTCCAAAAAAAGATAATAAAAGAGGTAAGTTATTCTGTTGTAAATTTATTAAGAATTGACCTCTAGGAAAAAAAAGACTTGTCATTAACCACTTGTCAGCATAGCCCCCCGCTGCACCATCTTGTGGAAGACATCTTAAGGAGTCCGGCTAAGCAGCTCTTTACTTGTCTCTGTACTTTAAATTCCCCTTGTACATGTCGTGACCCTCTAGGCTGACCATTTCAGCAGACGTGGCAAGACCCTTCCTCAACAAGAGTCCTCAGAGATCGAGCTGGCTGAGGAGAAGCCAGTTAAACGCTCCATCATCACAGTGGAGGAGCTAACAGAGATAGAGCGTTTGGAAGATCTGGATACCTGTATGGTAAGACACAACCTTTGGCGGCACCATTATCCCAACTGGACTGTGCTGTTGTTTTTTTAAAAATATCTCACTTTTTGAAATCTAACCAAACAATCCCACCCCCTTCTCCCAACCTTCCAAGACACTTCTTTCAGAAACTTGTTGCCATGCAGAGGCTGCTAATGAAGCTAATAAAGCTTAAGCTTCGGGCCCCCAAATTTGCATAGCCCCCTTCTAAGGTCCTGTAGCCATAATAGAAGAAATTCCTAAATTAATTAGGAGAAATGGATTAAGTAACTTCTAAAGGTCCTTTGTAACAGGAAAATATCTTTACATGAAGCTATAAATAAGCCATACAAAAATGGGAAAGGACCTTTTCTCAACTAAAATATGTAGGATGACTATCTGTTTCTTGGTCCTATCATTTTTTTCTCTGTTGCTGGTTCCTGTTTTTTTGTTTTACAATTTTTTGGTACACCCTTGAATTTGGGTTTCCTGTTTAGATGAGATTCTCTTTCATTCTCTTCACTTGATGTGCTTTAGAAGACAGAATGCACACTGAAGTGTTTACTTAGCAGTAGGTCTTCATTCCTTACCCATTTCTAAATTTCATGTGGTACATCCATCTGGCCCTACAAAAGCATTTAGGTTGTTGATACTTTTTTACTCTGAGGATAATTTTACTTCAGTCCTTCAT
>NW_012137952.1:0-2510 GCF_000956105.1 Propithecus coquereli | reverse complement strand
GTCTTGCAGACAAAACGAGTTGTGCCATGACTGTGCCTCACTTTGGTATCATCAGTTGAGAGGCTCAGAGCTCAATGTGCTTTTGACCTATAAAAAATGTTCAGTACTTGAAGAAGTAGTTTGTTGTGGTCAGCCATAATCTGGCTTCATTTTTTTCTTCTTTATCTTAATTTACTCATTAAAGAAAAATCTTGCTATTATTTATGGTTCTCAGCTCATTTTTTGGATCCAGGAGGTTATACATTAATAAAGTGAAATGGGCACAGTGGCTCACGCCTGTAATCCTAGCACTCTGGAAGGCCGAGGCAGGAGGATTACTTGAAATCAGGAGTTCAAGACCAGCCTGAGCAAGAGTGATACCCCATCTCTACTAAAAATAGAAAAAATTAGCCAGGCATGGTGGCTCAGGCCTGTAGTCCCAACTACTCAGGAGGCAGAGGCAGGAGGATCACTTTGAGCCCAGGAATTTGAGGTTGCAGTGAGCTGTGATGACGCCACTGCACTGTAGTCAGGGTGACAGAGTAAGACCCTGTCTCAGAAATAAATAAGTAAAATAAAGTGAATTATTAAATATAGTGAGAAAGTGCTCTGATAGAGGTAGGTAGGTTGCTATGGAAACACAGAGATGCAGCACCCAGCTTGGGGGCGGGGCTTTGTCAAGGAAGACTTCCTAGAAGAAGGTTCTAAGCATCACGCCTGGCACCTAATAGGCCCTTGGTAACTGTTGGTGCAGTGACAGGTGGCATTTGAAAGAAAATTTAGCTGGGAGGAAAATGAGTAAGTAAATTTATTAAAGCAGCACATATAGAGGCTTGGAGTAAGAACAGCATAATTCAAGGAACATTGTATTATGGGATGACAGGAATAAAGGGTAGGAGAGAGGATTAGGTGAGGAGGCTGGAAGGGAAAGTATTAGGCATATCACACACAGCCTTGTAGATCTCACTAAAGGGTTTGCTTGTTTATTGTTTACTTGTTTATTGTTAAGGCAGCAAGGAGCCACCGAAGGTAAGGAAACTGGAAGAAGGGGCAGGTTTTGCTAAAAACAAACATTAGTGATTTCTGTTTCGTCCACATTGGGACTGAGGTGCTCATAAGTCCCTGGTTGAGATGTCCAGGAGGGATCTGTATACTAGGTTAACTGTGGAGCTTGGTGACCAGGTCTGAGCCAGCAGTCAGCCATGCCCACGTAAAGCCACAGTACGGACGTGCTTACCACGCCCGCTTCCCAGAAGTCGTCACAGCCTCTTCAGCTCTACTAGCACTTTTCTTTTTCTGCATTTGTGATATGTATCTCAATTTATTAATACCTTGAGCTACAGGTATGTATATTCAACTACTTCACATCTCCAATGAACTGTCCAACAGGTACCTCAAACTCAGTATGTCCCAAACAGAATCATTGATTTCTCCCCTCTCCCCTACCCAAGGCGTCACCATCCGCTTTGTGACACCACCGTCTCCTCTGCGCATTTGTTCCCATCTCTACCTGATGACAGTCAGCCTCAGTCTCTCTTTCCTTCACCATTCATATCTGCTGCTATTCCTCACCCAAGGCACCTTTGGTTCTTGCCTGGACACCTAAAACAGACTCATACTCTATTCCGACCTTCACTGTTACCTCTGCCATCAATCCTTCCCCACTCAGTAGCCAGAGGAGCTCTCTAAAGTGGAAATCGGATCAGTATTTAAGGTAGCAAACCCTCTGATGTCTTCCCACTGTACCCAGAATAAATTTAGCTTTCTTCCTTATGATCCATAAGGTCCTACATGGTCTGGTTTCTGACTTTCTCTCCCCAACTTGTTCTACTCTCCCCTTTGTTCATTTCTCTCCAGCTACAATGGCCTTCTTCCTTTTCCCTAGAATTTGCTCTGGCTCCCATCCCAGCTATTGTTCCTTCAGCTTGGGACACTCTTCACTTGCTTCTTGGTTGTCCCATGGCTATCACAACTCCAAAGTCTTTTTCTAAGAAGTTTTTCTTGAACCTCTGAGCCAAAGAAGCCTTCCAGTCACATGCAAATTATCCTATTTTATCTTAGCACCTATCAGGACTGGAAATGGTATTATTTACTTGTGTAAGTACTTTTTGTCCATCTTCCCAGCCTGGCATATAAGCCCCTGAAGGTCAGGGACTCTGTGCTGTTGACCACATATCCCCAGTATCTAGAGCAGAGTCTGGCACATAATAATTGGTCAGTAAATTTTAACATCTCGGCTTTGCATTATATTAATAATAAATTGTTTGCATGTCTCTTCTTTCCTATTAGATTCTTTGCTCCTTGAAAGTACGGGATATCAATATCTAAATAACTAATACCATCAATAAATGTAATAGCAGATTAATCTGGGAACGCTAGAAAATAATTCTTTGTATGGAAATGTTCTTATCTTTAGACCTAAGAGGCTCAATTAATGAGAACATTATAAGTTACTGAGCTGTCAGAAAGTTGCCTTAGAAAATAAGATTAAAACCACCACCCACTGTGTCCAGTGCTTTGTCATAGCAGCC
>NW_012137951.1:2079-3126 GCF_000956105.1 Propithecus coquereli | reverse complement strand
CAGTCTCTCTGGGACAGTCTTAGTTTGTACCTGCTGTTCTGTCATAATAGCCCTCCCTTTCCCCTCTCAAATTTTATCCAATGAAAGTATGTCTGGGATTCACTTCAAAATACTACTACGAATGGGAGGAGTTGATGGGATATAAATGAGGCAGGATTGACCAATGGATCAATGGGTTCAAAAGAGTTTATTATACTACTCTATTTCCTATGTGTAGGTTTTAAATACTGTATAATAAAAGAATATGGAGGAAAAGTTTTCTGATTTGGGTGATACATTATATGGTCACCCTACCCCTAACCCAGGCCAGCTACTCATCTATTTCACTGGTTGCAATGGAGACTTGGGAGAAGGCATAGAAAACTTGGTGCAAGCCCATTCCCATTCTTGGATACTCTTGAGTTCAGAAGGTTTTTTTTTTTTAATTTTGTAAATTTTTTGTTGTTGTTGCAAGCGATAGAAGCCCCACTCACAATGGCTTAAGCAAAAAATACAATATTTTGATTGCATAATGGTAAAAAACAAAAGTAGGTGACTTTAGGCATGGCTGGATTCAGAGAATTAAGCTTTGTCATCAGGAATTGATCTCACAGCCTCCTCTCTCAGCCCTGCTTTTTTTCTATGATGATAGACTTTCCTTTTATGCTGGCAAGATGGGTGTCACTCCAAGTTTATGCCTCCCATTCTTAGTACATATCTTTCCCAGTTTCTCTAGAAAGTCTTAGGATTAGACCTGATTAGACCAATTTACATCACATGACATCTGCAAGCCAATCACAATTCTCAGGAGGATGGAATATGCTGATTGGTCAATTCTGAGCTAGCTGTGCAACTATGGATATGGAGGGTGGTTCCCACATAGACTAATGGATGCTGGGCAGGTAGATAGAACAGGTGTCTGCTACCTTCTCTTCTGCCTAGGTATCAACTGCTTAATCATCATGTAAATGAGGAGTAGGACATACATTTTGGGTGAGGCAACATGACTTTAAAACTCAAAGACTCAGGCCAATAAAAAATTTTGTTTCTAGAATTACTCTTATTTCT
>NW_012137951.1:0-279 GCF_000956105.1 Propithecus coquereli | reverse complement strand
TTAACTTTGAGTATCTAGGGACACACAGAAGCATGCATGGGTGAATGGGTTTGGTAGCAGAGAGTAGATCTAACACCACTAGCTGTGTGACCCTGCAAGTTATTTTCAATGCCTCAGTTTTTTTAAAGCTATAAAATGAAAATAAAATTGTATGAGTCAGGATCAAATAGAATATTTTATGTAAAACTTCTGGAACAGTAACTGGACACGAAAAAAATATAATAAATTTCAGTTATTACTATTTTATTATTCATTTATTCATTCCAAAAATATCTATTA
>NW_012137950.1:2935-3256 GCF_000956105.1 Propithecus coquereli | reverse complement strand
TATACTTTTATATGACTGGCAGCACAGTGGGTTAGATTACACCAGCAACATGTCACTAGGTGGTAGAAATTTTTGAGCTCCATGATAATATTATGGGACCACCATGATATATTCAGCCCATCATTGACTGAAAAGTTATGTGGTGCATGATTAGCTATTGTAGAGAGAGTTGTTTGACTAAGCTACATGTACCCATCACCTAGCTGCAATAATTATGAGTTCATGATTGACCAATCTTGTTTCATTATATATCTATCAATTCCTTACAGATAGTTTTGAAGAAAAATCAAAATATATTATTTTATCTGTAAACATATCACT
>NW_012137950.1:0-1328 GCF_000956105.1 Propithecus coquereli | reverse complement strand
AAAAAAAGGTGATAGATAATAATCATTATAGAACTAACAACAGTTAACATGGATAAAGGTTTTCTATTGCTAATGTATTTCTGAGGTTTATTTTTTCTATATTTCTATGTTATTTCCTTTTGTCCCCTTTCTTTAGCTTCTCTTTTATGCTATGGTTTAAAAAATAATTTTTATGAGCCTATATTCTCTTTGGCAATTTGAGAGATTTCCAATTCTGGCTTCTATGGAGTAGCTAGATTCAGGCCAGTCAGATGGCCTAACCTGGTGTCACAGGGCTTGGGTTCAAGGAACCATTATTTTACTTAACAGTGGCCTCAAAGAGTGAAAATAGTGATGCTGGCAATTCAGATATACCAAAGAGAAGCCTAAAGTGCTTCCTTTGAGTGAAAAGGTGAGAGTTCTCGACTTAGTAAGGAAAGAAAAAAAAAAAAAATGCCGAGGTTGCTAAGATCTATGGTAAGAAAAAATCCTCTATCAGTGAAATTGTGAAGAAGAAATTCATGCTAGTTTTGCCATCACACTTCAAACTGCAAAAGTTACAACTACAGTGTGTGTTAAGTTAATAGTTAAGATGGAAAAGGAATTAAGTCTGTGGGCGAGAGACATGAGCTGAAATGTGTTCCACTTGATGGCAATCAGATTCAATATCATTCGAGGTTTCAGACATCCACTTGGGGTCTTAGAATATATTTCCCACAGATAAGGGAGGACTGTTACAGTGATATCCTTTATTGCTTTGACCTTCAAATAATTTGCTGATTCCTAAAATTTATGGAGCAAGAAATAAACAAGCCAAACAAAAAGTGGTCGCTAAAAGGCTAGAAAGCTAAGCAGTGTCAGAGGAAAACACTGGAACTCAGAGACTAAAGAGGAGGAGCTATGGACAATAGCATTGGCATTTAACTAAGACCCTTGATGGGCTATACTCTATTAGTAAGGGCAAAACAGACATAAATTAGACCTCAAGTTTGGAATGAACTCAATCTTAAACAATCTCAATTCCAAATTGGATCAAGATAATCTGTTCCTGCTTTAATAACCTACCAAAAGGAAAGCAAATCTTTTTTGGAAGGATAAACTCCAGAGCTTTCATAATTTTTCATACTTTCACTGGAAAATGGCCAGCAGAAAGGAACAAATGACCAAAAACAATGAGAAAAATATATCAATAAAGTAGGACCCCCCCCAGGTGATCTGGATATTAGCATAATCAGATACAGGCTTTAAAATAACAGTGATTGGTAAGAACATGAATACATGATAAAGAATTTTACCAACACACTAGTATCTATAAAAAGAATCCAATGAAAATTTCAGGTAAAAAAAAA
>NW_012137949.1:2812-3186 GCF_000956105.1 Propithecus coquereli | reverse complement strand
GAAAGTTTATTTCCATAAATGCCTATATCCAAAAGTCAAAAAGATCACAAATAGACATCCTAATGCATTGACTCAAAGAACTGGAAAAAGAAGAACAGACCAATCCCAAACCCAGCAGAAGAAGGGAAATTAATAAGGTCAAATCAGAAGTAAATGAAGTTGACAACAGGGAAACTATATGGAAGATTAATACAACAAAAAGTTGGTTCTTTGAAAAAATAAACAAAATTGACACACCTTTGGCTAAACTAATGAAAAACAAAAAAGAAAAATACCTAGTAAGCTCCATCAGGAACAAAAAAGGAGAAGTTACAACTGATGCCATGGAGAGTCAAGATATAATTTATGAATATTACAAAAACCTTTATGCACAC
>NW_012137949.1:0-712 GCF_000956105.1 Propithecus coquereli | reverse complement strand
TGGTATATGTATACCATGGAGTACTATTCAGCTTTAAGAAACAATGGTGATATAGCACCTCTTGTATACTCCTGGATAGAGTTGGAACGCATTCTCTAAGTGAAGTATCCCAAGAATGGAAAAACAAGCACCACATGTACTTGCCATCAAATTGGTATTAACTGATCAACACATAAGTGTATATATAAGAATAACATCTATTGGATGTTGGGCAGGGGGAGGGGGGAGGAGGGGACGGGTATTTGCATACACAAAGAGTGCAATATGCACCATCCAGGGGGTGGGCACACTTGAAACTCAGACTTGGTGGGGAGTAGGGAGGCAAGGGCAACATACATAACCTAAACATCTGTACCCCCATAATATGCTGAAATAATAAAAAAAAAAACCAAAAAAACAATTTAAGTATGTGCAGGCTTGGAATAACCATATTTAGTGCCCTTAAATGCACAATATTGACACCTCTATTTTAATTGAAGAAAACTGAAAATGAAAAAATCTTGTAAGTGCAAAGGTGCTACCAGGATTTCTACAAGTAAATCGATTCCTTTTTTTTTCTTGAAAACTGGTATTAATGCCAATAATCTAGGGACCAGCGACAATGAAAAAAATTGCAAGATGTAGACCTCTAGTGACTTCAAGAGGATGCCAAATGTCAAAGGATCAAGTTCCATTGGTGTTTGCTGCACCAATACTACAATACTACACAATT
>NW_012137948.1:11386-12001 GCF_000956105.1 Propithecus coquereli | reverse complement strand
TTTAGTTGTCCAGCTAATTTCTTTCTATTTTTTTAGTAGAGATGGGGTCTCACTGTTGCTCAGGCTGGTCTCGAACTCCTGAGCTCAAACGATCCTCCTGCCTCGGCCTCCCAGAGTGCTAGGATTACAGGCGTGAGCCACCACGCCCATCCTAAATACTACCTTTTGAACATCTACCATGTGCCATGTACTGTAAAGCACACTTTACACACATGAAGAGAAGTGGTATAGCAGAACAAACAAGTGTAGTTTCAGGAGCAAGAAGAACTTTCTCTATTATTTACCTTCAATACATTAATGTTTGTGACATTTGAGCAAATAAAAAGTATTCAATGTTTCTTGAATAAGTGGGTGATTTTCTCTGTTTGTTAAGTAGAGATTATGGCACCGCCACTGTAAAGTTGTTGTGAGCACACAGGGTGAAGGTCAACCGCCAAGTACAGACAGTGTGAGAGGTGGGACTCAATAAATATTAGTATTTGTCACAATTAACATCATTATCATCATCATCACCACCACCACGTAACATCATCTTCATATTACCTAAGTCTCTCACAGCCTGTATAGTTGCAGGTATTTTTTTTTAAACCTAAATACCACATATTACATTTGTAT
>NW_012137948.1:0-406 GCF_000956105.1 Propithecus coquereli | reverse complement strand
GATCTAGTCAGCTGGCAGAGTCAAATCCAGACACATTAATGTGTCTCTCCTGGTCCCATGTAGTTTGAACTCAAGCTACTTCTCTATTTTCATCTTCTCACACTATGACCCTCTACAGTCTACATACACACACACACACACACACACACACACACATACACACACTCTCACTTTGGACTATTTAAAATTTACCGAAAATAGACATGAACTTTCACCTAGATGAACCTTTATTCCTACAGTTTCTCTTAACTTGAGTACTCTCTTGTGCTTTGGCCAATTGAAACCTTGTGTAAAGTTTCAATGACATAACAATATAATATACCAAATCTTTTAAATAAAAGAAATTACTTGCAATTCTATCTCTCTGCCATAAAATTCTAATTGTATTTTCTTTCTATATTTCCCA
>NW_012137947.1:33656-34034 GCF_000956105.1 Propithecus coquereli | reverse complement strand
ACCCTGATTGGATTAATTCCCATTGTGCCAAAACATTACATGTACCCTATAAAGATACACAACTATTACATACCCATGATAAATAAAAATAATTTTTTTAATTTAAAAAATAAAAAATAAAACCAACATTCCAAGACAAATTACCACCAAGGAGGCTCAATTTTGTCTTTTCGTTTTTTTTTTCAATTTTTTTTAATTTCAGCATATTATGGGGGTACAGATGTTTAGGTTACGTATGTTGCCCTTGCCCCCCACCCAAGATTGAGCTTCAAGCATGTCCATTCCCTGAATGGTGCGTGTCGCACTCTTTGTGTATGCATATACCCGTCCACTCCTCCCCCTTTCCCCCCCTGCCCAACATCCAATAAATGTTATTCT
>NW_012137947.1:30741-31871 GCF_000956105.1 Propithecus coquereli | reverse complement strand
TTTCTCCTTCCAGTTCTCCTCTGCAACGTCTTCCCATGGAATCTATTGTAGCTTCAGGCACCCTTCCTTCCAACCCTCAACCAACCTATGTTTTTCTGCTAGTTTATTTTTTTCACTTTCTTTTAAAATCTGTCTTTTTTGCAGAGACACTCTGACTGGAGGCTTTTCTCGTCTACCATCTCGGCTCCTCCCAATTTTGTCTTTTCTAAATGATCCTTCACAAGTCAAATAAGGAACTGGAGTCCCCTGCACTGATCAACCAGTTAAGCGACACGGATGACAGAAAATAGCTCCTGAGTCCAAGAACATCATCTTCTGACTGGCCACAGACAAAAAGCCTCCCAGCCTTGGGGAACAAATCCAAGCAATTTAGCCTGGCAACCACTAGATGGCTGAGCTGGAGGGACACTGGCAATCGGATTGATGCCAATGGACGCCTCTCTGCCAAAAGGACACTGTCCGGTGAGAGTAACTGGATCCAGATGAAGCTCATCCCCCACTGCTCACTGGGATGAAGACACAAGATATGGCATAGTGGGAACCCCAACAAAGGAAGGCCACGGATGCTTTATGTCCTTTGAAGCTCTAGGTGTAAAAAGAACAAGCTCCAAAACCAGCCTCTCTTCTCGGTCTTTCAGCTGCTGGTCAGCACAACTGGGAGAGGACTGGCTGATGACGCCCCCGGTATATCCTTTATGATTACCTCCAACGTGTGCCGAGATTGCTGCCCAAGAACTGGAAGGAACCCTGAACTAGAGGCCCAGGGATGCACATACCTTGCATGGTCTACAATGAGACCACACCTGAATGCGCCACTGGGGAAATACCAGCCAGCAGCTGGTGGGCATGGAACTAGGCTGAGTGTTTAGAGCCCTCCGCTAACAAGCTCCAAGTCTGGTTCCTTGTAAAGCATTGTCACATTCACTGGGTCAAAAATAACCTCATCAAAAATGAAATATGGTCAAACTGCCACATTGTGGTTTTGATTTGCATTTCCCTGATGATTAGAGATGTTGAGCATTTTTTCATATGATTTTTGGCCATTATTCTGTCTTCTTTTGAAAAGTTTCTGTTCATGTCCTTTGCCCACTTTTTGATAGGGTTCTTTGATTTTTTCTTGCTGATTTTCC
>NW_012137947.1:20281-20631 GCF_000956105.1 Propithecus coquereli | reverse complement strand
TTTAATATGTCTACAGAAAAAGTTTAAATGACATGTGGCTTTCATTGTATTTCTTTGGGCAGCATTGACCCAAAACATGGCTTCTTAAACTACATCACGTCTTAAATTACCCTGAGATCTTGTTAAAATGCAGATTCTGGTTCTATAGGACCAGGCTGGCATGAGAATCTGGATTTCTGATGCTTTCATATTTCACATTATTTTATTATAAACAAGATTGTTTTTCCATCATTCAAGATATTTATTAGATGTCTGTATTTGGACTGAGTCTGTGCTCAATTTTATCAGTTTGAGAGTAAACAACAGTCATGGTCTCTGTCTTCATGGATCTTATTCCCTAAAGGGAAAAA
>NW_012137947.1:18864-20231 GCF_000956105.1 Propithecus coquereli | reverse complement strand
CTCCGATGCTGCGATTATGCATTTGCCACTGTCCTTAGTGACCGTGCTTCCTTCCCTGCTTATAGATAAGTCGAGGTCGGTGCAGCACCTGGCTGGGGCATCTCTCGCCTGGACCCTGGCAAGCCTGGCGCGGCACGGAGCACTCGGGAGGAGCATCCGCGGCAAGACTCGCCTGGCTCGCGCGGAGGAAGGTTCGGCTCCGGGGACCCGGCCGGCTGCGCTCCCGCCGCCCGCCCCCTCCACCGCCGCCGGCCTGGCCCGCCGGGCCTGGCCGGCCCCCGCGCGCAGCTCGCGTCCCTCCGGCCCGGCTCAGCGACGCGCGCGGGGAGGCAGCGGCTCGGCCCGCTCCGGGGACGCCTGAGCGCTCTCTCGCTCCCGGCGCGGCGGAGCCAGCCACAGCCACCCGGCTTCGTGCTCCTCCGATGTCCTCATTTACTGCAATTGTCTTTGGCCAGACCTTCTCGCCGGGGCCGCGAGGCTGGGAGGGAGCAGGAGGGAAGTCCTTGCAGCCGCTCCCGGGTCCCAGCTACTCCGCCAAGCCCGGCAGACAGAGGAGAGGGCGTCCCAGCCGCGTGCCTGCCGCCTGTGCGCCCGGCCCGCACCCAAGATTACCTGATTTAAAAAAAAGCAAGACCCAACTATTTGCTAGCTATAAAAACCTCACCATAAATATAAAAACACAAATAAGCTAAAAAATGATAGAAAAAGATATAGTATGCTAACACTAATCAAAGAAAAAAGTGGTTATAGTAACATAAAAATAGATTTTAGAGTAAACAACATTACCAGGCACAAAGGAGTCAATTCATCTGAAGGACATAATGTTTATGTATCATGCATGGTAGAGCTGTTTATTGGATGTGCAAAAAAATTTAAAGATAATAAAATGAACAATATTAACGTTATCGAAAGTTCAGCACTTGTCCCCAAGGCCGCATCAGAAGAATAAGGACAAGTGGTTTGAGAAAAAGGAAAGAGAAGTTTATTAATTTCACCGCAAATGAGGAGAGCAGTGGACTAGTGTCTCAAAGACTGCCATCCTGTCTTTAAGCAGAAACACAGGGCTTTTGAAAAGGGAGGGGGTTGGTGGTTGGGCTTGTGTCTACATGACAAGTGTCACATATCATGTCATGGCTTTTGCCCTTTAAGTGACCTTATCTCCAGTGATGGCAGTCTACTGACTCTCGTCCGGGACAATTCTGTTGCGTTGCCTCCTGTGTTTTAAGATACTAGGAAACAAACAGTGAAGAACGTTCTTCTGCCCCTTTGATTACTGGTCTCAGGGAAGGAATGCAGGTTTTAATTCCCCAAAAGGGTGGGGGTTTTAGAGTGACAACTCCTAAACATTTCATTGTCCATTTTTTTTT
>NW_012137947.1:18391-18814 GCF_000956105.1 Propithecus coquereli | reverse complement strand
CTGCTTATTTGCAAAATGAAATATTAAAATGAAGTCCTTTGCAAACATAAGGCTTGCTTTTTCTTCTCATTAGTTAAAAAAAATAAAGGCTTGAAAATAACTACGAGTTTCAGCTGTGTACAGAGGGATACCTGCCGTTTCGCAGGTTGATGAATGTATCACTTGCAGATCCGGGAGCGGAGAGGGAATAGAATTTTTACTTATCTCTGACTACGTGAGTTTCACTTCAGAGTTTACATCCACATCAGGGAACTGCAAAGAACAGCTGGCAAGGAGTGACACTGAATACCTTGCTTCTGTTAGTTATCTGTTGGTACAAAGGCCTTTCTGGTAGGCAGAGCGGGAAGTGGGTGGTGCCCAAATGGGCACTCTGGTTCCCTCCATCCTATTCGTTTTGGAAAAGGATTGACTGAACTCCAGTGG
>NW_012137947.1:11915-13406 GCF_000956105.1 Propithecus coquereli | reverse complement strand
CGGGAGTCCACTTGCTCCAAGCTTCCCAGGCGTGGCTCCAGGAAATTTTTTCGATATAAAAATACAAATATAAATAAACAAAAACGCACACATCACCAGTAAATGATCAAATTGTAAAAAGCTGAGGAGCCTCTGCGATCAGCTCTTCCAACCAGAGCTGTGGCGAGGGTAAGGCAAGTGAGGCGCTTGCCCTGGTGTAAAATGTAAAGGGACGCCCCAAAACTCAGTAATCAAGGTAAATAATATACTAATGAAATATTTGAATCCATCAGAATTCATGTAAAACACATACGCAATGAGCAAAACACCAAAGTTTAAAACAAAGACAGCAGTGGTTTTACCGATTTCGGCTCTGAAAGCCACCACTGCCGATCCTGCCCCGGTGGCCTTGCGCTGGACGCGCCGGTGTCCGACCCTTAACCGAGGATGACGCGATTGCGGTGACAAAGGCACAGCACTGTGCAGGGCCCAGAAGCGCCTTTCATTTCCCGCAAAGCGGCCGGAACCGGAGAGATCGGTCTGCGCGGCCTGGCGGGAGCCTCCGCAGGGCCCACTGAGAAGGGAACGCCCAGGCTGCCCCGAGGCCCTTCCAGGGATGCCCTGCGGCGGCGGCGCCCCCTCCTGAGCGGTTGCACCTGAGGCTCTACCTCCGGGGCGACCTGGAATCGCCGCTATGGACCCTGGCGGGTCAGAATTCGCCTCGAACTGGAGCACCGACGGCCTCGGCGCCCACAACACCCTGGACTCCCTGGTGTTGGCTTTGTACCTCGTGTGGGTCCTGAGTGTGGGACTGTGGGCACGGCAGGGCCCAGAGAGGAGGGTGGCCCCCAGCACACCTCGGTGGGCTTGACTGCGCCCTGCCAGTACCTGGTCCCCACCTGGCATCCAGGCCCTGTCCCCGCCCCTCTACCCTCCCTTTGCCTACCCAGCCCCCACTTTCCAGCCTAGGGAGAGGGAGCTTCCTTAGCAGTGAGGCCATACTTGGCCATCCTTCCCTCACGTCTTCGTCCTCTTCCTCCCCGCTCCCCTCTCCCCCCACACACAAACAGGCCAGATGCTCCTGTGCCCACTTCCTGGAATCTAAGCGGTATTTCATAAGGAGTCCTTATTATGACCGTCATGGTGATAGTGGTAGCAGAGACAGCGATTAAACTTAAGTGCTTACGTGCCAGGTCTATACCAGGTGCTTCACCAGCATCAGGACCTCACAACCATGCTGTGAATAACATAGTGTTATTTCAACTGAGTTTCAAAAAGATTAATTAATAGCCATGGAGTGATGGAGTTCAGATTCAGACCTAGAGCTGTCTGACCTGATTCTTGAGCTTAACCTCTCTGCCTTGCTAGCAAGACCTCAAAGGGTCAGGTGTAACTTGGGGCTCTAAGTGTTTCCTTTAATAGGGTGGAGACCATGTCTCCTTTACTGCCATCTTCCCACTAGAGTTTAGCATGTAAACGCTCAAAAAGATGTCCCTTAACCACAGTACCCAG
>NW_012137947.1:7513-7905 GCF_000956105.1 Propithecus coquereli | reverse complement strand
TCTCATGACCCTCCTGTTCAGTGGTCACTCAGAAGAATGACATCTGGCCGGATTACCAGCTGGGGAAGTTGGTTTCCAAAATCAACGAACTAGAGCCCCAGCTGAGAGCAATTCTATACCAGAGCAAAAGAATGTGGAAGTTCCAAGGAGGGAATCTGTGCAACCTGCTCTCAGCCCGTCAGTGGCCCTGGAAAAAGCAGCTGTTATGTCCTCTGAGTATCAATTCTCACCTCTGAGCATAGATCAGAGACAGCTGGAGATTTTGAAGGAAATACAATATTTAGGTCACGTCCTAGTCCTGTGCTGTCCAATACGGTAGCCGCCAGGGGCTATTGAGCCCTTGAAACGTGACTAGTGCCCCACATGGAAATGGGATATGTGCGCTTGTATGT
>NW_012137947.1:6413-7463 GCF_000956105.1 Propithecus coquereli | reverse complement strand
CCTGGTCCCCAGGTTGCAGCATATTGTATGTAGCCCTTCCCACCTGGGAAACTCTCTCGGCCCTCTCTCCCACCCGGTTTCCAATGGCATGCACATCTGGCTTCTGCCCTTCTCCTCCAGTAAATGGTTCCTGTGGATCCTCTGTCTGGCTTTTGGTCTCAGGTCTTTCTCCAAGTTGCTTGCCCACATACCATCTCCTCTAACTCCTCTGACATCTGTCCCCACCTGCATGAGACTACAGACACTGCTCCCAAGCCAAGACCAAGTCCTTATTCCTACAGAGTAGACAGCCTGGTTGATGACCCTGTGGAAGGATGAGAATTAACCACATTTCACAGGGAGGAGACTGACGCTCAGCAAGGGATCCTAGCAACGGGGCAGACACAAGGCCTGCAGCACCCTGCCTGGCACCCAGGCCACATACTTCTTGCCTAACTTCCCTAACTAGAACCTCCAGTAATATGCTGAATAGTAGTGACAAGAGTGGACATCCTTATCTTATTCCTGATATTGGGGAAATCAGTCAGTTTTTCACCACTGAATATGATGTCAGCTGAGTTTTTAAAGATGTTATTTATCATGTTGAGGAAGCTCCCCTCTATTCCTAGTTTGCTGAGAGTTTGTTTTTGTTTTTTTGAGAGTAAACAACAGTCATGGTCTCTGTCTTCATGGATCTTATGCTCTAAAGGGAATGTGGTGGTCATTAATTCAGAAAGTGTTATTTGAGGCTGACTCAATGCCAGGCACTTAGGGATACGGAGTCCTCTCCTAGGAGCAGAAATTAGATTTTTAATACCCAGGCTGGAGAAATTGCTGTCTTCAATTTCCTTAATCATAGCTTGGCCAACTGTATAAGATGGTGAATGGAGTTTCTACCTTTGATATATTCAACCTCTCAGCTACTGGAAGGGGGTTTTGCCACAGCCAGATTGGAACAACTAGGCTTAGGGGTGGAAGTTTTGGAGAGTCTCTGGGTCTGGACCACAGCTGCCCAGGAGAAATATAAAGCAACCCACATGTGGAATTACACATTTTCTAGTAGCCACATCA
>NW_012137947.1:3684-4601 GCF_000956105.1 Propithecus coquereli | reverse complement strand
GGGCTTCCAGGTATTTAACCTATTTCTGCAGCAGTCCCCCCGTCTGTGAAAAGGTGAGTTTCCTAGTGGAAAGGGAACCATGTTTTTACACAACATGTTTTTAGCAGAACAGGGTAAGTTTGATGATACTGAAGAGGATAGATAGTGAATAAGCACATGCAAAGATGTTCAGCACCATTAACCATCAGGTAAATGCAAAGGAAGAACACAATGAGATAGCACTACACACCAGTCAGAATGGTTGACATAACGAGGAAGGCAACACCAAATATTGGTGTGGGTGTGGGGAGTGTGGATACTCATACAGTGAGTGCTGGTGGGAATGCGAAATGCTATGGCCACTGTGCACAAAACACAGTTTTCTAGTTTTGAAAGTTCCTTACAAAATTAAATGTGCAACTACTGTACAACCCAGAAATCACACTCCTGGGAATTAATTCCAGAGACGTGACTACGTATATTGATTCCAAAACCTGCACACAAATGTTTATAGCAGCTTTATTTTCTATGGGCCCAAACTGGGAACTGCCCCGATGTCCTTCGACAGGTGAATGGTTAAACAAACTGAAGTAGGACCGTAGGATAGAATACTAAGCAAGTCAAATAAATGAAGTATAAATACCTGCAACACCTGGAGGAGAGGTAGGGAAAAAAGCTGGTGTGGCTGGAACAGGGGAATATAAAGTTCCTTGTGCTTATGGAAATGTGCAGTAATTCGATTGTATCCATGTGAATATCCTGCTTATGATATCATAGCCTAATTTAGGAGATAACCTTCACAAAAATCAGATAAAAAGTTGATGGAATCTATTTATATTAGCTCTTAACGCTGCATGTGAATCTACAGTTATCAAAAATTCAAACAGGTTAATTTCAAAAGGATACAAGAGGGTAGCAAAATCCAGGAAGCCAGTAGG
>NW_012137947.1:0-1484 GCF_000956105.1 Propithecus coquereli | reverse complement strand
AGTTGAATGTAACAAAGTATGTGAGAATCAAAGGATAAATCAGATATAGACTGTTTCGTTCAAGTTCTTGGAGTCTAAAGGGAAATAAAACATATGTATTCAAATAACTATCATAGGACAGTGTAAGGGACATGGTAAACTCTATGAGTAAGGTCTAATTTCAGTCTTACAAAGTTACCAAAGGGAGGTGATTCTCCATGTGAGAAGAGTTAGGTGGCCTAACTGTTTTGGCTTGTGTGACACACTAAGTCAGCTGGATGTGAATCCCTGGTGTCACAGCATGGGTGCTGGGCTTCCAGGTATTTAACCTATTTCCGAAGCAGTCACCCCGTCTGTGAAAAGGTGAGTTTCCTAGTGGAAAGGGAACCATGTCTTTACACAACATGTTTTTAGCAGAACAGGGTAAGTTTGATGATACTGAAGAGGATAGATAGTGAATAAGCACACACAAAGATGTTCAGCACCATTAACCATCAGGCAAATGCAAAGGAAGACCAAAATCAGTTAGCACTACACACCAGTCAGAATGGCTGACATAACAAGGATGGCAACAAAAAATATTGGTGTGGGTGTGGGGAGTGTGGATACTCATACAGTGAGTGCTGGTGGAAATGCGAAATGCTATGGCCACTGTGCAAAAACCACAGTTTTCTAGTTTTGAAAGTTCCTTACAAAATTAAATGTGCAACTACTGTACAAAACAGAAATCACACTCCTGGGAATTTATTCCAGAGACATGACTACGTATATTGATCCCAAAACCTGCAAACAAATGTTTATAGCAGCTTTATTTTCTATGGGCCCAAACTGGGAACCGCCCCGATGTCCTTAGACAGGTGAATGGTTAAACAAACTGAAGTAGGACCATAGGATAGAATACTAAGCAAGTCAAATAAATGAAGTATAAATACCTGCAACACCTGGAGGAGAGGTAGGGAAAAAAGCTGGTATGGCTGGAACAGGGGAATATAAAGCTCCTTGTGCTTATGGAAATGTGCAGTAATTCGATTGTATCCATGTGAATATCCTGCTTATGATATCATAGCCTAATTTGGGAGATAACTTTGACAAAAACCAGATAAAAAGTTGATGGAATCTATTTATATTAGCTCTTAACGCTGCATGAGAATCTACAGTTATCAAAAATTCAAACAGGTTAATTTGAAAAGGATACAAGAGGGTAGCAAAATCCAGGAAGCCAGTAGGTCAGTTTTTCAGTTATGGCGTGAGCCTTAGAACCATGACATCATAATGGTCCGTGGTCCTGACTACTGGGGGTTCCTTGGGCTTTAAAGATTTATCGTCAAGACTGCTCTGCCAAGTGCCGAGCGTTGGAGAAAAAGGTTTCTTCTCATCAATCCCAAAGCACTCCATATGTTTGGGGGTGGGGTGGGTAATTAAAGCCTTCATAGAACAAGGCAGTGTTTTAATATACTGTTTTCGGTCATCAAAACAGACCAGTGGTCCCAAGTGGTCCCAGTGGT
>NW_012137946.1:2089-2449 GCF_000956105.1 Propithecus coquereli | reverse complement strand
TGGATTTTCTTGTTTTGCTATATGTCAGCAATGATTCTTAGCATTCTATATTCTGTTAACAAAGTTGGATATGTAAGACAATGCAAATAAAATGAGGTGGTCCAGTTTATCCAGCTGAATCCCCTTAGCATGCAGTTTGCTGGGCTAAGGAATGATAGTCTCCTAAATCCCAAAGGGGGGTGTGCCCACAGAAACTTGGGGAAGCAGAAGGCATACCTTGGGCAAAGTTTTTTTTCTTTTTGGGGGTATATTTGGAAGAAGTCACTTTAATAGTGTAAATGGTTTACTCTGTTTGGCACATTCTGGGAGAAATCTAGTGAAACATTTGAGTGTGTGGTTTACTTCCTAATAAAGTCAAGC
>NW_012137946.1:0-829 GCF_000956105.1 Propithecus coquereli | reverse complement strand
TTTTGTCCAATCATAGTGAGCTTCTGAGAGAAGACAAAGTATGACCTGCATCTTCACTCTTCTTCAGGGAGCAGGGATGGGAAGAGGGTGGGGAATGGATGCATTTGTGAGACAGTAGCTAGGAATAGAAAATGGGTGTGGATCTTCCTTCAGTTAACCAACACTATTTCTTATTGTGGAGCTATTCATTTCTGGAAAGTTTGTGTACTTCACATGAGGGCTATATGATATGATATCAGATCATACCCCCACCTTGGTGTAAACAAACCCTCAGTCTATGTTTCCTAATTTCAGACTCAAAGGGACAATGTACACTAAAATAGTGCTATAGCTCTTCTTCCCAGCCCCTAACTGCAGTACCTAGATCCATCCTCTCATGCTACATACTGGGTACTAGTCTGCTAATAACCTCTACCACAACCACAATTTACAATCCTAAATTTATATGGAATCAAAAAAGTACCTGAATATCCAAAGCAATCCTAAACAAAAAGAACAAATCTTGAGGCATCACATTACCCAACTTCAAATTATACTACAAGGTGATAGTAGTCAAAACAGCATGGTACTAGTATAAAATTAGACAACGTAGGTTAATGGAACAGAATAAAGAACCTAGAAATAAAACCACGTAACTACAACAAATTGATCTTTGGCAAAGTAGACAAAGACATACACTGAGGAAAAAACACTCTATTCAATAAATGGTGCTGGGAAAATTAGAGAGCCACACACAGAATGAAACTGGATCCCTATCTCTCACCATATACAAAAATTAACTCAAGACGAATTAAAGTCTTAAATATAAGAGCTGAAACCATAAAAATTC
>NW_012137945.1:15233-15745 GCF_000956105.1 Propithecus coquereli | reverse complement strand
AAGAGCTTTAAAGCAACATTTTGAGCTCATTATATAATTTCAAGCATGCTGCATGAGGAATTTGTTAATGCCAATACTACAACCAGATTTCTGTATTAATAGGGGTACATAATAATAAAGAAAAGCCAAACACTTACAATGAAAGTAAAGTTCTTCATCTCCTTCTTGGTCAGCTTTGCTATAACCGCAGTGCCTGGAAAAAAGCAAATTTGTGAAATCTCAATCAATGATCTTACTTTATATATTTAAATTTCAGTACAATATACCTTAGTTACTTAACAGCATTTTTGTTACGGTTATAAACTAAATAAAAAAACTTCCTGTCCACAATTATAAACCCATTTAGCAATAATATAGCAATTCACATGATTTAAAAAATGCACAGAAACAAATTCTTCTAAATGCGATTCTTCACAATGCAAAAGAAACATTTTTTGGTGGATATAGATTTATCAGTGAGTCAATATTTACTTATATTTCTTTCTGAAAATAAGAACAGATGCTAAATGGTT
>NW_012137945.1:0-743 GCF_000956105.1 Propithecus coquereli | reverse complement strand
GGAGATGGTTATTAAAAATGACTAAAATTAACCACAAAGTTTGAAGTAGCTCCAAATAGTTGGCTTAACGACTAACTTTAGTCTACAATACAGTAAGATGACATGAGACACACGGCACATTTCTGTACATTTCACCGGCTCTTAGCACTTACTTTCTCGTAATACTTGATTTCATATTCTGTGATGACTCCATTGGGATGCTCTGGTTCCTGCCAGGAAAGCTCAACACTCCGCTGCAGCACTCTCTCCTTCATTACTCCACTCACTTGCGAGGGAGCTGTTTGGACAAGATGTGTCAATAAACAAAGAGAAAATTCACTGGATGCCTCAAATCAAATGTCACAACTGATCAGTCCCATGCTGTGCCAGTTTCATTAAGGTAAAAGAAAGCACCTTTTCATAGCTCACAATTCAGAAGCTAATGAATATTCAAACAGGACCTTATTACTGTTCATAAACCTTAATAGAAATTTAAATTAAAGTGCAAACAGGAGAAGATAGCATTGTTCAAGTTAGTGAAAAATGGAAATGATGGGGCTGAGAATGACAATTAAGCAAATGAATGCTAATTAGGGCTAGAAAATATGATTTCAGATTAATCTCCAGTGATAAACTAAGTCCAAATATTTATTTCACATGCAAAAGCAACACATTTTAAAAGAGCAAGAAAAAATAATTTAATATTACAAAAGAAAAAGTAAATGAAATGGCTACTTTAATCTTCAATTAAAGGGATACTTTTT
>NW_012137944.1:2934-4163 GCF_000956105.1 Propithecus coquereli | reverse complement strand
GTGAGCCACCGCGCCCGGCCTCTGTTTTTTTTTATTTTAAATTTTCTGTCCTCTCAGAAAGGCCTTCTCCACTTCACATTTATAACTACTTCTTGTAATTATAGTTAATTTTGTAAGTTTAAATCCTATAGTAACTAATCTTCTTTTCTTTTTAAAAAGCAAGTGTACTTTCTGAACACCGTGAAACAATCCTTACTCCCACTGATTTGAATAGCCCTTTGCATCATATTCTCAATTTCCATTTGTGTTTGGGTTTGTTTCCATTTAACTGTTCTCTCTGTTTATTCTTACCTAGTTCCAAATATATTTGTTTTAGCCTCATAATATTGATATATGCATTTTTCTATGAACATATTTTTCAAAAGAAGGCCACTTTAAAATTTTTAAATTTTGAAATAATTTCAGACTAAAAAATAGTTACATAACTAATGCAAAGATTTCCATTATACTTCACCCAGCTTTCCCAATGTTGGAATCTTAATAATCATTGCATAATTAATAAAACTAGGAAATTAATAGTGACACAATGTTATTAACTAATCTGCAGACTTTATTCACGTTCTGGACCATCTGTTCAAGTTACTGGTCCAGATTCCTATCCAGGAAACAGTTTCGTTTTTATTTGTTTTATTTCCTTAGTATCCCCTCATGTCAGCTGTTCTTTTGTCTTTCGTGACCTTGACACTTTTGTAAAGTATTGGTTATTTAATTGGATGTTTCTAAACTCTGATTTTTTCTGATATTTCCTTATGACTAAATTCAGATAATGCATTTTTGGCACAAATACCACAAAGCAATGTCTACCCTTCCGAGTGCAGGATCAGGAAGAACATGTCACTTTCTACATCTCATTACTAATTACCCTTCATTACTTGGTGGTGTCTTGTAAGCCTAACTACTGGAATGTTATTGTTTTTCCCTTTGTAATTAATAATATCTTGTGAGACAATAGTTTGTGACTATGCAAATATTGTGATTCTCGTAATACTTTAATCCCTAATTTTAGCCTCCATTAATGGTGTTTCTCTACAAAAATTACTACTGTGACATTTTTCAAATTGCAATAATTTTTTTTTTATTTATTATTCCAGGGTTTTGTGAGGGTACAAACATTATAGTTACGCTTTATGTCTTTGCCTCACCCAAATGCTGGTTAAAGGCATGCCCTTCCCTCCCTTTAGTGCTCCCCGTGTCCTTTAGTTGTAGATTTGTCCCCCCATCCCCCTAAT
>NW_012137944.1:0-1009 GCF_000956105.1 Propithecus coquereli | reverse complement strand
CCCAGAGGCGGGACTGTTGGATCAAAAATATGCATACTTTATCTTCTACACTTTGCTAAACTACTTTCAAACAAAAGTTGTAAGAATTCATATTCACAAAAATCAACAAGTAGCTCCATAAAACTAAAAGGAAAGATTTACATTAAGAATTATCTAATGTTTTAGCCTCAGAATTACATTACATTTTAAAGCATTATTGAGAACCCAAGAACATTTGTTTAAATGGGTTGTACCTATCAATATTTCCCACATAAGCAATTAATATTGAGAAATGATAAAAATCATAATGTATTAATTCTTTTAAAAAGAGCAATAATAAATCCAATACATGTTAAGATAAATAACATTTTTATAGAGAACAATTATGTTTTCCCAAACAAAAAACAGAAGGAAGAGTAGTATTATTTTAAATTTGAAGATCTCTTTAATATCAGCTTACTAGAAGACACCTGGGTTCTCACAGCCACTTATACATTCAATTTGTGGTGACATCACAAGCCATGGAGCCTCTGGGAAACTCCAGTGTATACTTGTGAGAGAATGAGTGCGAAGCAAGCAACTACAGTCTTAGTATTATCATGAAAATATTTTTGACCTTGTTGTCAACCACCCACAAAACCTACAGAACTTGCTATGGTCTGGATGTTTGTGTCTCCCCCAAATTCATATGTTGAGATTCTAACTCCCAAGGTAATGGTACTAGCAGGTGAGGCCTTTGGGGAGGAAATTAGATGGTGAGGGCAGAGCCCTCATGAATGGGATTAGTGCCTCATAGAAGAGGCCTGAGGCAGCTATTCCATCCTTCTACCATGCCAAGACTCAGCGAGAAGGTGCCACCTATGAACCAGAAAGCGGCCCTTACCAGACACCAAATCTGCTGGCACCTTGTTGTTGAACTTCCCAGCCTCTAGAACTGTAAGAAGTAAATTTCTGCTGTTTAGAAGCCACCTAGTTTCAGCATCTTGTTTTAGTAGCCTGTATGGACTAAGACAGAACTACTGATTTAGAT
>NW_012137943.1:1528-2820 GCF_000956105.1 Propithecus coquereli | reverse complement strand
TAAGTACGGAATGCCGTAAGTTGGGTTGTCTGTAACCCGGCGACTGCCTATATTACATTAATAATTCAAAAGATTCTCAGAGCAAGAGATGATGTTGCCCCTTAGCTCAGTTACACCAGATGCCTGGAAGGGTGAAGCTATATGTTTGCCAGGACTGCTCCTGCTTTTGGAACTTGACGAGATTGAAAAGAAGCCTGCAAACATGGGTGGCCTCACCCTGACAGACATTAATACACTATGATGGACGAGACTAATTATTATGACTAATTGGGATTCTAGTAATGTGACAGTATCTTTTGAGTTGTATATTCTTTTGATGTCAGGGATCTGTGTTTGAAAACCAGGGTGTGCTCTGTGGTGTTATGATACATGTATATTGGTTTTCACCCATGGTTCCTGTGGAGTTTCATAACTCCCCTAGTCTTTGTTATAATGTTGGGGTGCTTTAGGCTTCAGGAGCAGGCCTCAAGAGATAGAATCTCTCTCTCTGACCTTCTCCTGTCTTCTTTTCACCTGCCTTAGACAGGACTCTAATCTGATTGTGGGTCAAAAGATCCTCATTCCAGACAAGGTTCTGCCCCATACCCTGGAGGAAGGAACACTACACAGAGAGGCCACAAAGGATCTCAACAGAGCGGCCTTGCTGGGTTTAGATCGTGTGCTTTTTGTCCCGCTTGCTTCATGGTTGTCAATCATGCCTATGTGATGAAGCCTCCATAGAAACCCAAGGGGACTGGTTTCAGAGAGCTTCCAGATAGCCGAACACCAGGAGGTTCCTGGAGGGTAGCGTGCCAGGGAGGGCATGGAAGCTCCGCACCTCTTCCCTCACACCTCAACCTATGTATCTCTTCATTTGTATGCTTTGTAATATCCATTATAATAACATGATAAGTATTAGAAAAAGAATGCTAAAGGTATACTTAAACTATAATCTATGATTTCTGTAATTTTAGAAATTATGAAATTTCAGAGCATAAAGCACTTAAAAATATTTTAGATTTCTAATCTATAAAGGAGTAAACATTTTCTTACAAAAAAAGAAATTTCACTTCTTGCCAATTGCCTGTCTTGTAACATAAGTGTTTCTTAGAACGAATTTGAACTTTGATAAAAATCACATACACCTTGGCCGGGCGCGGTGGCTCACGCCTGTAATCCTAGCACTCTGGGAGGCCCAGGCGGGTGGATTGTTTGAATGCAGGAGTTGGAGACCAGCCTGAGCAAGAGCGAGACCCTGTCTCTACTAAAAATAGAAGAAATTAATCGGACAACTAAAAATATATAGAAAAAAT
>NW_012137943.1:0-498 GCF_000956105.1 Propithecus coquereli | reverse complement strand
TCCACATCTTAGCAATTGTGAATTGTGCTGCTATAAACATTTGGGTGCAGGTGTCTTTTTCATAGAGTGTCTTTTGTTCTTTTGGGTGGATGCCCAGTAATGGGATTGCTGGATCAAATGGTAATTCTACTTGTATCTCTTTAAGGTTTCTCCATATTGCTTTCCACAGAGGTTGTACTAGTTTGCAGTCCCACCAGCAGTGTATGAGTGTTCCTATCTCTCCTCATCCACACCAACATTTATTGTTTTGGTTCTGATAAAGGGCTGATAACTAGAATCTATTTAGAAGTCAGGAAAATCAGCAAGGAAAAATCAAACAACTCTATCAAAAAGTGGTCAAAGGATATGAACAGAAACTTTTCAAAAGAAGACAGAATAATGGCCAAAAGACATGTGAAAAAATGTTCAACATCTCTAATCATCAGGGAAATGCAAATCAAAACCACAAAGAGATATCACTTATCTCCAGTGTATTTTTTTTATATTTTGTATTTTCGG
>NW_012137942.1:1814-3986 GCF_000956105.1 Propithecus coquereli | reverse complement strand
GTATAATAGAATACTATTCAGCCATAAAAAGAAATAGAGTACTCATACATATCACAACGTATAACACATGAACCTCAAAAGCAATATGCTGAATGACAGAAGCCAGACACAAAAGGACACATGTTGTATGATTTCATTTACATGCAATATGTAGAACAGGCAAATCCATAGATTTCATAGAAAGCAGATTAGTGGCCAAGCTCCGTGGTTTATGCCTATAATCCCAGCAATTTGGGAACCTGAGGCCGGGCCGGGGGGCATTGCTTGAGGCCAAGAAGTTTGATACCAGCCTGGGCAATATAGTGAGACCCTCTGTCTCTATAAAAAGTTTAAAAAATTACCCAGGCGTGGTGGTGTGCGACTGTAGTCCAGCTACTCAGGAAGCTGAGGAAAGAGGATTGCTTGAGTCCAGGAGTTCAAGGTTGCAGTGAGCTATGATTGCACCACTGAACACTAGCCTGGGCGACAGAATGAGACCCTGTCTGAGAAAGAAAAGAAAGAAAAAGATTAGTGTTGCCAGGTGCCAGGGAACGATTGTACTGGGGTGTGAACAGGGAGCGACTCTTTAATGCAGACAGGGTTTCTGTATGGGGTGATGAAAAAGTTCTGAAACTAGGTATACGTGATGGTTGCATAACATTGTGAATGTACTAAGTACCACTGAATCGTATACATTAAAGTAGTTAAATGGTAAAGTTTATGTTATGTGTATATTTTCCCACAGGAAAAAAAGAACTTATTTGCAATTGTCATAGGTGATGCTGTGATCTCTACTTGTATCCCATCCAGAGCACATGATGTCAGATTGCCCAACTTCCTGGTGGTAAGTTTGGTCACGTGGTTGAGGAGAGGACTGCCAGATAGCTCCACAGGAAAGATATCTTTTCTCTTTTGCAATTAGCTCGTAATTTGGAAGTAATCATTTTGGCACCATGGAAATGAAATATGCTATTCCCAATAACCTTCATCCAACGATTTTAGCAATCACTGATGATCTTCCTTGAATCAGTTATTTTGCTGGGGATATAGAATTGTGGTTTTCTAAATTTATGATTCTTTCTATATTGATTACCTAATTTCTTCTGCAAAGAAAATTTCTGCATCAGTTGGGGATAAATGAATGATAGTTGCTCTAAAAAGGTAGGATTTGTGCTTAATTATTTTCCTTTAATTGCCAATTTTTTTTTTAAGCAGGGTGTTGTTCTGTTGTTTGGGCTAGAGTACCGTGGCATCATCATAGCTCACTGCAACCTGAAACTCCTGGGCTCAAGCTATCCTCCTGCCTCAACCTCCTGAGTAGCTGGTGCTACACGTGTATGCCACCATGCCCAGGTAACATTTTTTATTTTTCGTAGGGATGGGGGTCTCAATCTGGCTCAGGCTGGTCTCAAACTCCTGAACTCAAGGGATCTTCCCACCTCGGCCTCCCAGAGTGCCGGGATCACAGGTGTGAGCCACTGTGCCTGGCCATATTTTATTTTTGATGATGTAAAATATTTACATGATTCAAAGGTCAAAACTATGTAGAGTTAGACTTGGAGGAGCTTCCTCCCATCCCTCCTCTCCATCACACCCACTTTATCATGTGTGTTAGTTTCCAGTTTATCCTCCCATGGTTGCTGTTTGCAAAAATAAGCAACAGGCCTGGCATGGTGGCTCACGCCTGTAGTCCTAACATTTGGGAGGCTGAAGTGGGAGGATCGCTTGAGTCCAGGAGTTCAAGACCAGCCTGAACAACATAGCAAAACATAGTAAGACTCTGTCTCTGTAAAAAATAGCAAATTTATCTGGGTGTGGTGCCGTGTTCCCATAGTCCTAGCTACTGCTGAGGCTGAGGCAAGAGGATGGCTTGAGCCCAGGAGTTTGAGGTTGCAGTGAGCTGTGATGATGCCACTGCACTCCAGCCTGGGCAACAGAGTGAGACCCTGTCATAAAAAAAAAAGCAAACACGTGAGCACACACACATATGCACAAACACACGTACATGCTCTCACACCTGCACACATGGCTATGTACTCACATATGTGTACACACAGATTTGTGTTTTCCCTCCTTTCTTACACAAAACTACCACATTACATACACCATTCAACTTATTTCTTTCCTTTTTAACTTCATAAATCCTAGACATCATAACTGCACATAAATTATTAGAAATTATCCTCATTTTTT
>NW_012137942.1:0-814 GCF_000956105.1 Propithecus coquereli | reverse complement strand
CTCGCCCCGCCGCGCCGCGCCCGCGCGCCCACCTTGAAGTTGACCGGGTCCACGCGCAGGACGTAGGCGTGCAGCTCGCTCAGCTTGGCCAGCGCGCCCGCGATGTTGTCGATGCTCCTGACCGCGTCGCCCACGGCGGCCACCACCTTGGAGCCGTGCGCGCGCAGCTGCGCCGACCCCGCGTGCAGGTCGAAGTGCGGGAAGTAGGTCTTGGTCTGCGGGTAGCTGAGGAAGAGCCTGCGGCGGGCGGGGCGCGAGCTCGAGGACCGCTTTGCGGCGCGGCCGCAGCCCCCACTCCTTGGCGGACGCCCCTGCGCCCGGCCTGCCGCCCCTGCTGGAGCTGCCCCGACCCCGGGCCCCTCTCTGCCGGCCGCGCCGCCTGCCCGTGCCGGCTCCGGGCCGTGTCCTCTTCCCCGACGGGCTGTGCACGGCCCGGTCCCCAGGTCCCCAAGTGCACCGCGCTCTGCCTCCAGCACGCGGGGCGTCCCCGCCGCCGCGCCTCCCTGTCCACGCGGGACCTCCTTCCCGGCCCTGGACCAGGTGGCCCGCCGCGCCTCTGGCAGGACTGATGTCCTCCCGCAGCATTTACAGAGAGGTCTCTGCGGGAAACCCTCCTGTGACCCCTGCCCGGAGACCAGATGCTCCGATGTTAGCGGTGGGAGCAACCTGCCGTCCTCGCGAGTGGCTTGGCCGGGAGGGAACCTTCCCACGCTCCGCACGTGGGAACCGGGGCCCGGGGCCTGCTCAGGCCTCAGTGAGAGCTGGGCGCGGGCGCCTGTGCACCTGTTCGTCCTCCCTCATCGCTCCTCCTTGC
>NW_012137941.1:11795-12433 GCF_000956105.1 Propithecus coquereli | reverse complement strand
CCTTAAAAAGGAGATCCTGCTATTTGCATTAACATAGATAAACTGAAAGACATTGTGCTAAATAAAATAAGCCAAATACAGAAAGAAAAATACTGCGTGATCTCACTTATAAGTGGAATTAAAACATAAAAAAGTTGAATACATAAAAATAGAGAGTAAAATGGTGGTTACCAGGAGAAGGGGTTGAGGGCAGATGGGGAGATGTGGGTCCAATGGTACAAAGGTATAGTTACATAGGATGAATAAATGTAGACATCTAATGTACAGCATGAGGATTACAGGTAATGATATTATACTGTATACTGGAAATTTGAGAGTGGAGTTTAGGTGTTCTTACCACACTCACACATAACACACACAGAAGTAACTATGTGAGGGGATAGATATGTTAATTTGTTTGACTGTAGTAATCATTTCACTATGTATATGTAGATCAACACATTAGGTTATGCACCTTAAATACATGCGATAAAGAAAAAAAAGCAGCAAGCAAATAAAACAGCACAGATATTTTTAGAGACAGTTTTTTAATAGTTTTTGCAGAACTTACCAAATCTTTGCAAGAAGAAAGATTGACTTTGCTCTTGCGTTTTGTCACTTAAACATCAGTGACTAAGCAAAAGCTTTTCATTTTCTTG